>NC_090930.1:77628615-77928615 GCF_040938575.1 Ambystoma mexicanum | reverse complement strand
CTGTGGGGATGGTTAGCAAGGGAGGGGGAGTTGTTTGCATAACCTGGGGATATCTGTTTCAAGATGGAAAGAGAGAGAGGGAGACTGTTCCAGAGGAGGGAGCCAGCTGACGAGAGAAATCTACCCCCAGCTCTCTGCTTGGAGAAGCATTTGACCAGCAAAGAGTTGGAGCATGAGGATTGAAGGGATCTCAAAGGAGAGTATTCAGTTAGAGAGAGCTGCAGATAGCGCGGACCCTGGGCCCAGACAGCCTTAGGGATGATGCAGAGGGTCTTGAATTTGATGCTTGCAGCACTGGGAGTCAGGGAGAGAGCTTAGAGCTGGAGCGATGCTGTCCCTGGGTTTGAGGCCAAGGATAAGTCTTGCAGACCTACTCTGGATTAGTTGAAGAGGACGGAGGGAAGGAAGAGGTAGGTTAAGGGAAAGACTGTTGCAGTAGTCCGGCCGGGAGAGGACCAGGGCTATAGAGGCATTGAGCTTCTGGGGCAAGGTGAGGAAAGGGAGAATACCTCTGAGGACGTAGAGTTGAAAGTGGGCCTTCTTGGCAAAGTCCAAAATGTGAGGGATGAAGGAGAGAGAGAAGTCGAAGATAACCCCAAGGTTACTACCTTCAGTAGAGAGAGAAGGAGGAGGGCCCATAGAAAGTGGCCAGAGTGCAGGGGGGAAGCGGGGAACAAGTAAACCGATAGGAAGAATCTCAGTCTGACTGGCATTAAGACAGAGATCATTGGAAGTGCTCCATGACTAGATAGCAGACAGGCAGTCAGGGATGATAGAGGGGGAAGAAGGAGAGTAGGAGGGGAGCTTGAAGAAGAGTTGTGTGCCATCTGTGTAACACTGGAAATGAGGAGAGAAGGCAGAGATCAGGTGAGCAGGAGGAGCAAAATAGATGTTGAAAAGCTAAGGCGAGTGGATAGAGCCCTGTGGAACACCACAATTTGAGAGAGAGGCGAAGGAGGAGATAAAGCCCAGGAGCACCTGGGAGGGGCAGTCAGTGAGGAAGGAGGTCAACCAATCCAGTGCCCAGTCTAAGATACCAAGGGTATCTTGGAGCTGCTTTATGAGGATAGAGTGATTGACCGTGTCAAAGGCGGAAGAGAGGTCAAGGAGAATGAGAACTGTGGGAGAGTTAGAGTCAAGATTTGCAAGTAATTCTTCACGGGTGTTCAGGTAAGCAGTTTCTGTGCCTCTGGATGCTTGGAATCAAGATTGATGGTCATGTAAACAACCAACAAGCTCAGTGTGTTGGGTCAGTTGGGGGAAGACCAACTTCTCCAGGAGTTTCCCAAGGAAGGTTGGAGTAGAGGTAGAGCGGTAGTTGGCAGGACACGAGGGGTCAGCAGAGGGCTTTTGTAGAAGTCAGGGCACAAGGGCGTGCTTGAGAGAGAAGGGGAAAGAGCCGGCTGCTAGAGAGTGATTGCAGAAGTCAGCAAGAGCTGGTGCGAGGGAGGAGATATTGTTCTTGAAGGTTATGGCCAAAGAGGGAGATGCCTGTTTGGATGAGACCTTCATAGAGCGGACTACTCTAGTGACCTCATTTGTTGTGATAGGAGAGAAGGAGGAGAGCGTGGGTGGGGTTTGGGGAGAGGCCAAGGGAGGCAGCAGGTCAGGGGTGAGGGGAGTAGCTGGAGCAAGAGAGAGAGATCACTATGTCCTGAGCTTTAGAGGTAAAGTGTGTGGCCAGTGTAGTACAGAGGGCCTGAGAAGGAAGAGGCGAGGTAGAGACTGCATAAAGATTGTCTAGGTCCTTGCAGTGTTATTAGTGGCTCCAGAAATGCAGGCCTGGATTTGGACCCTCTTTTGGAGCAGGTGAAGGGACGATATTGCCTTTGGAGTAGGCGAAAGGCCCGTTTTCAGAGGATCAGCGGAGTTCTGCCACTTCCGTTCAGCAACTCTACACTTGCGTTTCAGAACAGCTAGATCAGAGTCGTACCTTCCGTTACGTTTGGTGGCAGGTTTCAGGCGGATACTCATGACAGGGGCAAGAATGTCAAGAGTGTTAGTAATAGGGAGCTGAAGATTGTTGAAGACAGAGTCAGTAGCAGAGTCAACAGAGGGGGATGAAGGTAGAGGCAAACGCAGCAACTGACACACGCTTCATTAGTCGAATGATCGCAAAGGATTCTGGCAGTGGTGGGGGAGGCTCGGTCAGGAGGCTGAGAGGTCCAAGGTGGGAATAGAGGAGGGAGTGGTCAGACCAGTAGAGAGGGGTAGAGAGAGACTTGGAGAATGGAAGATCAGCGTGAATGAAGGCATCAAGAGTGTATCTGGCAGAGTGGATAGGGCCAGATGGGAGAATAGTGAGGAAGAGAGAAGTACAGAGATCACAGAAGAGTTTTGAGGCAGGTATAGTAGAGTCAAGGTGGATGTTGAAAGGAGGAAGAGTTTAGGGGAAGAAGTCAGAAGAGAGGAGGTAAAGTCAGCCGATTCCGAGAGGAAGAGAGTGACAGGGCCAGGGGGTCTGTAGATAGTGGCAAGGGTGAGATAGAGTAGGGGAGACACCAAGCTTGCAAACAAGGCTTTCAAAGGAGGAAGAGGGCTGAGTGGGTATGAGAGAGGTGGGTACCGACTCAGGGAAGATCAGGGCTACACCGCCACCAAATCAGTTGGGCCTAGGCTTGGAGAGGATCTTGTAGTCATCAGGGAGGAGGGAGTCAAAAGCATTGACTGAGCTGACATTGAACCACGTCTTAGTGAGAGCAAAGACTTTAAGATCAAAGTCTTCGAGAAGGAGGAAGATGTCAGAAGAATGTTTGACAGAAAATCGAGCATTTACAGTGGCTAAGTGTAGCCAGTGACCACCTTTGAAGGTTTTCCGAGGAGGGATATAGGGGGGTGGTACAACCATCGGATGTGATGAAGGAGGCATAGAGAGAGAGGGAGGAGGGGTAGCCGAAGAAGATAGGCAGTTAATGAGGGCCGGCAGGTGCCGGTCAAAGAGAGAATGATTGGATTGGGGACCCTGGGCCATTGTGATAGATGTCAATGATGCACTTAGAGGATGAGAAGTGCTATCTAGTGCTGCCATTAATGGGTGAAGAGGAAAAAGGGGAGAGGGTTGAGATGGGAGTCCATAGGTCTTCAGAAGGGACAGAGAAGAGGATATCAGTGATAGTCTGTCTGGAAGTAGCAGTGGCGTAGGTGTCAGCAATAGGGCCTGGATTAGAGGCCACGAGATCTTTTTAAAACTTTTTTCTTCCAGACTACATGAGAGAGGAGGGATAGGTGAAAGAGTAACAGAATAGATGGGAGAGATAGAGAGTGCCATTGAGGAGGAGCAGAAGAAGAGGGATAGCTGGAGAGGCTGCACAATGTACAATCAAACTCACCAGGCGGCCTGGCAGCCGAGGGGGCAGGAGGGTGCACAGAAGTAAAGCACACCTAGATTCGAATTTCCAGAGAAAAGAGCCTGAGTTCTGTCTGTTTCTTAACCCTGTACGACACCCCCTTTTCTGAGCCTAAGTGCTGGCCTCTTTCTTAAGCTTATGTGCTAGTCCCTTTCCAGAGCGCGATTGCTATCTGCTTTCTTAAGCCCACTGTGCCACTTTCTTTCCTGAGTCTGCATGCTTTCTACTTTCCTAAGCGTGCCTGACACCCCCTTTCCTGAGCCTGCATCCGGTCTGAAATCTTAAACCTGTGTGGCACTATCTTTCCTGGGCCTGATGCGGTCTACTTTCATACGCCTGTGTGATACCGCCCTTCCTGAGCCTGAGGCTGTCTACTTTCGTACGTCTGTGTGATACCCCCCTTCCTGAGCCTTAGGCCGTCTACTTTCATACGCCTGTGTGATACCCCCCTTCCTGAGCCTGAGGCCGTCTACTTTTGTACGCCTGTGTGGTACCTCCCTTCCTGAGCCTGAGGCCGTCTACTTTCATACGCCTGTGTGAAACCTCCCTTCCTGAGCCTGAGGCTGTCTACTTTCGTGCGCTTGTGTGATACCTCCCTTCCTGAGCCTGAGGCTGTCTACTTTCGTACGCTTGTGTGATACCTCCCTTCCTGAGCCTGAAGCCGTCTACTTTCGTACACCTGTGTGATACCCCCCTTCCTGAGCCTGAGGCCGTCTACTTTCGTGCGCTTGTGTGATACCTCCCTTCCTGAGCCTGAGGCCGTCTACTTTCGTACACTTGTGTGATACCTCCCTTCCTGAGCCTGAGGCCGTCTACTTTCGTACGCCTGTGTGATACCCCCCTTCCTGAGCCTGAGGCTGTCTACTTTCGTACGCTTGTGTGATACCGCCCTTCCTGAGCCTGAGGCGGTCTACTTTCGTACGCTTGTGTGATACCTCCCTTCCTGAGCATGATGCTCTCTACTTTCGCACACCTGTGTGATACCACCCTTCTTGAGCCTGAGGCTGTCTACTTTCATATGCCTGTGTGATACCCCCCTTCCTCAGCCTGATGCTCTCTACTTTCGCATGCCTGTGTGATACCCCCCTGTCTGGCCTGATACTCTCTACTTTCGTACGCCTGTGTGATACCCTCCTTCCTGGCCTGATGCTCTCTACTTTCGTACGCCTGTGTGATACCCTCCTTCCTGGCCTGATGCTCTCTACTTTCGCACGCCTGTGTGATACCTCCCTTCCTGGCCTGATGCTCTCTACTTTCGTACGCCTGTGTGATACCCGCCTTCCTGACATGATGCTCTCTACTTTCGTACGCCTGTGTGATAGCCCCCTTCCTGGCATGATGCTCTCTACTTTCGCACACCTGTGTGATACCCCCCTTCCTGGCCTGATGCCCTTTACTTCGTACGCCTGTGTGATACCCCCCTTCCTGGCCTGATGCTCTCTACTTTCGTACGCCTGTTGGATACCCCCTTCCTGGCCTGATGCTCTCTACTTTCGTACGCCTGTGTGATACCTCCCGTCCTGAGCCTGAGGCTGTCTACTTTCGTACGCCTGTGTGATACCTCCCGTCCTGAGGCTGACTACTTTCGTACGCCTGTGTGATACCCCCTTCCTCAGCCTGATGCTCTCTACTTTCGCACGCCTGTGTGATACCCCCTTCCTCAGCCTGATGCTCTCTACTTTCGTATGCCAGTGTGATACCTCCCGTCCTGAGCCTGAGGCTGTCTACTTTCGTACGTCTGTGTGATACCCCCCTTCCTCAGCCTGATGCTCTCTACTTTCGTACGCCTGTGTGATACCCCCCTTCCTCAGCCTGAGGCGGTCTACTTTCGTACGCCTGTGTGATACCCCCCTTCCTCAGCCTGATGCTGTCTACTTTCGTACGCCTGTGTGATACCCCCCTTCCTCAGCCTGATGCTGTCTACTTTTGTATGCCTGTGTAATACCCCCCTTCCTCAGCCTGATGCACTCTACTTTTGTACGCCTGTGTGATACCCCCCTTCGTTAGCCTGATGCTCTCTACTTTCGTACGCCTGTGTGATGCCCCCTTCCTCAGCCTGATGCTCTCTACTTTCGTACGCCTGTGTGATGCCCCCTTCCTCAGCCTGATGCTCTCTACTTTCGTACGCCTGTGTGATACCCCCCTTCCTCAGCCTGATGCTTTCTACTTTCGTACGCCTGTGTGATACCTCCCATCCGGAGCCTGAGGCTGTCTACTTTCGTACACCTGTGGGATACCCCCCTTCCTCAGCCTGATGCTCTCTACTTTCGTACGCCTGTGTGATACCCCCCTTCCTCAGCCTGATGCTCTCTACTTTCGTACGCCTGTGTGATACCCCCCTTCCTCAGCCTGATGCTCTCTACTTTCGTACGCCTGTGTGATACCCCCCTTCCTCAGCCTGATGCTCTCTACTTTCGTAGATACCCCCCTTCTTGGCCTGATGCTCTCTACTTTCATACGCCTGTTGGATACCCCCTTCCTGGCCTGATGCTCTCTAGTTTCGTGCGCCTGTGTGATACCTCCCGTCCTGAGCCTGAGGCTGTCTACTTTCGTATGCCTGTGTGATACCTCCCGTCCTGAGGCTGTCTACTTTCGTACGCCTGTGTGATACCCCCCTTCCTCAGCCTGATGCTCTCTACTTTCGTACGCCTGTGTGATACCCCCCTTCCTCAGCCTGATGCTGTCTACTTTCGTACGCCTGTGTGATACCTCCCGTCCTGAGCCTGAGGCTGTCTACTTTCGTACGCCTGTGTGATACCCCCCTTCCTCAGGCTAATGCTCTCTACATTCATACGCCTGTGTGATACCCCCCTTCCTCAGCCTGAGGCTGTCTACTTTCGTACGCCTGTGTGATACCCCCCTTCCTCAGCCTGATGCTGTCTACTTTTGTACGCCTGTGTGATACCCCCTTCCTCAGCCTGAGGCTGTCTACTTTTGTACGCCTGTGTGATACCCCCCTTCCTCATCCTGATGCACTCTACTTTCGTACGCCTGTGTGATACCCCCTTTCCTCAGCCTGATGCTCTCTACTTTCCTACGCCTGTGTGATACCCCCCTTCGTCAGCCTGATGCTCTCTACTTTCGTACGCCTGTGTGATACCCCCTTCTTCAGCCTGATGCTCTCTATTTTCGTACGCCTGTGTGATGCCCCCTTCCTCAGCCTGATGCTCTCTACTTTCGTACGCCTGTGTGATGCCCCCCTTCCTCAGCCTGATGCTCTCTACTTTCGTACGCCTGTGTGATACCCCCTTCCTCAGCCTGATGCGTTCTACTTTTGTACGCCTGTGTGATACCTCCCGTCCTGAGCCTGAGGCTGTCTACTTTCGTACGCCTGTGTGATACCCCCTTCCTCAGCCTGATGCTCTCTACTTTCGTACGCCTGTGTGATACCCCCCTTCCTCAGCCTGATGCTCTCTACTTTGGAAGGCCTGTGTGATACCCCCCTTCCTGGCCTGAATGCCATCTGCTTTTTTAAGAGTGAGCAGCAATTTTTCCAGAGCCTATGCACTGTCTGCTTTGTTAAGCCAGGGGCAATCCCTTTTCTGATCCTGCACGCTGTCTCCTTTCTTAAGCATTGTGTCGCCCCTTTCTTGATTATGAGTGCTGTCTACTTTCTTAGGCCTGTGTGCCACTGCATTATCTGAGCCTGCTGCTGTCTGCTTTCTTAGGCCTGTGTGCCACTGCATTATCTGAGCCTGGTGCTGTCTGCTTTCTTAGGCCTGTGTGCCACTGCATTATCTGAGCCTGGTGCGGTCTGCTTTCTTAGGCCTGTGTGCCACTGCATTATCTGAGCCTGGTGCGGTCTGCTTTCTTAGGCCTGTGTGCCACTGCATTATCTGAGCCTGGTGCTTTCTGCTTTCTTAGGCCTGTGTGCCACTGCATTATCTGAGCCTGGTGCGGTCTGCTTTCTTAGGCCTGTGTTCCACTGCATTATCTGAGCCTGCTGCTGTCTGCTTTCTTAGGCCTGTGTGCCACTGCATTATCTGAGCCTGGTGCTGTCTGCTTTCTTAGGCCTGTGTGCCACTGCATTATCTGAGCCTGGTGCGGTCTGCTTTCTTAGGCCTGTGTGCCACTGCCTTATCTGAGCCTGGTGCTGTCTGCGTTCTTAGGTCTGTGTGCCACTGCATTATCTGAGCCTGGTGCTGTCTGCTTTCTTAGGCCTGTGTGCCACTGCATTATCTGAGCCTGGTGCTGTCTGCTTTCTTAGGCCTGTGTGCCACTGCATTATCTGAGCCTGGTGCTGTCTGCGTTCTTAGGCCTGTGTGCCACTGCATTATCTGAGCCTGGTGCTGTCTGCTTTCTTAGGCCTGTGTGCCACTGCATTATCTGAGCCTGGTGCGGTCTGCTTTCTTAGGCTTGTGTGCCACTCCATTATCTGAGCCTGCTGCTGTCTGCTTTCTTAGGCCTGTGTGCCACTGCATTATCTGAGCCTGGTGCTGTCTGCTTTCTTAGGCGTGTGTCACTGCATTAACTGAGCCTGGTGCGGTCTGCTTTCTTAGGCCTGTGTGCCACTGCATTATCTGAGCCTGGTGCGGTCTGCTTTCTTAGGCCTGTGTGCCACTGCATTATCTGAGCCTGGTGCTTTCTGCTTTCTTAGGCCTGTGTGCCACTGCATTATCTGAGCCTGGTGCGGTCTGCTTTCTTAGGCCTGTGTGCCACTCCATTATCTGAGCCTGCTGCTGTCTGCTTTCTTAGGCCTGTGTGCCACTGCATTATCGGAGCCTGGTGCTGTCTGCTTTCTTAGGTCTGTGTACCACTGCATTATCGTAGCCTGGTGCTGTCTGCTTTCTTAGGCCTGTGTGCCACTGCATTATCTGAGCCTGGTGCTGTCTGCTTTCTTAGGCCTGTGTGCCACTGCATTAACTGAGCCTGGTGCGGTCTGCTTTCTTAGGCCTGTGTGCCACTGCATTATCTGAGCCTGGTGCTGTCTGCTTTCTTAGGCCTGTGTGCCACTGCATTATCTGAGCCTGGTGCTTTCTGCTTTCTTAGGCCTGTGTGCCACTGCATTATCTGAGCCTGGTGCGGTCTGCTTTCTTAGGCCTGTGTGCCACTCCATTATCTGAGCCTGCTGCTGTCTGCTTTCTTAGACCTGTGTGCCACTGCATTATCTGAGCCTGGTGCGGTCTGCTTTCTTAGGCCTGTGTGCCACTGCATTATCTGAACCTGGTGCTGTCTGCTTTCTTAGGCCTGTGTGCCACTGCATTATCTGAGCCTGCTGCTGTCTGCTTTCTTAGGCCTGTGTACCACTGCATTATCGTAGCCTGGTGCTGTCTGCTTTCTTAGGCCTGTGTGCCACTGCATTATCTGAGCCTGGTGCTGTCTGCTTTCTTAGGCCTGTGTGCCACTGCATTAACTGAACCTGGTGCGGTCTGCTTTCTTAGGCCTGTGTGCCACTGCATTATCTGAGCCTGGTGCGGTCTGCTTTCTTAGGCCTGTGTGCCACTGCATTATCTGAGCCTGGTGCTTTCTGCTTTCTTAGGCCTGTGTGCCACTCCATTATCTGAGCCTGCTGCTGTCTGCTTTCTTAGACCTGTGTGCCACTGCATTATCTGAGCCTGGTGCGGTCTGCTTTCTTAGGCCTGTGTGCCACTGCATTATCTGAACCTGGTGCTGTCTGCTTTCTTAGGCCTGTGTGCCACTGCATTATCTGAGCCTGGTGCTGTCTGCTTTCTTAGGCCTGTGTTCCACTGCATTATCTGAGCCTGGTGCTGTCTGCTTTCCTAGGCCTGTGTGCCACTGCATTATCTGAACCTGGTGCTGTCTGCTTTCTTAGGCCTGTGTGCCACTGCATTATCGGAGCCTGGTGCTGTCTGCTTTCTTAGGCCTGTGTACCACTGCATTATCGTAGCCTGGTGCTGTCTGCTTTCTTAGGCCTGTGTGCCACTGCATTTTCTGAGCCTGGTGCTGTCTGCTTTCTTAGGCCGGTGTGCCACTCCATTATCTGAGCATGGTGCTGTCTGCTTTCTTAGGCCTATGTGCCACTGCATTATCTGAACCTGGTGCTGTCTGCTTTCTTAGGCCTGTGTGCCACTGCATTATCTGAGCCTGGTGCTGTCTGCTTTCTTAGGCCTGTGTGCCACTGCGTTATCTGAGCCTGGTGCTGTCTGCTTTCTTAGGCCTGTGTGCCACTGCATTATCTGAGCCTGGTGCGGTCTGCTTTCTTAGGCCTGTGTGCCACTGCATTATCTGAGCCTGGTGCTGTCTGCTTTCTTAGGCCTGTGTGCCACTGCATTATCTGAGCCTGGTGCTGTCTGCTTTCTTAGGCCTGTGTGCCACTGCATTAACTGAGCCTGGTGTGGTCTGCTTTCTTAGGCCTGTGTGCCACTGCATTATCTGAGCCTGGTGCGGTCTGCTTTCTTAGGCCTGTGTGCCACTGCATTATCTGAGCCTGGTGCTTTCTGCTTTCTTAGGCCTGTGTGCCACTGCATTATCTGAGCCTGGTGCGGTCTGCTTTCTTAGGCCTGTGTGCCACTCCATTATCTGAGCCTGCTGCTGTCTGCTTTCTTAGGCCTGTGTGCCACTGCATTATCTGAGCCTGGTGCTGTCTGCTTTCTTAGGCCTGTGTGCCACTGCATTATCTGAGCCTGGTGTGGTCTGCTTTCTTAGGCCTGTGTGCCACTGCATTATCTGAACCTGGTGCTGTCTGCTTTCTTAGGCCTGTGTGCCACTGCATTATCTGAGCCTGGTGCTGTCTGCTTTCTTAGGCCTGTGTGCCACTGCATTATCTGAGCCTGGTGCTGTCTGCTTTCTTAGGCCTGTGTGCCACTGCATTATCTGAACCTGGTGCTGTCTGCTTTCTTAGGCCTGTGTGCCACTGCATTATCAGAGCCTGGTGCTGTCTGCTTTCTTAGGCCTGTGTACCACTGCATTATCGTAGCCTGGTGTTGTCTGCTTTCTTAGGCCTGTGTGCCACTGCATTTTCTGAGCCTGGTGCTGTCTGCTTTCTTAGGCCTGTGTGCCACTGCATTATCTGAGCCTGGTGCTGTCTGCTTTCTTAGGCCTGTGTGCCACTCCATTATCTGAGCCTGGTGCTGTCTGCTTTCTTAGGCCGGTGTGCCACTCCATTATCTGAGCATGGTGCTGTCTGCTTTCTTAGGCCTGTGTGCCACTGCATTATCTGAACCTGGTGCTGTATGCTTTCTTAGGCCTGTGTGCCACTGCATTATCTGAGCCTGGTGCTGTCTGCTTTCTTAGGCCTGTGTGCCACTGCATTATCTGAGCCTGGTGCTGTCTGCTTTCTTAGGCCTGTGGGCCACTGCATTATCTGAGCCTGGTGCGGTCTGCTTTCTTAGGCCTGTGTGCCACTGCAGTATCTGAGCCTGGTGCTGTCTGCTTTCTTAGGCCTGTGTGCCACTGCATTATCTGAGCCTGGTGCTGTCTGCTTTCTTAGGCCTGTGTGCCACTGCATTATCTGAACCTGGTGCTGTCTGCTTTCTTAGGCCTGTGTGCCACTGCATTTTCTGAGCCTGGTGCTGTCTGCGTTCTTAGGCCTGTGTGCCACTGCATTATCGGAGCCTGGTGCTGTCTGCTTTCTTAGGCCTGTGTGCCACTGCATTATCTGAGCCTGGTGCTGTCTGCTTTCTTAGGCCTGTGTGCCACTGCATTATCTGAGCCTGGTGCGGTCTGCTTTCTTAGGCCTGTGTGCCACTGCATTATCTGAGCCTGGTGCGGTCTGCTTTCTTAGGCCTGTGTGCCACTGCATTATCTGAGCCTGGTGCTGTCTGCTTTCTTAGGCCTGTGTGCCACTGCATTATCTGAGCCTGCTGCTGTCTGCTTTCTTAGGCCTGTGTGCCACTGCATTATCGGAGCCTGGTGCTGTCTGCTTTCTTAGGCCTGTGTGCCACTGCATTTTCTGAGCCAGGTGCTGTCTGCTTTCTTAAGCCTGTGTGCCACTGCATTATCTGAACCTGGTGCTGTCTGCTTTCTTAGGCCTGTGTGCCACTGCATTATCGGAGCCTGGTGCTGTCTGCTTTCTTAGGCCTGTGTGCCACTGCATTATCTGAGCCTGGTGCTGTCTGCTTTCTTAGGCCTGTGTGCCACTGCATTATCTGAGCCTGGTGCGGTCTGCTTTCTTAGGCTTGTGTGCCACTCCATTATCTGAGCCTGCTGCTGTCTGCTTTCTTAGGCCTGTGTGCCACTGCATTATCTGAGCCTGGTGCTGTCTGCTTTCTTAGGCCTGTGTGCCACTGCATTATCTGAGCCTGCTGCTGTCTGCTTTCTTAGGCCTGTGTGCCACTGCATTATCTGAGCCTGGTGCGGTCTGCTTACTTAGGCCTGTTTGCCACTGCATTATCTGAGCCTGGTGCTGTCTGCATTCTTAGGCCTGTGTGCCACTGCATTATCTGAGCCTGGTGCTGTCTGCTTTCTTAGGCCTGTGTGCCACTGCATTATCTGAGCCTGGTGCGGTCTGCTTTCTTAGGCCTGTGTGCCACTGCATTATCTGAGCCTGGTGCTGTCTGCATTCTTAGGCCTGTGTGCCACTGCATTATCTGAGCCTGGTGCTGTCTGCTTTCTTAGGCCTGTGTGCCACTGCATTATCTGAGCCTGGTGCTGTCTGCTTTCTTAGGCCTGTGTGCCACTGCATTATCTGAGCCTGGTGCTGTCTGCTTCCTTAGGCCTGTGTGCCACTGCATTATCTGAGCCTGGTGCTGTCTGCGTTCTTAGGCCTGTGTGCCACTGCTTTATCTGAGCCTGGTGCGGTCTGCTTTCTTAGGCCTGTGTGCCACTGCATTATCTGAGCCTGCTGCTGTCTGATTTCTTAGGCCTGTGTGCCACTGCATTATCTGAGCCTGCTGCTCTCTGCTTTCTTAGGCCTGCGTTCCACTGCATTATCTGAGCCTGCTGCTGTCTGCTTTCTTAGGCCTGCGTGCCACTGCATTATCTGAGCCTGGTGCTGTCTGCTTTCTTAGGCCTGTGTGCCACTGCATTATCTGAGCCTGGTGCGGTCTACTTTCTTAGGCCTGTGTGCCACTGCATTATCTGAGACTGGTGCGGTCTGCTTTCTTAGGCCTGTGTGCCACTGCATTATCTGAGCCTGGTGCGGTCTGCTTTCTTAGGCCTGTGTGCCACTGCATTATCTGAGCCTGGTGCTTCCTGCTTTCTTAGGCCTGTGTGCCACTGCATTATCTGAGCCTGGTGCTGTCTGCTTTCTTAGGCCTGTGTGCCACTGCATTATCTGAGCCTGGTGCGGTCTGCTTTCTTAGGCCTGTGTGCCACTGCATTATCTGAGCCTGGTGCTGTCTGCTTTCTTAGGCCTGTGTGCCACTGCATTATCTGAGCCTGGTGCTGTCTGCTTTCTTAGGCCTGTGTGCCACTGCATTATCTGAGCCTGGTGCTGTCTGCTTTCTTAGGCTTGTGTGCCACTGCATTATCTGAGCCTGCTGCTGTCTGCTTTCTTAGGCCTGTGTGCCACTGCATTATCTGAGCCTGCTGCTGTCTGCTTTCTTAGGCCTGTGTGCCACTGCATTATCTGAGCCTGGTGCCGTCCGCTTTCTTAGGCCTGTGTGCCACTGCATTATCTGAGCCTGGTGCCGTCCGCTTTCTTAGGCCTTTGTGCCACTGCATTATCTGAGCCTGGTGCGGTCCGCTTTCTTAGGCCTGTGTGCCACTGCATTATCTGAGCCTGGTGCGGTCCGCTTTCTTAGGCCTGTGTGCCACTGCATTATCTGAGCCTGGTGCTTTCTGCTTTCTTAGGCCTGTGTGCCACTGCATTATCTGAGCCTGGTGCTGTCTGCTTTCTTAGGCCTGTGTGCCACTGCATTATCTGAGCCTGGCGCGGTCTGCTTTCTTAGGCCTGTGTGCCACTGCATTATCTGAGCCTGGTGCTGTCTGCTTTCTTAGGCCTGTGTGCCACTGCATTATCTGAGCCTGGTGCGGTCTGCTTTCTTAGGCCTGTGTGCCACTGCATTATCTGAGCCTGGTGCTGTCTGCGTTCTTAGGCCTGTGTGCCACTGCATTATCTGAGCCTGGTGCGGTCTGCTTTCTTAGGCCTGTGTGCCACTGCATTATATGAGCCTGCTGCTGTCTGCTTTCTTAGGCCTGCGTTCCATTGCATTATCTGAGCCTGCTGCTGTCTGCTTTCTTAGGCCTGCGTGCCACTGCATTATCTGAGCCTGCTGCTGTCTGCTTTCTTAGGCCTGCGTGCCACTGCATTATCTGAGCCTGGTGCGGTCTGCTTTCTTAGGCCTGCGTGCCACTGCATTATCTGAGCCTGGTGCTGTCTGCTTTCTTAGGCCTGCGTGCCACTGCATTATCTGAGCCTGGTGCTGTCTGCTTTCTTAGGCCTGTGTGCCACTGCATTATCGGAGCCTGGTGCTGTCTGCTTTCTTAGGCCTGTGTGCCACTGCATTTTCTGAGCCAGGTGCTGTCTGCTTTCTTAGGCCTGTGTGCCACTGCATTATCGGAACCTGGTGCTGTCTGCTTTCTTAGGCCTGTGTGCCACTGCATTATCGGAGCCTGGTGCTGTCTGCTTTCTTAGGCCTGTGTGCCACTGCATTATCTGAGCCTGGTGCGGTCTGCTTTCTTAGGCCTGTGTGCCACTGCATTATCTGAGCCTGGTGCGGTCTGCTTTCTTAGGCTTGTGTGCCACTCCATTATCTGAGCCTGCTGCTGTCTGCTTTCTTAGGCCTGTGTGCCACTGCATTATCTGAGCCTGGTGCTGTCTGCTTTCTTAGGCCTGTGTGCCACTGCATTATCTGAGCCTGCTGCTGTCTGCTTTCTTAGGCCTGTGTGCCACTGCATTATCTGAGCCTGGTGCGGTCTGCTTTCTTAGGCCTGTGTGCCACTGCATTATCTGAGCCTGGTGCTGTCTGCATTCTTAGGCCTGTGTGCCACTGCATTATCTGAGCCTGGTGCTGTCTGCTTTCTTAGGCCTGTGTTCCACTGCATTATCTGAGCCTGGTGCTGTCTGCTTTCTTAGGCCTGTGTGCCACTGCATTATCTGAGCCTGGTGCTGTCTGCTTTCTTAGGCCTGTGTGCCACTGCATTATCTGAGCCTGGTGCGGTCTGCTTTCTTAGGCCTGTGTGCCACTGCATTATCTGAGCCTGCTGCTGTCTGCTTTCTTAGGCCTGTGTGCCACTGCATTATCTGAGCCTGCTGCTGTCTGCTTTCTTAGGCCTGTGTGCCGCTGCATTATCTGAGCCTGCTGCGGTCTGCTTTCTTAGGCCTGTGTGCCACTGCATTATCTGAGCCTGGTGCGGTCTGCTTTCTTTGGCCTGTGTGCCACTGCATTATCTGAGCCTGGTGCGGTCTGCTTTCTTAGGCCTATGTGCCACTGCATTATCTGAGCCTGCTGCGGTCTGCTTTCTTAGGCCTGTGTGCCACTGCATTATCTGAGCCTGCTGCTGTCTGCTTTCTTAGGCCTGTGTGCCACTGCATTATCTGAGCCTGGTGCTGTCTGCTTTCTTAGGCCTGTGTGCCACTGCATTATCTGAGCCTGCTGCTGTCTGCTTTCTTAGGCCTGTGTGCCACTGCATTATCTGAGCCTGCTGCGGTCTGCTTTCTTAGGCCTGTGTGCCACTGCATTATCTGAGCCTGGTGCGGTCTGCTTTCTTAGGCCTGTGTGCCACTGCATTATCTGAGCCTGGTGCGGTCTGCTTTCTTAGGCCTATGTGCCACTGCATTATCTGAGCCTGGTGCGGTCTGCTTTCTTAGGCCTGTGTTCCACTGCATTATCTGAGCCTGGTGCGGTCTGCTTTCTTAGGCCTGTGTGCCACTGCATTATCTGAGCCTGGAGCTTTCTGCTTTCTTAGGCCTGTGTGCCACTGCATTATCTGAGCCTGGTGCTGTCTGCTTTCTTAGGCCTGTGTGCCACTGCATTATCTGAGCCTGGTGCGGTCTGCTTTCCTAGGCCTGTGTGCCACTGCATTATCTGAGCCTGGTGCTGTCTGCTTTCCTAGGCCTGTGTGCCACTGCATTATCTGAGCCTGGTGCGGTCTGGTTTCTTAGGCCTGTGTGCCACTGCATTATCTGAGCCTGGTGCGGTCTGCGTTCTTAGGCCTGTGTGCCACTGCATTATCTGAGCCTGGTGCGGTCTGCTTTCTTAGGCCTGTGTGCCACTGCATTATCTGAGCCTGCTGCTGTCTGTGTTCTTAGGCCTGTGTGCCACTGCATTATCTGAGCCTGCTGCTGTCTGCTTACTTAGGCCTGTGTGCCACTGCATTATCTGAGCCTGCTGCTGTCTGCTTTCTTAGGCCTGTGTGCCACTGCATTATCTGAGCCTGGTGCGGTCTGCTTTCTTAGGCCTGTGTGCCACTGCATTATCTGAGCCTGGTGCTGTCTGCGTTCTTAGGCCTGTGTGCCACTGCATTATCTGAGCCTGGTGCGGTCTGCTTTCTTAGGCCTGTGTGCCACTGCATTATCTGAGCCTGGTGCTTTCTGATTTCTTAGGCCTGTGTGCCACTGCATTATCTGAGCCTGGTGCTGTCTGCTTTCTTAGGCCTGTGTGCCACTGCATTATCTGAGCCTGGTGCGGTCTGCTTTCTTAGGCCTGTGTGCCACTGCATTATCTGAGCCTGGTGCTGTCTGCTTTCTTAGGCCTGTGTGCCACTGCATTATCTGAGCCTGGTGCTGTCTGCTTTCTTAGGCCTGTGTGCCACTGCATTATCTAAGCCTGGTGCTGTGTGCTTTCTTAGGCCTGTGTGCCACTGCATTATCTGAGCCTGCTGCTGTCTGCTTTCTTAGGCCTGTGTGCCACTGCATTATCTGAGCCTGGTGCTGTCTGCTTTCTTAGGCCTGTTTGCCACTGCATTATCTTAGCCTGGTGCGGTCTGCTTTCTTAGGCCTGTGTGCCACTGCATTATCTGAGCCTGGTGCTGTCTGCTTAGGCCTGTGTGCCACTGCATTATCTGAGCCTGGTGCTGTCTGCTTAGGCCTGTGTGCCACTGCATTATCTGAGCCTGGTGCGGTCTGCTTTCTTAGACCTGTGTGCCACTGCATTATCTGAGCCTGGTGCGGTCTGCTTTCTTAGGCCTGTGTGCCACTGCATTATCTTAGCCTGGTGCGGTCTGCTTTCTTAGGGCTGTGTGCCACTGCATTATCTAAGCCTGGTGCGGTCTGCTTTCTTAGGCCTGTCTTTCTTAGGCCTGTGTTCCACTGCATTTTCTGAGCCTGGTGCTGACTGCTTTCTTAGGCCTGTGTGCCACTGCATTATCTGAGCCTGCTGCTGTCTGCTTTCTTAGGCCTGTGTGCCACTGCATTATCTGAGCCTGCTGCTGTCTGCTTTCTTAGACCTGTGTGCCACTGCATTATCTGAGCCTGGTGCTGTCTGCTTTCTTAGGCCTGTGTGCCACTGCATTATCTGAGCCTGGTGCTGTCTGCTTTTTTAGGCCTGTGTGCCACTGCATTATCTGAGCCTGGTGCTGTCTGCGTTCTTAGGCCTGTGTGCCACTGCATTATCTGAGCCTGGTGCTGTCTGCTTTCTTAGGCCTGTGTGCCACTGCATTATCTGAGCCTGGTGCTGTCTGCTTTCTTAGGCCTGTGTGCCACTGCATTATCTGAGCCTGGTGCTGTCTGCTTTCTTAGGCCTGTGTGCCACTGCATTATCTGAGCCTGGTGCTGTCTGCTTTCTTAGGCTTGTGTGCCACTGCATTATCTGAGCCTGCTGCTGTCTGCTTTCTTAGGCCTGTGTGCCACTGCATTATCGGAGCCTGGTGCTGTCTGCTTTCTTAGGCCTGTGTGCCACTGCATTATCTGAGCCTGGTGCTGTCTGCTTTCTTAGGCCTGTGTGCCACTGCATTATCTGAGCCTGCTGCTGTCTGCTTTCTTAGGCCTGTGTGCCACTGCATTATCTGAGCCTGGTGCGGTCTGCTTTCTTAGGCCTGTGTGCCACTGCATTATCTGAGCCTGGTGCGGCCTGCTTTCTTAGGCCTGTGAGCCACTGCATTATCTGAGCCTGGTGCGGTCTGCTTTCTTAGGCCTGTGTACCACTGCATTATCTTAGCCTGGTGCGGTCTGCTTTCTTAGGCCTGTGTGCCACTGCATTATCTGAGCCTGGTGCTGTCTGCTTAGGCCTGTGTGCCACTGCATTATCTGAGCCTGGTGCTGTCTGCTTAGGCCTGTGTGCCACTGCATTATCTGAGCCTGGTGCGGTCTGCTTTCTTAGGCCTGTGTGCCACTGCATTATCTGAGCCTGGTGCAGTCTGCTTTCTTAGGCCTGTGTGCCACTGCATTATCTTAGCCTGGTGCGGTCTGCTTTCTTAGGGCTGTGTGCCACTGCATTATCTGAGCCTGGTGCGGTCTGCTTTCTTAGGCCTGTCTTTCTTAGGCCTGTGTTCCACTGCATTTTCTGAGCCTGGTGCTGACTGCTTTCTTAGGCCTGTGTGCCACTGCATTATCTGAGCCTGGTGCTGTCTGCTTTCTTAGGCCTGTGTGCCACTGCATTATCTGAGCCTGCTGCTGTCTGCTTTCTTAGACCTGTGTGCCACTGCATTATCTAAGCCTGGTGCTGTCTGCTTTCTTAGGCCTGTGTGCCACTGCATTATCTGAGCCTGGTGCTGTCTGCTTTTTTAGGCCTGTGTGCCACTGCATTATCTGAGCCTGGTGCTGTCTGCGTTCTTAGGCCTGTGTGCCACTGCATTATCTGAGCCTGGTGCTGTCTGCTTTCTTAGGCCTGTGTGCCACTGCATTATCTGAGCCTGGTGCTGTCTGCTTTCTTAGGCCTGTGTGCCACTGCATTATCTGAGCCTGGTGCTGTCTGCTTTCTTAGGCTTGTGTGCCACTGCATTATCTGTGCCTGCTGCTGTCTGCTTTCTTAGGCCAGTGTGCCACTGCATTATCGGAGCCTGGTGCTGTCTGCTTTCTTAGGCCTGTGTGCCACTGCATTATCTGAGCCTGGTGCTGTCTGCTTTCTTAGGCCTGTGTGCCACTGCATTATCTGAGCCTGCTGCTGTCTGCTTTCTTAGGCCTGTGTGCCACTGCATTATCTGAGCCTGGTGCGGTCTGCTTTCTTAGGCCTGTGTGCCACTGCATTATCTGAGCCTGGTGCGGTCTGCTTTCTTAGGCCTGTGAGCCACTGCATTATCTGAGCCTGGTGCGGTCTGCTTTCTTAGGCCTGTGTGCCACTGCATTATCTGAGCCTGGTGCTTTCTGCTTTCTTAGGCCTGTGTGCCACTGCATTATCTGAGCCTGGTGCTGTCTGCTTTCTTAGTCCTGTGTGCCACTGCATTATCTGAGCCTGGAGCGGTCTGCTTTCTTAGGCATGTGTGCCACTGCATTATCTGAGCCTGGTGCTGTCTGCTTTCTTAGGCCTGTGTGCCACTGCATTATCTGAGCCTGCTGCTGTCTGCTTTCTTAGGCCTGTGTGCCACTGCATTATCTGAGCCTGCTGCTGTCTGCTTTCTTAGGCCTGTGTGCCACTGCATTATCTGAGCCTGGTGCGGTCTGCTTTCTTAGGCCTGTGTGCCACTGCATTATCTGAGCCTGGTGCGGTCTGCTTTCTTAGGCCTGTGAGCCACTGCATTATCTGAGCCTGGTGCGGTCTGCTTTCTTAGGCCTGTGTGCCACTGCATTATCTGAGCCTGGTGCTTTCTGCTTTCTTAGGCCTGTGTGCCACTGCATTATCTGAGCCTGGTGCTGTCTGCTTTCTTAGGCCTGTGTGCCACTGCATTATCTGAGCCTGGAGCGGTCTGCTTTCTTAGGCATGTGTGCCACTGCATTATCTGAGCCTGGTGCTGTCTGCTTTCTTAGGCCTGTGTGCCACTGCATTATCTGAGCCTGCTGCTGTCTGCTTTCTTAGGCCTGTGTGCCACTGCATTATCTGAGCCTGCTGCTGTCTGCTTTCTTAGGCCTGTGTGCCACTGCATTATCTGAGCCTGGTGCGGTCTGCTTTCTTTGGCCTGTGTGCCACTGCATTATCTGAGCCTGGTGCGGTCTGCTTTCTTAGGCCTATGTGCCACTGCATTATCTGAGCCTGCTGCGGTCTGCTTTCTTAGGCCTGTGTGCCACTGCATTATCTGAGCCTGCTGCTGTCTGCTTTCTTAGGCCTGTGTGCCACTGCATTATCTGAGCCTGGTGCTGTCTGCTTTCTTAGGCCTGTGTGCCACTGCATTATCTGAGCCTGCTGCTGTCTGCTTTCTTAGGCCTGTGTGCCACTGCATTATCTGAGCCTGCTGCGGTCTGCTTTCTTAGGCCTGTGTGCCACTGCATTATCTGAGCCTGGTGCGGTCTGCTTTCTTAGGCCTGTGTGCCACTGCATTATCTGAGCCTGGTGCGGTCTGCTTTCTTAGGCCTATGTGCCACTGCATTATCTGAGCCTGGTGCGGTCTGCTTTCTTAGGCCTGTGTTCCACTGCATTATCTGAGCCTGGTGCGGTCTGCTTTCTTAGGCCTGTGTGCCACTGCATTATCTGAGCCTGGAGCTTTCTGCTTTCTTAGGCCTGTGTGCCACTGCATTATCTGAGCCTGGTGCTGTCTGCTTTCTTAGGCCTGTGTGCCACTGCATTATCTGAGCCTGGTGCGGTCTGCTTTCCTAGGCCTGTGTGCCACTGCATTATCTGAGCCTGGTGCTGTCTGCTTTCCTAGGCCTGTGTGCCACTGCATTATCTGAGCCTGGTGCGGTCTGGTTTCTTAGGCCTGTGTGCCACTGCATTATCTGAGCCTGGTGCGGTCTGCGTTCTTAGGCCTGTGTGCCACTGCATTATCTGAGCCTGGTGCGGTCTGCTTTCTTAGGCCTGTGTGCCACTGCATTATCTGAGCCTGCTGCTGTCTGTGTTCTTAGGCCTGTGTGCCACTGCATTATCTGAGCCTGCTGCTGTCTGCTTACTTAGGCCTGTGTGCCACTGCATTATCTGAGCCTGCTGCTGTCTGCTTTCTTAGGCCTGTGTGCCACTGCATTATCTGAGCCTGGTGCGGTCTGCTTTCTTAGGCCTGTGTGCCACTGCATTATCTGAGCCTGGTGCTGTCTGCGTTCTTAGGCCTGTGTGCCACTGCATTATCTGAGCCTGGTGCGGTCTGCTTTCTTAGGCCTGTGTGCCACTGCATTATCTGAGCCTGGTGCTTTCTGATTTCTTAGGCCTGTGTGCCACTGCATTATCTGAGCCTGGTGCTGTCTGCTTTCTTAGGCCTGTGTGCCACTGCATTATCTGAGCCTGGTGCGGTCTGCTTTCTTAGGCCTGTGTGCCACTGCATTATCTGAGCCTGGTGCTGTCTGCTTTCTTAGGCCTGTGTGCCACTGCATTATCTGAGCCTGGTGCTGTCTGCTTTCTTAGGCCTGTGTGCCACTGCATTATCTAAGCCTGGTGCTGTGTGCTTTCTTAGGCCTGTGTGCCACTGCATTATCTGAGCCTGCTGCTGTCTGCTTTCTTAGGCCTGTGTGCCACTGCATTATCTGAGCCTGGTGCTGTCTGCTTTCTTAGGCCTGTTTGCCACTGCATTATCTTAGCCTGGTGCGGTCTGCTTTCTTAGGCCTGTGTGCCACTGCATTATCTGAGCCTGGTGCTGTCTGCTTAGGCCTGTGTGCCACTGCATTATCTGAGCCTGGTGCTGTCTGCTTAGGCCTGTGTGCCACTGCATTATCTGAGCCTGGTGCGGTCTGCTTTCTTAGACCTGTGTGCCACTGCATTATCTGAGCCTGGTGCGGTCTGCTTTCTTAGGCCTGTGTGCCACTGCATTATCTTAGCCTGGTGCGGTCTGCTTTCTTAGGGCTGTGTGCCACTGCATTATCTAAGCCTGGTGCGGTCTGCTTTCTTAGGCCTGTCTTTCTTAGGCCTGTGTTCCACTGCATTTTCTGAGCCTGGTGCTGACTGCTTTCTTAGGCCTGTGTGCCACTGCATTATCTGAGCCTGCTGCTGTCTGCTTTCTTAGGCCTGTGTGCCACTGCATTATCTGAGCCTGCTGCTGTCTGCTTTCTTAGACCTGTGTGCCACTGCATTATCTGAGCCTGGTGCTGTCTGCTTTCTTAGGCCTGTGTGCCACTGCATTATCTGAGCCTGGTGCTGTCTGCTTTTTTAGGCCTGTGTGCCACTGCATTATCTGAGCCTGGTGCTGTCTGCGTTCTTAGGCCTGTGTGCCACTGCATTATCTGAGCCTGGTGCTGTCTGCTTTCTTAGGCCTGTGTGCCACTGCATTATCTGAGCCTGGTGCTGTCTGCTTTCTTAGGCCTGTGTGCCACTGCATTATCTGAGCCTGGTGCTGTCTGCTTTCTTAGGCCTGTGTGCCACTGCATTATCTGAGCCTGGTGCTGTCTGCTTTCTTAGGCTTGTGTGCCACTGCATTATCTGAGCCTGCTGCTGTCTGCTTTCTTAGGCCTGTGTGCCACTGCATTATCGGAGCCTGGTGCTGTCTGCTTTCTTAGGCCTGTGTGCCACTGCATTATCTGAGCCTGGTGCTGTCTGCTTTCTTAGGCCTGTGTTCCACTGCATTATCTGAGCCTGCTGCTGTCTGCTTTCTTAGGCCTGTGTGCCACTGCATTATCTGAGCCTGGTGCGGTCTGCTTTCTTAGGCCTGTGTGCCACTGCATTATCTGAGCCTGGTGCGGCCTGCTTTCTTAGGCCTGTGAGCCACTGCATTATCTGAGCCTGGTGCGGTCTGCTTTCTTAGGCCTGTGTACCACTGCATTATCTTAGCCTGGTGCGGTCTGCTTTCTTAGGCCTGTGTGCCACTGCATTATCTGAGCCTGGTGCTGTCTGCTTAGGCCTGTGTGCCACTGCATTATCTGAGCCTGGTGCTGTCTGCTTAGGCCTGTGTGCCACTGCATTATCTGAGCCTGGTGCGGTCTGCTTTCTTAGGCCTGTGTGCCACTGCATTATCTGAGCCTGGTGCAGTCTGCTTTCTTAGGCCTGTGTGCCACTGCATTATCTTAGCCTGGTGCGGTCTGCTTTCTTAGGGCTGTGTGCCACTGCATTATCTGAGCCTGGTGCGGTCTGCTTTCTTAGGCCTGTCTTTCTTAGGCCTGTGTTCCACTGCATTTTCTGAGCCTGGTGCTGACTGCTTTCTTAGGCCTGTGTGCCACTGCATTATCTGAGCCTGGTGCTGTCTGCTTTCTTAGGCCTGTGTGCCACTGCATTATCTGAGCCTGCTGCTGTCTGCTTTCTTAGACCTGTGTGCCACTGCATTATCTAAGCCTGGTGCTGTCTGCTTTCTTAGGCCTGTGTGCCACTGCATTATCTGAGCCTGGTGCTGTCTGCTTTTTTAGGCCTGTGTGCCACTGCATTATCTGAGCCTGGTGCTGTCTGCGTTCTTAGGCCTGTGTGCCACTACATTATCTGAGCCTGGTGCTGTCTGCTTTCTTAGGCCTGTGTGCCACTGCATTATCTGAGCCTGGTGCTGTCTGCTTTCTTAGGCCTGTGTGCCACTGCATTATCTGAGCCTGGTGCTGTCTGCTTTCTTAGGCTTGTGTGCCACTGCATTATCTGTGCCTGCTGCTGTCTGCTTTCTTAGGCCAGTGTGCCACTGCATTATCGGAGCCTGGTGCTGTCTGCTTTCTTAGGCCTGTGTGCCACTGCATTATCTGAGCCTGGTGCTGTCTGCTTTCTTAGGCCTGTGTGCCACTGCATTATCTGAGCCTGCTGCTGTCTGCTTTCTTAGGCCTGTGTGCCACTGCATTATCTGAGCCTGGTGCGGTCTGCTTTCTTAGGCCTGTGTGCCACTGCATTATCTGAGCCTGGTGCGGTCTGCTTTCTTAGGCCTGTGAGCCACTGCATTATCTGAGCCTGGTGCGGTCTGCTTTCTTAGGCCTGTGTGCCACTGCATTATCTGAGCCTGGTGCTTTCTGCTTTCTTAGGCCTGTGTGCCACTGCATTATCTGAGCCTGGTGCTGTCTGCTTTCTTAGTCCTGTGTGCCACTGCATTATCTGAGCCTGGAGCGGTCTGCTTTCTTAGGCATGTGTGCCACTGCATTATCTGAGCCTGGTGCTGTCTGCTTTCTTAGGCCTGTGTGCCACTGCATTATCTGAGCCTGCTGCTGTCTGCTTTCTTAGGCCTGTGTGCCACTGCATTATCTGAGCCTGCTGCTGTCTGCTTTCTTAGGCCTGTGTGCCACTGCATTATCTGAGCCTGGTGCGGTCTGCTTTCTTAGGCCTGTGTGCCACTGCATTATCTGAGCCTGGTGCGGT
This sequence comes from Ambystoma mexicanum, assembly GCF_040938575.1. NCBI lineage: Eukaryota > Metazoa > Chordata > Amphibia > Caudata > Ambystomatidae > Ambystoma > Ambystoma mexicanum. The sequence goes on along the minus strand of NC_090930.1, from coordinate 77,905,220 downwards.
CTGCTTTCTTAGGCCTGTGAGCCACTGCATTATCTGAGCCTGGTGCGGTCTGCTTTCTTAGGCCTGTGTGCCACTGCATTATCTGAGCCTGGTGCTTTCTGCTTTCTTAGGCCTGTGTGCCACTGCATTATCTGAGCCTGGTGCTGTCTGCTTTCTTAGGCCTGTGTGCCACTGCATTATCTGAGCCTGGAGCGGTCTGCTTTCTTAGGCATGTGTGCCACTGCATTATCTGAGCCTGGTGCTGTCTGCTTTCTTAGGCCTGTGTGCCACTGCATTATCTGAGCCTGCTGCTGTCTGCTTTCTTAGGCCTGTGTGCCACTGCATTATCTGAGCCTGCTGCTGTCTGCTTTCTTAGGCCTGTGTGCCACTGCATTATCTGAGCCTGGTGCGGTCTGCTTTCTTAGGCCTGTGTGCCACTGCATTATCTGAGCCTGGTGCGGTCTGCTTTCTTAGGCCTGTGTGCCACTGCATTATCTGAGCCTGGTGCGGTCTGCTTTCTTAGGCCTGTCTTTCTTAGGACTGTGTGCCACTGCATTATCTGAGCCTGGTGCTGTCTGCTTTCTTAGGCCTGTGTGCCACTGCATTATCTGAGCCTGGTGCTGTCTGCTTTCTTAGGCCTGTGTGCCACTGCATTATCTGAGCCTGGTGCGGTCTGCTTTCTTAGGCCTGTGTGCCACTGCATTATCTGAGCCTGCTGCTGTCTGCTTTCTTAGGCCTGTGTGCCACTGCATTATCTGAGCCTGCTGCTGTCTGCTTTCGTAGGCCTGTGTGCCACGCATTATCTGAGCCTGCTGCTGTCTGCTTTCTTAGGCCTGTGTTCCACTGCATTATCTGAGCCTGGTGCGGTCTGCCTTCTTAGGCCTGTGTGCCACTGCATTATCTGAGCCCGGTGCGGTCTGCCTTCTTAGGCCTGTGTGCCACTGCATTATCTGAGCCTGGTGCGGTCTGCTTTCTTAGGCCTGTGTGCCACTGCATTATCTGAGCCTGGTGCGGTCTGCTTTCTTAGGCCTGTGTGCCACTGCATTATCTGAGCCTGGTGCTTTCTGCTTTCTTAGGCCTGTGTGCCACTGCATTATCTGAGCCTGGTGCTGTCTGCTTTCTTAGGCCTGTGTGCCACTGCATTATCTGAGCCTGGTGCGGTCTGCTTTCTTAGGCCTGTGTGCCACTGCATTATCTGAGCCTGGTGCTGTCTGCTTTCTTAGGCCTGTGTGCCACTGCATTATCTGAGCCTGGTGCTGTCTGCTTTCTTAGGCCTGTGTGCCACTGCATTATCTGAGCCTGGTGCTGTCTGCTTTCCTAGGCCTGTGTGCCACTGCATTATCTGAGCCTGCTGCTGTCTGCTTTCTTAGGCCTGTGTGCCACTGCATTATCTGAGCCTGGTGCTGTCTGCTTTCTTAGGCCTGTGTGCCACTGCATTATCTTAGCCTGGTGCGGTCTGCTTTCTTAGGCCTGTGTGCCACTGCATTATCTGAGCCTGGTGCTGTCTGCTTAGGCCTGTGTGCCACTGCATTATCTGAGCCTGGTGCTGTCTGCTTAGGCCTGTGTGCCACTGCATTATCTGAGCCTGGTGCGGTCTGCTTTCTTAGGCCTGTGTGCCACTGCATTATCTGAGCCTGGTGCGGTCTGCTTTCTAAGGCCTGTGTGCCACTGCATTATCTTAGCCTGGTGCGGTCTGCTTTCTTAGGGCTGTGTGCCACTGCATTATCTGAGCCTGGTGCGGTCTGCTTTCTTAGGCCTGTCTTTCTTAGGCCTGTGTTCCACTGCATTTTCTGAGCCTGGTGCTGTCTGCTTTCTTAGGCCTGTGTGCCACTGCATTATCTGAGCCTGCTGCTGTCTGCTTTCTTAGGCCTGTGTGCCACTGCATTATCTGAGCCTTCTGCTGTCTGCTTTCTTAGACCTGTGTGCCACTGCATTATCTAAGCCTGGTGCTGTCTGCTTTCTTAGGCCTGTGTGCCACTGCATTATCTGAGCCTGGTGCTGTCTGCTTTCTTAGGCCTGTGTGCCACTGCATTATCTGAGCCTGGTGCTGTCTGCTTTTTTAGGCCTGTGTGCCACTGCATTATCTGAGCCTGGTGCTGTCTGCGTTCTTAGGCCCGTGTGCCACTGCATTATCTGAGCCTGGTGCTGTCTGCTTTCTTAGGCCTGTGTGCCACTGCATTATCTGAGCCTGGTGCTGTCTGCTTTCTTAGGCCTGTGTGCCACTGCATTATCGGAGCCTGGTGCTGTGTGCTTTCTTAGGCCTGTGTGCCACTGCATTATCTGAGCCTGCTGCTGTCTGCTTTCTTAGGCCTGTGTGCCACTGCATTATCTGAGCCTGGTGCTGTCTGCTTTCTTAGGCCTGTTTTCCACTGCATTATCTTAGCCTGGTGCGGTCTGCTTTCTTAGGCCTGTGTGCTACTGCATTATCTGAGCCTGGTGCTGTCTGCTTAAGCCTGTGTGCCACTGCATTATCTGAGCCTGGTGCTGTGTGCTTAGGCCTGTGTGCCACTGCATTATCTGAGCCTGGTGCGGTCTGCTTTCTTAGACCTGTGTGCCACTGCATTATCTGAGCCTGGTGCGGTCTGCTTTCTTAGGCCTGTGTGCCACTGCATTATCTTAGCCTGGTGCGGTCTGCTTTCTTAGGGCTGTGTGCCACTGCATTATCTGAGCCTGGTGCGGTCTGCTTTCTTAGGCCTGTCTTTCTTAGGCCTGTGTTCCACTGCATTATCTGAGCCTGCTGCTGTCTGCTTTCTTAGGCCTGTGTGCCACTGCATTATCTGAGCCTGGTGCTGTCTGCTTTCTTAGGCCTGTTTTCCACTGCATTATCTTAGCCTGGTGCGGTCTGCTTTCTTAGGCCTGTGTGCCACTGCATTATCTGAGCCTGGTGCTGTCTGCTTAGGCCTGTGTTCCACTGCATTTTCTGAGCCTGGTGCTGTCTGCTTTCTTAGGCCTGTGTGCCACTGCATTATCTGAGCCTGCTGCTGTCTGCTTTCTTAGGCCTGTGTGCCACTGCATTATCTGAGCCTTCTGCTGTCTGCTTTCTTAGACCTGTGTGCCACTGCATTATCTAAGCCTGGTGCTGTCTGCTTTCTTAGGCCTGTGTGCCACTGCATTATCTGAGCCTGCTGCTGTCTGCTTTCTTAGGCCTGTGTGCCACTGCATTATCTGAGCCTTCTGCTGTCTGCTTTCTTAGACCTGTGTGCCACTGCATTATCTAAGCCTGGTGCTGTCTGCTTTCTTAGGCCTGTGTGCCACTGCATTATCTGAGCCTGGTGCTGTCTGCTTTCTTAGGCCTGTGTGCCACTGCATTATCTGAGCCTGGTGCTGTCTGCTTTTTTAGGCCTGTGTGCCACTGCATTATCTGAGCCTGGTGCTGTCTGCGTTCTTAGGCCCGTGTGCCACTGCATTATCTGAGCCTGGTGCTGTCTGCTTTCTTAGGCCTGTGTGCCACTGCATTATCTGAGCCTGGTGCTGTCTGCTTTCTTAGGCCTGTGTGCCACTGCATTATCGGAGCCTGGTGCTGTGTGCTTTCTTAGGCCTGTGTGCCACTGCATTATCTGAGCCTGCTGCTGTCTGCTTTCTTAGGCCTGTGTGCCACTGCATTATCTGAGCCTGGTGCTGTCTGCTTTCTTAGGCCTGTTTTCCACTGCATTATCTTAGCCTGGTGCGCTCTGCTTTCTTAGGCCTGTGTGCCACTGCATTATCCGAGCCTGGTGCTGTCTGCTTAGGCCTGTGTGCCACTGCATTATCTGAGCCTGGTGCTGTCTGCTTAGGCCTGTGTGCCACTGCATTATCTGAGCCTGTTGCGGTCTGCTTTCTTAGACCTGTGTGCCACTGCATTATCTGAGCCTGGTGCGGTCTGCTTTCTTAGGCCTGTGTGCCACTGCATTATCTTAGCCTGGTGCGGTCTGCTTTCTTAGGGCTGTGTGCCACTGCATTATCTGAGCCTGGTGCGGTCTGCTTTCTTAGGCCTGTCTTTCTTAGGCCTGTGTTCCACTGCATTTTCTGAGCCTGGTGCTGACTGCTTTCTTAGGCCTGTGTGCCACTGCATTATCTGAGCCTGCTGCTGTCTGCTTTCTTAGGCCTGTGTGCCACTGCATTATCTGAGCCTGCTGCTGTCTGCTTTCTTAGACCTGTGTGCCACTGCATTATCTGAGCCTGGTGCTGTCTGCTTTCTTAGGCCTGTGTGCCACTGCATTATCTGAGCCTGGTGCTGTCTGCTTTTTTAGGCCTGTGTGCCACTGCATTATCTGAGCCTGGTGCTGTCTGCGTTCTTAGGCCTGTGTGCCACTGCATTATCTGAGCCTGGTGCTGTCTGCTTTCTTAGGCCTGTGTGCCACTGCATTATCTGAGCCTGGTGCTGTCTGCTTTCTTAGGCCTGTGTGCCACTGCATTATCTGAGCCTGGTGCTGTCTGCTTTCTTAGGCTTGTGTGCCACTGCATTATCTGAGCCTGCTGCTGTCTGCTTTCTTAGGCCTATGTGCCACTGCATTATCGGAGCCTGGTGCTGTCTGCTTTCTTAGGCCTGTGTGCCACTGCATTATCTGAGCCTGGTGCTGTCTGCTTTCTTAGGCCTCTGTGCCACTGCATTATCTGAGCCTGCTGCTGTCTGCTTTCTTAGGCCTGTGTTCCACTGCATTATCTGAGCCTGGTGCGGTCTGCTTTCTTAGGCCTGTGTGCCACTGCATTATCTGAGCCTGGTGCGGTCTGCTTTCTTAGGCCTGTGAGCCACTGCATTATCTGAGCCTGGTGCGGTCTGCTTTCTTAGGCCTGTGTACCACTGCATTATCTTAGCCTGGTGCGGTCTGCTTTCTTAGGCCTGTGTGCCACTGCATTATCTGAGCCTGGTGCTGTCTGCTTAGGCCTGTGTGCCACTGCATTATCTGAGCCTGGTGCTGTCTGCTTAGGCCTGTGTGCCACTGCATTATCTGAGCCTGGTGCGGTCTGCTTTCTTAGGCCTGTGTGCCACTGCATTATCTGAGCCTGGTGCAGTCTGCTTTCTTAGGCCTGTGTGCCACTGCATTATCTTAGCCTGGTGCGGTCTGCTTTCTTAGGGCTGTGTGCCACTGCATTATCTGAGCCTGGTGCGGTCTGCTTTCTTAGGCCTGTCTTTCTTAGGCCTGTGTTCCACTGCATTTTCTGAGCCTGGTGCTGACTGCTTTCTTAGGCCTGTGTGCCACTGCATTATCTGAGCCTGCTGCTGTCTGCTTTCTTAGGCCTGTGTGCCACTGCATTATCTGAGCCTGCTGCTGTCTGCTTTCTTAGACCTGTGTGCCACTGCATTATCTAAGCCTGGTGCTGTCTGCTTTCTTAGGCCTGTGTGCCACTGCATTATCTGAGCCTGGTGCTGTCTGCTTTTTTAGGCCTGTGTGCCACTGCATTATCTGAGCCTGGTGCTGTCTGCGTTCTTAGGCCTGTGTTCCACTGCATTATCTGAGCCTGGTGCTGTCTGCTTTCTTAGGCCTGTGTGCCACTGCATTATCTGAGCCTGGTGCTGTCTGCTTTCTTAGGCCTGTGTGCCACTGCATTATCTGAGCCTGGTGCTGTCTGCTTTCTTAGGCTTGTGTGCCACTGCATTATCTGAGCCTGCTGCTGTCTGCTTTCTTAGGCCTGTGTGCCACTGCATTATCGGAGCCTGGTGCTGTCTGCTTTCTTAGGCCTGTGTGCCACTGCATTATCTGAGCCTGGTGCTGTCTGCTTTCTTAGGCCTGTGTGCCACTGCATTATCTGAGCCTGCTGCTGTCTGCTTTCTTAGGCCTGTGTGCCACTGCATTATCTGAGCCTGGTGCGGTCTGCTTTCTTAGGCCTGTGTGCCACTGCATTATCTGAGCCTGGTGCGGTCTGCTTTCTTAGGCCTGTGAGCCACTGCATTATCTGAGCCTGGTGCGGTCTGCTTTCTTAGGCCTGTGTGCCACTGCATTATCTGAGCCTGGTGCTTTCTGCTTTCTTAGGCCTGTGTGCCACTGCATTATCTGAGCCTGGTGCTGTCTGCTTTCTTAGGCCTGTGTGCCACTGCATTATCTGAGCCTGGTGCGGTCTGCTTTCTTAGGCATGTGTGCCACTGCATTATCTGAGCCTGGTGCTGTCTGCTTTCTTAGGCCTGTGTGCCACTGCATTATCTGAGCCTGCTGCTGTCTGCTTTCTTAGGCCTGTGTGCCACTGCATTATCTGAGCCTGCTGCTGTCTGCTTTCTTAGGCCTGTGTGCCACTGCATTATCTGAGCCTGGTGCGGTCTGCTTTCTTAGGCCTGTGTGCCACTGCATTATCTGAGCCTGGTGCGGTCTGCTTTCTTAGGCCTGTGTGCCACTGCATTATCTGAGCCTGGTGCGGTCTGCTTTCTTAGGCCTGTGTTCCACTGCATTATCTGAGCCTGGTGCGGTCTGCTTTCTTAGGCCTGTCTTTCTTAGGCCTGTGTGCCACTGCATTATCTGAGCCTGGTGCTGTCTGCTTTCTTAGGCCTGTGTTCCACTGCATTATCTGAGCCTGGTGCTGTCTGCTTTCTTAGGCCTGTGTGCCACTGCATTATCTGAGCCTGGTGCGGTCTGCTTTCTTAGGCCTGTGTGCCACTGCATTATCTGAGCCTGCTGCTGTCTGCTTTCTTAGGCCTGTGTGCCACTGCATTATCTGAGCCTGCTGCTGTCTGCTTTCTTAGGCCTGTGTGCCACGCATTATCTGAGCCTGCTGCTGTCTGCTTTCTTAGGCCTGTGTTCCACTTCATTATCTGAGCCTGGTGCGGTCTGCCTTCTTAGGCCTGTGTGCCACTGCATTATCTGAGCCTGGTGCGGTCTGCCTTCTTAGGCCTGTGTGCCACTGCATTATCTGAGCCTGGTGCGGTCTGCTTTCTTAGGCCTGTGTGCCACTGCATTATCTGAGCCTGGTGCGGTCTGCTTTCTTAGGCCTGTGTGCCACTGCATTATCTGAGCCTGGTGCTTTCTGCTTTCTTAGGCCTGTGTGCCACTGCATTATCTGAGCCTGGTGCTGTCTGCTTTCTTAGGCCTGTGTGCCACTGCATTATCTGAGCCTGGTGCGGTCTGCTTTCTTAGGCCTGTGTTCCACTGCATTATCTGAGCCTGGTGCTGTCTGCTTTCTTAGGCCTGTGTGCCACTGCATTATCTGAGCCTGGTGCTGTCTGCTTTCTTAGGCCTGTGTGCCACTGCATTATCTGAGCCTGGTGCTGTCTGCTTTCTTAGGCCTGTGTGCCACTGCATTATCTGAGCCTGCTGCTGTCTGCTTTCTTAGGCCTGTGTGCCACTGCATTATCTGAGCCTGGTGCGGTCTGCTTTCTTAGGGCTGTGTGCCACTGCATTATCTGAGCCTGGTGCGGTCTGCTTTCTTAGGCCTGTGTACCACTGCATTATCTTAGCCTGGTGCGGTCTGCTTTCTTAGGCCTGTCTTTCTTAGGCCTGTGTTCCACTGCATTTTCTGAGCCTGGTGCTGACTGCTTTCTTAGGCCTGTGTGCCACTGCATTATCTGAGCCTGCTGCTGTCTGCTTTCTTAGGCCTGTGTGCCACTGCATTATCTGAGCCTGCTGCTGTCTGCTTTCTTAGACCTGTGTGCCACTGCATTATCTGAGCCTGGTGCTGTCTGCTTTCTTAGGCCTGTGTGCCACTGCATTATCTGAGCCTGGTGCTGTCTGCTTTTTTAGGCCTGTGTGCCACTGCATTATCTGAGCCTGGTGCTGTCTGCGTTCTTAGGCCTGTGTGCCACTGCATTATCTGAGCCTGGTGCTGTCTGCTTTCTTAGGCCTGTGTGCCACTGCATTATCTGAGCCTGGTGCTGTCTGCTTTCTTAGGCCTGTGTGCCACTGCATTATCTGAGCCTGGTGCTGTCTGCTTTCTTAGGCTTGTGTGCCACTGCATTATCTGAGCCTGCTGCTGTCTGCTTTCTTAGGCCTATGTGCCACTGCATTATCGGAGCCTGGTGCTGTCTGCTTTCTTAGGCCTGTGTGCCACTGCATTATCTGAGCCTGGTGCTGTCTGCTTTCTTAGGCCTCTGTGCCACTGCATTATCTGAGCCTGCTGCTGTCTGCTTTCTTAGGCCTGTGTTCCACTGCATTATCTGAGCCTGGTGCGGTCTGCTTTCTTAGGCCTGTGTGCCACTGCATTATCTGAGCCTGGTGCGGTCTGCTTTCTTAGGCCTGTGAGCCACTGCATTATCTGAGCCTGGTGCGGTCTGCTTTCTTAGGCCTGTGTACCACTGCATTATCTTAGCCTGGTGCGGTCTGCTTTCTTAGGCCTGTGTGCCACTGCATTATCTGAGCCTGGTGCTGTCTGCTTAGGCCTGTGTGCCACTGCATTATCTGAGCCTGGTGCTGTCTGCTTAGGCCTGTGTGCCACTGCATTATCTGAGCCTGGTGCGGTCTGCTTTCTTAGGCCTGTGTGCCACTGCATTATCTGAGCCTGGTGCAGTCTGCTTTCTTAGGCCTGTGTGCCACTGCATTATCTTAGCCTGGTGCGGTCTGCTTTCTTAGGGCTGTGTGCCACTGCATTATCTGAGCCTGGTGCGGTCTGCTTTCTTAGGCCTGTCTTTCTTAGGCCTGTGTTCCACTGCATTTTCTGAGCCTGGTGCTGACTGCTTTCTTAGGCCTGTGTGCCACTGCATTATCTGAGCCTGCTGCTGTCTGCTTTCTTAGGCCTGTGTGCCACTGCATTATCTGAGCCTGCTGCTGTCTGCTTTCTTAGACCTGTGTGCCACTGCATTATCTAAGCCTGGTGCTGTCTGCTTTCTTAGGCCTGTGTGCCACTGCATTATCTGAGCCTGGTGCTGTCTGCTTTTTTAGGCCTGTGTGCCACTGCATTATCTGAGCCTGGTGCTGTCTGCGTTCTTAGGCCTGTGTTCCACTGCATTATCTGAGCCTGGTGCTGTCTGCTTTCTTAGGCCTGTGTGCCACTGCATTATTTTTTTTTTTTTTTTTTTTTTTGATGCTGTAGTTTATTTGAAAACTTTTTCATCGTATAGTTAAGTTGGATCCTTTTTTTTAAAAAATTGTTTGTCCAGTTCGAGTATAGAAGATAAAAAGAGGGCAATTGTGTAAGTGTACTTGTTGTTGTGGCCGCTGAGTAGAGCGGTCCATCTTTCTTGCGTACACATTTGTATCGATGAGAGTTGATAAAAGGCACCAAATTCTTTGCGTTGTGGCGCGAGTGCATTACATTCCATGACGAGGTGGAATATGGTTTCCTCGATTTTTTGGTCTTTGCAGAACCTGCAGTAGTTGTCTTCCTTTTTGATTTGTCTTCTTGTAGCTAGGTGTGCTTTTGTAGGGAGAATGTTTAGGCGGATTTTCAAAAATGTTGTTCGAATGGTTGGGTCTGGAAAGGTTTGCAGGTAGGCCGGTGGTTCATGGATTCTCCTGTTGTCTTTTGTACAGTGTAAGTTCTGTTTGTAGGTATTTTTTTGTTGAATGGTCTTTATCCAATCATTATGTAGCAGTTTTGTTTTTGCGTGTTGTGGACGAAGTGTAAGTAATTCTTCTGTGATATTTTCACTAACCATTTCTTTTCTCATTGTGGCTTTCCATTTTTGCAGTATTGTCGTGTTGAAGGTATTTTCTTTATGTCGCAGTATTTGAATTGCTGGGGTTTTCCCGTCTGTCAATATTTTGCGAAAGATGTCTAGTCTTTTCCACTGTACGACTGATTCAATTGATTGAGTTGCCAATTCATAACGTATTCTTGGCATTGGAAATGTTTGTGGGAGGCGAAGGACTTTGCGCCAGAAAGTCGCTTCATATTTTGTCCAGTTGACTCTCTGAGCGTTTAGCATTGCTTCGGTACCATAGGTGAGAATCGGGATGTATTTGTGTCTGTAGTAGGAGATAATTGGCTTGAAGGAGAATTTGCCGTATTTTCTGTGAAGGAGGCAGCCTTGTCTTGATAGCGTTTGGGATGTTTGTTCGATTTTGTCCAGCCACTGCTCTTCTGATTTAGACTGGTTTATTGTGATCCCAAGGTATTTAAACTCAGTAACATTTTCTAGTTCGACGTTGTCTATCATGAATGTACGTTGGTTTATTCTTTTTTTTTTTAGTGATTTGGTTAGGGTCATTATCTTTGTTTTTCCCGTATTGATCATTAATTCATTTTTTTTCATGTACTGGCTTAAGTCTGCCAGTGTTGTTTGTAACCCAGTCGGTGTTTTGTCTAGTATCACGATGTCATCGGCATATGCCATGACTGGGACTGGGATCGAGTTGATTTTGGGGGGATTAGTTTTGTCTGATTTTAGATGGTCTTCAATGTCAGCAGTGTAGAGGTTGTAGAGTGTCGCTGCAAGTGGACAGCCTTGTTTGAGTCCGTTTTCTGTTGGTATGGCGGGTGTTGTAGTTCCTTGTCTCGACAATCTGACTTTTATCGTGGTTTTTGAATATAGTAGAATGATCGGTTCTAGGATGTCGGTTGGGCAGTTCCATGTTCTAAGTTTCGACCATAATTTTTCTCGCGAGATTGAGTCAAAGGCCATTTTTAGGTCAATGAATGCTGCGTAGATTGCCGAGTTGGAGTTGATAGCTTCATGTTTGATTACTTGGAGTAATACCAGGTTGAGGTTTGTTCCAACATTGGCTGTAAATCCTGTTTGTCTGGTCGAGAATTTGTTGTTTTTTGTGGCCCACGCAGTGAGTTGGTTTAATAATATTGTTGCAAATAGTTTTCCTAGCGGATCGAGCAGGGCGATCGGACGGAAGTTTTGAGGGTCTTCTTTAGGGCCTTGTTTGTGGATTGGTACGATTACTGCTGTTCTCCAGGAGTTAGGTATTCTATGCAGTTTATTGATCAGGGTTGTAATATGGCATAGAAGGGTTGCCCAAGCGGTTGGATCTTCCTTGATCATGGCATTAGATAGTCCATCTGGGCCTGGTGCTCTAGAAGTGTTGAGTTTGTTAATCAGGCAGATGAAGTCTTCAAATTCTGCTTGTACTTTCCATGTTGAGTCTGCTGTAGTTTGTGTATTCTGATGAGCTGTTTCTCGTAGTGCGTAAATGGTAGTAAAATGCGTTATCCATTTTTCTTGGGTTACATTAGCTATGAGTTTATGCTGTTTTTGTTGATTGTCATTGAGTAGGTTCCAAAGTTCTTTGGTATTGTGGGATTTGTGGCTTTTCAGTATTTGTTCAGCATCCGCTTGTTGAATGAGACTTTTTTGCGATTTGATCCAGTTTCGATGATTGTTTTTCAGGGTTTTGATCTGGTGTGAAGTGTCGGGAGCTGGAGTTTTCTTTAGCTGTCGTATTATTCGGTTTAGGTCTTTTTTCCTTTCGGCAATTTCCTGGTTGTAGAAATGTCGGTGGTCTTTCTGCGGACGATTTTTTCTGGTTTGTTGGAATGGGATTAGTATCCATTCATAGTCGATTTTTATATCATTTGCCAGTCTTGCCTGATGGAATTGTTCCGGCAATGAGGTTGAGGAGGCTTGCGGGATTCTCAGTCTTGTAGTTGTTCCATTTAGTTCTAATGGAGGAGGTGGTAGTGCTGTCACTGTTTTTTCTGGTTTCGCTTCTGAGTGTGCGGTAAGTTGGTTGTGATCGCTCTTGTCCGTTGATATCGTCTGTGCGTTTGTAACTGAATGGTGAAGGTTTTCAGATAGGAATATATAATCGATGATTGCATGGGACGAACCTCTGCTCCATGTGGGTGTATAGGAATTCAAAGTGTTCCCTTGGCTTAGAAGGAGTAGGTTCCGCGTTGTGGTTTCTTTTATCCATCTCTTTGCATTTGGTGATAATTGTGAGTGCTTTAAGAGGCTACCGTTTTTATCGTATAACTTGATGTTCAGATCGCCACAGATTATTGTTTCTGATAACGGGTATTTAGCTAAGGCCTCGTCAATCGAAATGAAGACTCCATCTAGGAACGTGTTTGTAGATATTGCTAGCGGGTTCCAGTAGAGGTTTAGAATTAGGATTGTTGAGTTGTTTTTGTCTTCTCGCTTTTGCTGGTGTTTTGTGGATGTTATTATGGTCAGTTGCGTCCAAGGGTTTATATTCTCGGAGAGTATTACTCTGATGTATGGGTTTATCTTGATCAGGGTGAGTAAGCCTGAAGCAGGTCTTCCTTGTTTTTGTACGATAGCTGGGTTTAGGAATGTGATAAAGCCATCGCATGCCGGTGGGTCGCTGAGCCAGGTTTCTTGAAGGCATATGAAATGATATTGCTCTAATTCAGCGGTTGTGTCCGTGAATAGATGTAAATTGCCTCTGGTGTTCCACGAGCACAATGACCAATTGAATCTATGGTTCATTAATTGTTATGAGTTTGAGCTCATTGAGTATTCTGTAGATTCTGTATCTGAGAGGGTGTTTTCGTAGTCATAGATTCTTCTGATTGCATCGGCATATCTGTCTGGATGTTGGCTTCTTATAGAGTATTCTGTAGATGCAGTGTCTGATGAGGGAGTTTCAAAGCTAGTTCTGTTGGGTTTGTTAATTCTATCTGAGTCTGCTTCTTTTGAGGCACGATTTGAGTATCTATCGTCAGTTGTCTGTTTTTGATTCCTCTGTTCAATGTGTAGTTCTTCATACCTTGTGGTTGCTTTGTCTTTTGGTTTGCTTGGTATTCTTGAGGATGTTGATGCCCAGCATGAGAAGCCTAATTTGTGTAGTTGTTTTCTTGTTGATATGATGAGTTCTTGGTTATTTTGGTCTGGGAGCTCTATGACGATCTTATCCAGGTTCCGGTCGTCTTTGAAGGTTATCAGAGCAATATCTTTTGTTGTGAGTTTGTTCAGGCGAGGTATTACGCCAAAGAGGCGTAGTAGGTTTGTTCTATTTAGAATTACCGGTTCTTGGTTTTTATTTGCATTTTCAATATGGATTTCATATGTTTCATTTTGTCGTAGTGGATTGACGAATATTGGTCTGGTCTGTCTGTGTTGACTGTGATCTTGTGGTGGTGTTGTTATCGAGGTCGACGAGATTGAATCATACGGTTCATCTCTGGTTGTGAGTGTTGAGATGTTTTCCATCGAGATCATTGAGATTTCTTCTAGGGAGATTTCAGTAGAATTGTCTTGATTTTGGTTCGATTGTTGTTCAAGTATTGAGGCGTATTCGTCGATTATTATGTAGCTTGTCTGAATTAGTGGTTGTGAAGATTGTTGATTGTTTTCTAGTGGTTGTTCTTCATGGGTGGTGATGTCGAGCAAGTCCTCGTCAATCAGCGATTGTGGCAGGGTAGGTTGCGCTAGTTTGGGTTTTATCTGGGTTAGCTGAACTTGAATGCTTTGTGTGTTGACAGCTGTTTGTTTCTTCTTTGGTTGATGCGCGATTTGGGTATTCTGGGTTATATTTCTTAGAAATGCTCGCGAGCCCGTTTGTCGTTTTTTGTTATTTTTCTGTTGGGTTCCTTTTATTTCGTTCGTTGTTTTTTCTTTTTCGAAGATTTGAAAGTTTTCCTTTGGATTCTTTGTTATGTTGCTTGAGATAATGGTTTCTGTTTTTTTGTTAGTATTATTTTGAGGTGGTTCTTTCAGTGTTTGTTGGGCAAAATCTGTAATTGTTTCAGGTAGTGGTTGTATCTGAATTGGGGGTTGTGATGGTTTTGAAAGCGGCGAGGTTTGTAGTCGTTGGTCGTTGGGTCTGGTTGCTTGTTGCTGATGGTGTTCTTTAAGCATCTGTAGTAATTCTCCTGTAAGTTTTGTTTTTTCTTGTCGGTCTCCTCTTGCGATCTCTGCTAATCTTTGTTGCCACCGGTATGTCTCGTCTGCTTCTATTGTCAGTCTTGATTCCACTGTCGAGACAAAGTGTTCGATGTGTATCTGTTTTGAATGGATTAGTGCTAAAAGGGTCGCTTGATCTTTTATTGAATCTTTCAGGTCTTCTTGTAGTTTCAAGAAGGGGATCATTGATTGGGAGAGTAATGCGATGAGCATATTTTGTAAGTCCAACATTGTTGTTGGGATTCTTGGGTGCATATCTTCTTCATCTTGTACATGATTGTCGTTTTTCTGTTGTGGGTCTTTTGGTTTTTGGTTCTTGATTATTGGGTCTGGGGTATAGTAGGATTCATCCGAGTCATAGTTGAATCGTGATGGGACAGTTTTACGTTCATCCAATTCTGGTTGTCGTTCCTTTTTCATCTGTTTGTTTTGGTTTCCATAAGGGATGCAAGGGGTTGAGGTTGATTGTATTTGATTTATTTCTGTTCGTTCTCCAAGTACTTCTTTTGTTTTTTCTGCAGTAGACATGATGAATTCTATTTCGGTGGTGTCCAGTGATAGTTTTGGTAGTTTATTTCTTGTTTTGGATGTTGTTGGTTCCACAGTGCTGGCGGATTTGGCGGAATTGTGAGTTTTAAGCCATGCAAGGCGGGCTAATCTTGCTTTTTCTTTTTGCTTCAGTTGGTCTGGTGTTGGGATTGCTGGTTTTGTGGTTAGGTCTTGTGTTCGTTCTGTTTGTTGGCTGGTTGCGGTTAGCTTGGAGGCGACAGGGTCAGCTGTGAGTTTTGGTTCTTGATTATTAGTTATTTCCTGAGGGTTGCTGTGTATTTCGTGTAGTTTCTCCGATTTCATGGATTGTTGATTCTGGATTTGTTTGTCTGATATTAAGTCCTGTTTTGTGGTCGTCTGCATCTGTTTGGTTGTAAGTTCGATGGGTTCTTCGTTGCTGGTTGCAAGGTTTGTCAAGGTGTCTTGTATCCCGTTGTTTAAGGGGTCTTGTTTTGCGAGCTGGTGGTTTGCGTTCGGATCAGTTGATGAGTTGGTCAGTTGTTGTTCTAATTCGAGTTGGGAAGGCAGTAATGATGGCGCGGACATAATAGGTTGTCCAGGTTTGGTAGTGTCTGAGCTGTTTAGTTCAGATGAGATTATTTGGTGATTTTCTACTGTACTGTGTGAGTCTACTGATAGTTGGAGTTCCACTGTGCCGACGGATTTAACGAAGTTGTTGGTTTTCAGCCATGCAGTTGGATTGGCAGTTTCTAGGGTTTGGGCTCTGGAGTCTTCTAAGTTCTGTTTATAGTCTGAACACTGTGTCAGGGACTTTGGAATTTCTTTGTACAGTGTCACTTTCTTGAAGGATTGTTCCAATGTTAGCTGTAGTTGGTCTCTCTCCGTGGTGTTATCGGTCGCGTTCTTAGTTGTTTGTCTTGTTTTTGGACGTTGAGTTGGGTTTTGTTTATTAGTGCGAGTTGTGGCCATTGTTTCCCGATTGTAGAATGCTAGGCTTAGGTTTTGCAAGATTTCTGTTTGGTTTGTCAGAGTGCTGGTCTCCTTTTTTTTTTCTTTTTTATCGGGTTCGCTTTTAGGATCCAAGGGACTAACCCTTTCGGTCTCCTGGTTAGCAGTGGCTGCGAAGATGTATCCTTGTTTCGGTTTTCTCTGGTGGATCAAATTGCGCTTTCAGGATCCAAGGGTCGAACCCTTTCGGTCTCCTGATCGGTTATTTCGCGCAGGTGAGTGTTTGATTCGTCCTTCTGTAGTGGCGCGAGTTGCGCTTTCAGGATCCAAGGGGCAAGCCCTTTCGGTCTCCTGGTCAGCAGGGGCTGCGTAGGTGTATCCTTGTTTCGGTTTTCTCTGGTGGATCAAATTGTGGTTTCAGAATCCAAGGGTCGAACCCTTTCGGTCTCCTGATCAGTTATTTTGCGCAGGTGAGTGTTTGATTCGTCCTTTTGTAGTGGCGCGAGTTGCGCTTTCAGGATCCAAGGGGCAAGCCCTTTCGGTCTCCCGGTCAGCGAGGCTGCACTGGTGAATCTTCGTTTCGATTTATTGTAGAAAGTCAGGTACGCTTTCAGGATCTAAGGGCGGACCCCTTTCAGTTTCTTGATCAACGAATGGAACGAGGATGTATGGTTGTTTTGTTTCTCTGGAGCGGTTGGGGTTGGAGGATTAGGATCCAAGGGCGAAGCCCTTTCCGTCTCCTGATCGACGAGGGTAACTGGAGATGCCAGAAGTTAGAACGTTAAGTAGCAGGGGCGAGGCCGCAAAAGCGCGGGCGGTAGAGGATTCTATTCGGTGTGAGGTGGGGTGAAGACGCGTGTACAGTAGGCACAGGCAGGCTCCGGCGTCAAAGATGAATCGCTTGGTTACAGGCCAGCTGGTGCGAGCACACGAAGGGACAGCAGGGCTGTCAGCGGTCGCAACTGGGCTCAAGGCGATCAGCAAGTTCAGGGTCAGTGATGCAGGGCGTGGATGGGTGGTAGGCGAGGAGCATGTAACGGGTTTGAGATCCTGCAGGACGGGGAGCGATGCTTTAGGTGTATGTAGCGTGATGAGAAGTAGGTCACTTACACTATTTTGGCTGTCTTTGGCTGTCTTTGGGTGATTCAGTAGGTGGATTTTTCTGGGGGAGGCGCCGCGGAGCCTGCAGAGCCTAAAGACCAAAAGACTCTGCAGCAGACTCCGCGGCCGCTCCGCGGTGTTCTGGGTATTTTAAAGTCACCAGGTGGAAGTAGGCAAAACAAAGGTAGGACAAGAAGCAGGTCCTCACTGGGTTCAGGAGCAAAAAGCTGTAGAGTCCTCTCACAACCGCAACCAAAAGACTCTGCAGCAGACTCCGCGGCCGCTCCGCGGTGTTCTGGGTATTTTAAAGTCACCAGGTGGAAGTAGGCAAAACAAAGGTAGGACAAGAAGCAGGTCCTCACTGGGTTCAGGAGCAAAAAGCTGTAGAGTCCTCTCACAACCGCAACCAAAAGACTCTGCAGCAGACTCCGCCACTGCATTATCTGAGCCTGGTGCTGTCTGCTTTCTTAGGCCTGTGTGCCACTGCATTATCTGAGCCTGGTGCTGTCTGCTTTCTTAGGCTTGTGTGCCACTGCATTATCTGAGCCTGCTGCTGTCTGCTTTCTTAGGCCTGTGTGCCACTGCATTATCGGAGCCTGGTGCTGTCTGCTTTCTTAGGCCTGTGTGCCACTGCATTATCTGAGCCTGGTGCTGTCTGCTTTCTTAGGCCTGTGTGCCACTGCATTATCTGAGCCTGCTGCTGTCTGCTTTCTTAGGCCTGTGTGCCACTGCATTATCTGAGCCTGGTGCGGTCTGCTTTCTTAGGCCTGTGTGCCACTGCATTATCTGAGCCTGGTGCGGTCTGCTTTCTTAGGCCTGTGAGCCACTGCATTATCTGAGCCTGGTGCGGTCTGCTTTCTTAGGCCTGTGTGCCACTGCATTATCTGAGCCTGGTGCTTTCTGCTTTCTTAGGCCTGTGTGCCACTGCATTATCTGAGCCTGGTGCTGTCTGCTTTCTTAGGCCTGTGTGCCACTGCATTATCTGAGCCTGGTGCGGTCTGCTTTCTTAGGCATGTGTGCCACTGCATTATCTGAGCCTGGTGCTGTCTGCTTTCTTAGGCCTGTGTGCCACTGCATTATCTGAGCCTGCTGCTGTCTGCTTTCTTAGGCCTGTGTGCCACTGCATTATCTGAGCCTGCTGCTGTCTGCTTTCTTAGGCCTGTGTGCCACTGCATTATCTGAGCCTGGTGCGGTCTGCTTTCTTAGGCCTGTGTGCCACTGCATTATCTGAGCCTGGTGCGGTCTGCTTTCTTAGGCCTGTGTGCCACTGCATTATCTGAGCCTGGTGCGGTCTGCTTTCTTAGGCCTGTGTTCCACTGCATTATCTGAGCCTGGTGCGGTCTGCTTTCTTAGGCCTGTCTTTCTTAGGCCTGTGTGCCACTGCATTATCTGAGCCTGGTGCTGTCTGCTTTCTTAGGCCTGTGTTCCACTGCATTATCTGAGCCTGGTGCTGTCTGCTTTCTTAGGCCTGTGTGCCACTGCATTATCTGAGCCTGGTGCGGTCTGCTTTCTTAGGCCTGTGTGCCACTGCATTATCTGAGCCTGCTGCTGTCTGCTTTCTTAGGCCTGTGTGCCACTGCATTATCTGAGCCTGCTGCTGTCTGCTTTCTTAGGCCTGTGTGCCACGCATTATCTGAGCCTGCTGCTGTCTGCTTTCTTAGGCCTGTGTTCCACTTCATTATCTGAGCCTGGTGCGGTCTGCCTTCTTAGGCCTGTGTGCCACTGCATTATCTGAGCCTGGTGCGGTCTGCCTTCTTAGGCCTGTGTGCCACTGCATTATCTGAGCCTGGTGCGGTCTGCTTTCTTAGGCCTGTGTGCCACTGCATTATCTGAGCCTGGTGCGGTCTGCTTTCTTAGGCCTGTGTGCCACTGCATTATCTGAGCCTGGTGCTTTCTGCTTTCTTAGGCCTGTGTGCCACTGCATTATCTGAGCCTGGTGCTGTCTGCTTTCTTAGGCCTGTGTGCCACTGCATTATCTGAGCCTGGTGCGGTCTGCTTTCTTAGGCCTGTGTTCCACTGCATTATCTGAGCCTGGTGCTGTCTGCTTTCTTAGGCCTGTGTGCCACTGCATTATCTGAGCCTGGTGCTGTCTGCTTTCTTAGGCCTGTGTGCCACTGCATTATCTGAGCCTGGTGCTGTCTGCTTTCTTAGGCCTGTGTGCCACTGCATTATCTGAGCCTGCTGCTGTCTGCTTTCTTAGGCCTGTGTGCCACTGCATTATCTGAGCCTGGTGCTATCTGCTTTCTTAGGCCTGTGTGCCACTGCATTATCTTAGCCTGGTGCTGTCTGCTTAGGCCTGTGTGCCACTGCATTATCTGAGCCTGGTGCTGTCTGCTTAGGCCTGTGTGCCACTGCATTATCTGAGCCTGGTGCGGTCTGCTTTCTTAGGCCTGTGTGCCACTCCATTATCTGAGCCTGGTGCGGTCTGCTTTCTAAGGCCTGTGTGCCACTGCATTATCTGAGCCTGGTGCGGTCTGCTTTCTTAGGCCTGTCTTTCTTAGGCCTGTGTTCCACTGCATTTTCTGAGCATGGTGCTGTCTGCTTTCTTAGGCCTGTGTGCCACTGCATTATCTGAGCCTGCTGCTGTCTGCTTTCTTAGGCCTGTGTGCCACTGCATTATCTGAGCCTTCTGCTGTCTGCTTTCTTAGACCTGTGTGCCACTGCATTATCTAAGCCTGGTGCTGTCTGCTTTCTTAGGCCTGTGTGCCACTTCATTATCTGAGCCTGGTGCTGTCTGCTTTCTTAGGCCTGTGTGCCACTGCATTATCTGAGCCTGGTGCTGTCTGCTTTTTTAGGCCTGTGTGCCACTGCATTATCTGAGCCTGGTGCTGTCTGCGTTCTTAGGCCCGTGTGCCACTGCATTATCTGAGCCTGGTGCTGTCTGCTTTCTTAGGCCCGTGTGCCACTGCATTATCTGAGCCTGGTGCTGTCTGCTTTCTTAGGCCTGTGTGCCACTGCATTATCGGAGCCTGGTGCTGTCTGCTTTCTTAGGCCTGTGTTCCACTGCATTATCTGAGCCTGGTGCTGTCTGCTTTCTTAGGCCTGTGTGCCACTGCATTATCTGAGCCTGGTGCTGTCTGCTTTCTTAGGCCTGTGTGCCACTGCATTATCTGAGCCTGGTGCTGTCTGCTTTTTTAGGCCTGTGTGCCACTGCATTATCTGAGCCTGGTGCTGTCTGCTTTCTTAGGCCTGTGTGCCACTGCATTATCTGACCCTAGTGCTGTCTGCTTTCTTAGGCCTGTGTGCCACTGCATTATCTGAGCCTGGTGCGGTCTGCTTTCTTAGGCCTGTGTGCCACTGCATTATCTGAGCCTACTGCTGTCTGCTTTCTTATGCCTGTGTGCCACTGCATTATCTGAGCCTGGTGCGGTCTGCTTTCTTAGGCCTGTGTGCATCTGCATTATCTGAGCCTGGTGCGGTCTGCTGTCTTAGGCCTGTCTTTCTTAGGCCTGTGTGCCACTGCATTATCTGAGCCTGGTGCGGTCTGCTTTCTTAGGCCTGTGTGCCACTGCATTATCTGAGCCTGCTGCTGTCTGCTTTCTTAGGCCTGTGTACCACTGCATTATCTGAGCCTGCTGCTGTCTGCTTTCTTAGGCCTGTGTGCCACTGCATTATCTGAGCCTGCTGCTGTCTGCTTTCTTAGGCCTGTGTGCCACTGCATTATCTGAGCCTGGTGCGGTCTGCTTTCTTAGGCCTGTGTGCCACTGCATTATCTGAGCCTGGTGCGGTCTGCTTTCTTAGGCATGTGTGCCACTGCATTATCTGAGCCTGGTGCGGTCTGCTTTCTTAGGCCTGTGTGCCACTGCATTATCTGAGCCTGGTGCGGTCTGCTTTCTTAGGCCTGTGTGCCACTGCATTATCTGAGCCTCGTGCTTTCTGCTTTCTTAGGCCTGTGTGCCACTGCATTATCTGAGCCTGGTGCTGTCTGCTTTCTTAGGCCTGTGTGCCACTGCATTATCTGAGCCTGGTGCGGTCTGCTTTCTTAGGCCTGTGTGCCACTGCATTATCTGAGCCTGCTGCTGTCTGCTTTCTTAGGCCTGTGTGCCACTGCATTATCTGAGCCTGGTGCTGTCTGCTTTCTTAGGCCTGTGTGCCACTGCATTATCTGAGCCTGGTTCTGTCTGCTTTCTTAGGCCTGTGTGCCACTGCATTATCTGAGCCTGGTGCTGTCTGTGTTCTTAGGCCTGTGTGCCACTGCATTATCTGAGCCTGGTGCTGTCTGCTTTCTTAGGCCCGTGTGCCACTGCATTATCTGAGCCTAGTGCTGTCTGCTTTCTTAGGCCCGTGTGCCACTGCATTATCTGAGCCTGGTGCTGTCTGCTTTCTTAGGCCCGTGTGCCACTCCATTATCTGAGCCTGCTGCTGTCTGCTTTCTTAGGCCTGTGTGCCACTGCATTATCGGAGCCTGGTGCTGTCTGCTTTCTTAGGCCTGTGTGCCACTGCATTATCTGAGCCTGGTGCTGTCTGCTTTCTTAGGCCTGTGTGCCACTGCATTATTTGAGCCTGGTGCTGTCTGCTTTCTTAGGCCTGTGTGCCACTGCATTATCTGAGCCTGGTGCTGTCTGCTTTTTTAGGCCTGTGTGCCACTGCATTATCTGAGCCTGGTGCTGTCTGCTTTCTTAGGCCTGTGTGCCACTGCATTATCTGACCCTAGTGCTGTCTGCTTTCTTAGGCCTGTGTGCCATTGCATTATCTGAGCCTGGTGCGGTCTGCTTTCTTAGGCCTGTGTGCCACTGCATTATCTGAGCCTACTGCTGTCTGCTTTCTTATGCCTGTGTGCCACTGCATTATCTGAGCCTGGTGCGGTCTTCTTTCTTAGGCCTGTGTGCATCTGCATTATCTGAGCCTGGTGCTGTCTGCTTTCTTAGGCCTGTGTGCCACTGCATTATCTGAGCCTGGTGCTGTCTGCTTTTTTAGGCCTGTGTGCCACTGCATTATCTGAGCCTGGTGCTGTCTGCGTTCTTAGGCCTGTGTGCCACTGCATTATCTGAGCCTGGTGCTGTCTGCTTTCTTAGGCCTGTGTGCCACTGCATTATCTGAGCCTGGTGCTGTCTGCTTTCTTAGGCCTGTGTGCCACTGCATTATCTGAGCCTGGTGCTGTCTGCTTTCTTAGGCTTGTGTGCCACTGCATTATCTGAGCCTGCTGCTGTCTGCTTTCTTAGGCCTGTGTGCCACTGCATTATCGGAGCCTGGTGCTGTCTGCTTTCTTAGGCCTGTGTGCCACTGCATTATCTGAGCCTGGTGCTGTCTGCTTTCTTAGGCCTGTGTGCCACTGCATTATCTGAGCCTGCTGCTGTCTGCTTTCTTAGGCCTGTGTGCCACTGCATTATCTGAGCCTGGTGCGGTCTGCTTTCTTAGGCCTGTGAGCCACTGCATTATCTGAGCCTGGTGCGGTCTGCTTTCTTAGGCCTGTGTGCCACTGCATTATCTGAGCCTGGTGCTTTCTGCTTTCTTAGGCCTGTGTGCCACTGCATTATCTGAGCCTGGTGCTGTCTGCTTTCTTAGGCCTGTGTGCCACTGCATTATCTGAGCCTGGTGCTGTCTGCTTTTTTAGGCCTGTGTGCCACTGCATTATCTGAGCCTGGTGCTGTCTGCGTTCTTAGGCCCGTGTGCCACTGCATTATCTGAGCCTGGTGCTGTCTGCTTTCTTAGGCCCGTGTGCCACTGCATTATCTGAGCCTGGTGCTGTCTGCTTTCTTAGGCCTGTGTGCCACTGCATTATCGGAGCCTGGTGCTGTCTGCTTTCTTAGGCCTGTGTTCCACTGCATTATCTGAGCCTGGTGCTGTCTGCTTTCTTAGGCCTGTGTGCCACTGCATTATCTGAGCCTGGTGCTGTCTGCTTTCTTAGGCCTGTGTGCCACTGCATTATCTGAGCCTGGTGCTGTCTGCTTTTTTAGGCCTGTGTGCCACTGCATTATCTGAGCCTGGTGCTGTCTGCTTTCTTAGGCCTGTGTGCCACTGCATTATCTGACCCTAGTGCTGTCTGCTTTCTTAGGCCTGTGTGCCACTGCATTATCTGAGCCTGGTGCGGTCTGCTTTCTTAGGCCTGTGTGCCACTGCATTATCTGAGCCTACTGCTGTCTGCTTTCTTATGCCTGTGTGCCACTGCATTATCTGAGCCTGGTGCGGTCTGCTTTCTTAGGCCTGTGTGCATCTGCATTATCTGAGCCTGGTGCGGTCTGCTGTCTTAGGCCTGTCTTTCTTAGGCCTGTGTGCCACTGCATTATCTGAGCCTGGTGCGGTCTGCTTTCTTAGGCCTGTGTGCCACTGCATTATCTGAGCCTGCTGCTGTCTGCTTTCTTAGGCCTGTGTACCACTGCATTATCTGAGCCTGCTGCTGTCTGCTTTCTTAGGCCTGTGTGCCACTGCATTATCTGAGCCTGCTGCTGTCTGCTTTCTTAGGCCTGTGTGCCACTGCATTATCTGAGCCTGGTGCGGTCTGCTTTCTTAGGCCTGTGTGCCACTGCATTATCTGAGCCTGGTGCGGTCTGCTTTCTTAGGCATGTGTGCCACTGCATTATCTGAGCCTGGTGCGGTCTGCTTTCTTAGGCCTGTGTGCCACTGCATTATCTGAGCCTGGTGCGGTCTGCTTTCTTAGGCCTGTGTGCCACTGCATTATCTGAGCCTCGTGCTTTCTGCTTTCTTAGGCCTGTGTGCCACTGCATTATCTGAGCCTGGTGCTGTCTGCTTTCTTAGGCCTGTGTGCCACTGCATTATCTGAGCCTGGTGCGGTCTGCTTTCTTAGGCCTGTGTGCCACTGCATTATCTGAGCCTGCTGCTGTCTGCTTTCTTAGGCCTGTGTGCCACTGCATTATCTGAGCCTGGTGCTGTCTGCTTTCTTAGGCCTGTGTGCCACTGCATTATCTGAGCCTGGTGCTGTCTGCTTTCTTAGGCCTGTGTGCCACTGCATTATCTGAGCCTGGTGCTGTCTGTGTTCTTAGGCCTGTGTGCCACTGCATTATCTGAGCCTGGTGCTGTCTGCTTTCTTAGGCCCGTGTGCCACTGCATTATCTGAGCCTAGTGCTGTCTGCTTTCTTAGGCCCGTGTGCCACTGCATTATCTGAGCCTGGTGCTGTCTGCTTTCTTAGGCCCGTGTGCCACTCCATTATCTGAGCCTGCTGCTGTCTGCTTTCTTAGGCCTGTGTGCCACTGCATTATCGGAGCCTGGTGCTGTCTGCTTTCTTAGGCCTGTGTGCCACTGCATTATCTGAGCCTGGTGCTGTCTGCTTTCTTAGGCCTGTGTGCCACTGCATTATCTGAGCCTGGTGCTGTCTGCTTTCTTAGGCCTGTGTGCCACTGCATTATCTGAGCCTGGTGCTGTCTGCTTTTTTAGGCCTGTGTGCCACTGCATTATCTGAGCCTGGTGCTGTCTGCTTTCTTAGGCCTGTGTGCCACTGCATTATCTGACCCTAGTGCTGTCTGCTTTCTTAGGCCTGTGTGCCATTGCATTATCTGAGCCTGGTGCGGTCTGCTTTCTTAGGCCTGTGTGCCACTGCATTATCTGAGCCTACTGCTGTCTGCTTTCTTATGCCTGTGTGCCACTGCATTATCTGAGCCTGGTGCGGTCTTCTTTCTTAGGCCTGTGTGCATCTGCATTATCTGAGCCTGGTGCTGTCTGCTTTCTTAGGCCTGTGTGCCACTGCATTATCTGAGCCTGGTGCTGTCTGCTTTTTTAGGCCTGTGTGCCACTGCATTATCTGAGCCTGGTGCTGTCTGCGTTCTTAGGCCTGTGTGCCACTGCATTATCTGAGCCTGGTGCTGTCTGCTTTCTTAGGCCTGTGTGCCACTGCATTATCTGAGCCTGGTGCTGTCTGCTTTCTTAGGCCTGTGTGCCACTGCATTATCTGAGCCTGGTGCTGTCTGCTTTCTTAGGCTTGTGTGCCACTGCATTATCTGAGCCTGCTGCTGTCTGCTTTCTTAGGCCTGTGTGCCACTGCATTATCGGAGCCTGGTGCTGTCTGCTTTCTTAGGCCTGTGTGCCACTGCATTATCTGAGCCTGGTGCTGTCTGCTTTCTTAGGCCTGTGTGCCACTGCATTATCTGAGCCTGCTGCTGTCTGCTTTCTTAGGCCTGTGTGCCACTGCATTATCTGAGCCTGGTGCGGTCTGCTTTCTTAGGCCTGTGAGCCACTGCATTATCTGAGCCTGGTGCGGTCTGCTTTCTTAGGCCTGTGTGCCACTGCATTATCTGAGCCTGGTGCTTTCTGCTTTCTTAGGCCTGTGTGCCACTGCATTATCTGAGCCTGGTGCTGTCTGCTTTCTTAGGCCTGTGTGCCACTGCATTATCTGAGCCTGGTGCGGTCTGCTTTCTTAGGCATGTGTGCCACTGCATTATCTGAGCCTGGTGCTGTCTGCTTTCTTAGGCCTGTGTGCCACTGCATTATCTGAGCCTGCTGCTGTCTGCTTTCTTAGGCCTGTGTGCCACTGAATTATCTGAGCCTGCTGCTGTCTGCTTTCTTAGGCCTGTGTGCCACTGCATTATCTGAGCCTGGTGCGGTCTGCTTTCTTAGGCCTGTGTGCCACTGCATTATCTGAGCCTGGTGCGGTCTGCTTTCTTAGGCCTGTGTGCCACTGCATTATCTGAGCCTGGTGCGGTCTGCTTTCTTAGGCCTGTGTTCCACTGCATTATCTGAGCCTGGTGCGGTCTGCTTTCTTAGGCCTGTCTTTCTTAGGCCTGTGTGCCACTGCATTATCTGAGCCTGGTGCTGTCTGCTTTCTTAGGCCTGTGTGCCACTGCATTATCTGAGCCTGGTGCTGTCTGCTTTCTTAGGCCTGTGTGCCACTGCATTATCTGAGCCTGGTGCGGTCTGCTTTCTTAGGCCTGTGTGCCACTGCATTATCTGAGCCTGCTGCTGTCTGCTTTCTTAGGCCTGTGTGCCACTGCATTATCTGAGCCTGCTGCTGTCTGCTTTCTTAGGCCTGTGTGCCACGCATTATCTGAGCCTGCTGCTGTCTGCTTTCTTAGGCCTGTGTTCCACTGCATTATCTGAGCCTGGTGCGGTCTGCCTTCTTAGGCCTGTGTGCCACTGCATTATCTGAGCCTGGTGCGGTCTGCCTTCTTAGGCCTGTGTGCCACTGCATTATCTGAGCCTGGTGCGGTCTGCTTTCTTAGGCCTGTGTGCCACTGCATTATCTGAACCTGGTGCGGTCTGCTTTCTTAGGCCTGTGTGCCACTGCATTATCTGAGCCTGGTGCTTTCTGCTTTCTTAGGCCTGTGTGCCACTGCATTATCTGAGCCTGGTGCGGTCTGCTTTCTTAGGCCTGTGTGCCACTGCATTATCTGAGCCTGGTGCTGTCTGCTTTCTTAGGCCTGTGTGCCACTGCATTATCTGAGCCTGGTGCTGTCTGCTTTCTTAGGCCTGTGTGCCACTGCATTATCTGAGCCTGGTGCTGTCTGCTTTCTTAGGCCTGTGTGCCACTGCATTATCTGAGCCTGCTGCTGTCTGCTTTCTTAGGCCTGTGTGCCACTGCATTATCTGAGCCTGGTGCTATCTGCTTTCTTAGGCCTGTGTGCCACTGCATTATCTTAGCCTGGTGCGGTCTGCTTTCTTAGGCCTGTGTGCCACTGCATTATCTGAGCCTGGTGCTGTCTGCTTAGGCCTGTGTGCCACTGCATTATCTGAGCCTGGTGCTGTCTGCTTAGGCCTGTGTGCCACTGCATTATCTGAGCCTGGTGCGGTCTGCTTTCTTAGGCCTGTGTGCCACTGCATTATCTGAGCCTGGTGCGGTCTGCTTTCTAAGGCCTGTGTGCCACTGCATTATCTTAGCCTGGTGCGGTCTGCTTTCTTAGGGCTGTGTGCCACTGCATTATCTGAGCCTGGTGCGGTCTGCTTTCTTAGGCCTGTCTTTCTTAGGCCTGTGTTCCACTGCATTTTCTGAGCCTGGTGCTGTCTGCTTTCTTAGGCCTGTGTGCCACTGCATTATCTGAGCCTGCTGCTGTCTGCTTTCTTAGGCCTGTGTGCCACTGCATTATCTGAGCCTTCTGCTGTCTGCTTTCTTAGACCTGTGTGCCACTGCATTATCTAAGCCTGGTGCTGTCTGCTTTCTTAGGCCTGTGTGCCACTGCATTATCTGAGCCTGGTGCTGTCTGCTTTCTTAGGCCTGTGTGCCACTGCATTATCTGAGCCTGGTGCTGTCTGCTTTTTTAGGCCTGTGTGCCACTGCATTATCTGAGCCTGGTGCTGTCTGCGTTCTTAGGCCCGTGTGCCACTGCATTATCTGAGCCTGGTGCTGTCTGCTTTCTTAGGCCTGTGTGCCACTGCATTATCTGAGCCTGGTGCTGTCTGCTTTCTTAGGCCTGTGTGCCACTGCATTATCGGAGCCTGGTGCTGTCTGCTTTCTTAGGCCTGTGTGCCACTGCATTATCTGAGCCTGGTGCTGTCTGCTTTCTTAGGCCTGTGTGCCACTGCATTATCTGAGCCTGGTGCTGTCTGCTTTCTTAGGCCTGTGTGCCACTGCATTATCTGAGCCTGGTGCTGTCTGCTTTTTTAGGCCTGTGTGCCACTGCATTATCTGAGCCTGGTGCTGTCTGCTTTCTTAGGCCTGTGTGCCACTGCATTATCTGACCCTAGTGCTGTCTGCTTTCTTAGGCCTGTGTGCCACTGCATTATCTGAGCCTGGTGCGGTCTGCTTTCTTAGGCCTGTGTGCCACTGCATTATCTGAGCCTACTGCTGTCTGCTTTCTTATGCCTGTGTGCCACTGCATTATCTGAGCCTGGTGCGGTCTGCTTTCTTAGGCCTGTGTGCATCTGCATTATCTGAGCCTGGTGCGGTCTGCTGTCTTAGGCCTGTCTTTCTTAGGCCTGTGTGCCACTGCATTATCTGAGCCTGGTGCGGTCTGCTTTCTTAGGCCTGTGTGCCACTGCATTATCTGAGCCTGCTGCTGTCTGCTTTCTTAGGCCTGTGTACCACTGCATTATCTGAGCCTGCTGCTGTCTGCTTTCTTAGGCCTGTGTGCCACTGCATTATCTGAGCCTGCTGCTGTCTGCTTTCTTAGGCCTGTGTGCCACTGCATTATCTGAGCCTGGTGCGGTCTGCTTTCTTAGGCCTGTGTGCCACTGCATTATCTGAGCCTGGTGCGGTCTGCTTTCTTAGGCATGTGTGCCACTGCATTATCTGAGCCTGGTGCGGTCTGCTTTCTTAGGCCTGTGTGCCACTGCATTATCTGAGCCTGGTGCGGTCTGCTTTCTTAGGCCTGTGTGCCACTGCATTATCTGAGCCTCGTGCTTTCTGCTTTCTTAGGCCTGTGTGCCACTGCATTATCTGAGCCTGGTGCTGTCTGCTTTCTTAGGCCTGTGTGCCACTGCATTATCTGAGCCTGGTGCGGTCTGCTTTCTTAGGCCTGTGTGCCACTGCATTATCTGAGCCTGGTGCGGTCTGCTTTCTTAGGCCTGTCTTTCTTAGGCCTGTGTGCCACTGCATTATCTGAGCCTGGTGCTGTCTGCTTTCTTAGGCCTGTGTTCCACTGCATTATCTGAGCCTGGTGCTGTCTGCTTTCTTAGGCCTGTGTGCCACTGCATTATCTGAGCCTGGTGCGGTCTGCTTTCTTAGGCCTGTGTGCCACTGCATTATCTGAGCCTGCTGCTGTCTGCTTTCTTAGGCCTGTGTGCCACTGCATTATCTGAGCCTGCTGCTGTCTGCTTTCTTAGGCCTGTGTGCCACGCATTATCTGAGCCTGCTGCTGTCTGCTTTCTTAGGCCTGTGTTCCACTTCATTATCTGAGCCTGGTGCGGTCTGCCTTCTTAGGCCTGTGTGCCACTGCATTATCTGAGCCTGGTGCGGTCTGCCTTCTTAGGCCTGTGTGCCACTGCATTATCTGAGCCTGGTGCGGTCTGCTTTCTTAGGCCTGTGTGCCACTGCATTATCTGAGCCTGGTGCGGTCTGCTTTCTTAGGCCTGTGTGCCACTGCATTATCTGAGCCTGGTGCTTTCTGCTTTCTTAGGCCTGTGTGCCACTGCATTATCTGAGCCTGGTGCTGTCTGCTTTCTTAGGCCTGTGTGCCACTGCATTATCTGAGCCTGGTGCGGTCTGCTTTCTTAGGCCTGTGTTCCACTGCATTATCTGAGCCTGGTGCTGTCTGCTTTCTTAGGCCTGTGTGCCACTGCATTATCTGAGCCTGGTGCTGTCTGCTTTCTTAGGCCTGTGTGCCACTGCATTATCTGAGCCTGGTGCTGTCTGCTTTCTTAGGCCTGTGTGCCACTGCATTATCTGAGCCTGCTGCTGTCTGCTTTCTTAGGCCTGTGTGCCACTGCATTATCTGAGCCTGGTGCTATCTGCTTTCTTAGGCCTGTGTGCCACTGCATTATCTTAGCCTGGTGCTGTCTGCTTAGGCCTGTGTGCCACTGCATTATCTGAGCCTGGTGCTGTCTGCTTAGGCCTGTGTGCCACTGCATTATCTGAGCCTGGTGCGGTCTGCTTTCTTAGGCCTGTGTGCCACTCCATTATCTGAGCCTGGTGCGGTCTGCTTTCTAAGGCCTGTGTGCCACTGCATTATCTGAGCCTGGTGCGGTCTGCTTTCTTAGGCCTGTCTTTCTTAGGCCTGTGTTCCACTGCATTTTCTGAGCCTGGTGCTGTCTGCTTTCTTAGGCCTGTGTGCCACTGCATTATCTGAGCCTGCTGCTGTCTGCTTTCTTAGGCCTGTGTGCCACTGCATTATCTGAGCCTTCTGCTGTCTGCTTTCTTAGACCTGTGTGCCACTGCATTATCTAAGCCTGGTGCTGTCTGCTTTCTTAGGCCTGTGTGCCACTTCATTATCTGAGCCTGGTGCTGTCTGCTTTCTTAGGCCTGTGTGCCACTGCATTATCTGAGCCTGGTGCTGTCTGCTTTTTTAGGCCTGTGTGCCACTGCATTATCTGAGCCTGGTGCTGTCTGCGTTCTTAGGCCCGTGTGCCACTGCATTATCTGAGCCTGGTGCTGTCTGCTTTCTTAGGCCCGTGTGCCACTGCATTATCTGAGCCTGGTGCTGTCTGCTTTCTTAGGCCTGTGTGCCACTGCATTATCGGAGCCTGGTGCTGTCTGCTTTCTTAGGCCTGTGTTCCACTGCATTATCTGAGCCTGGTGCTGTCTGCTTTCTTAGGCCTGTGTGCCACTGCATTATCTGAGCCTGGTGCTGTCTGCTTTCTTAGGCCTGTGTGCCACTGCATTATCTGAGCCTGGTGCTGTCTGCTTTTTTAGGCCTGTGTGCCACTGCATTATCTGAGCCTGGTGCTGTCTGCTTTCTTAGGCCTGTGTGCCACTGCATTATCTGACCCTAGTGCTGTCTGCTTTCTTAGGCCTGTGTGCCACTGCATTATCTGAGCCTGGTGCGGTCTGCTTTCTTAGGCCTGTGTGCCACTGCATTATCTGAGCCTACTGCTGTCTGCTTTCTTATGCCTGTGTGCCACTGCATTATCTGAGCCTGGTGCGGTCTGCTTTCTTAGGCCTGTGTGCATCTGCATTATCTGAGCCTGGTGCGGTCTGCTGTCTTAGGCCTGTCTTTCTTAGGCCTGTGTGCCACTGCATTATCTGAGCCTGGTGCGGTCTGCTTTCTTAGGCCTGTGTGCCACTGCATTATCTGAGCCTGCTGCTGTCTGCTTTCTTAGGCCTGTGTACCACTGCATTATCTGAGCCTGCTGCTGTCTGCTTTCTTAGGCCTGTGTGCCACTGCATTATCTGAGCCTGCTGCTGTCTGCTTTCTTAGGCCTGTGTGCCACTGCATTATCTGAGCCTGGTGCGGTCTGCTTTCTTAGGCCTGTGTGCCACTGCATTATCTGAGCCTGGTGCGGTCTGCTTTCTTAGGCATGTGTGCCACTGCATTATCTGAGCCTGGTGCGGTCTGCTTTCTTAGGCCTGTGTGCCACTGCATTATCTGAGCCTGGTGCGGTCTGCTTTCTTAGGCCTGTGTGCCACTGCATTATCTGAGCCTCGTGCTTTCTGCTTTCTTAGGCCTGTGTGCCACTGCATTATCTGAGCCTGGTGCTGTCTGCTTTCTTAGGCCTGTGTGCCACTGCATTATCTGAGCCTGGTGCGGTCTGCTTTCTTAGGCCTGTGTGCCACTGCATTATCTGAGCCTGCTGCTGTCTGCTTTCTTAGGCCTGTGTGCCACTGCATTATCTGAGCCTGGTGCTGTCTGCTTTCTTAGGCCTGTGTGCCACTGCATTATCTGAGCCTGGTTCTGTCTGCTTTCTTAGGCCTGTGTGCCACTGCATTATCTGAGCCTGGTGCTGTCTGTGTTCTTAGGCCTGTGTGCCACTGCATTATCTGAGCCTGGTGCTGTCTGCTTTCTTAGGCCCGTGTGCCACTGCATTATCTGAGCCTAGTGCTGTCTGCTTTCTTAGGCCCGTGTGCCACTGCATTATCTGAGCCTGGTGCTGTCTGCTTTCTTAGGCCCGTGTGCCACTCCATTATCTGAGCCTGCTGCTGTCTGCTTTCTTAGGCCTGTGTGCCACTGCATTATCGGAGCCTGGTGCTGTCTGCTTTCTTAGGCCTGTGTGCCACTGCATTATCTGAGCCTGGTGCTGTCTGCTTTCTTAGGCCTGTGTGCCACTGCATTATTTGAGCCTGGTGCTGTCTGCTTTTTTAGGCCTGTGTGCCACTGCATTATCTGAGCCTGGTGCTGTCTGCTTTTTTAGGCCTGTGTGCCACTGCATTATCTGAGCCTGGTGCTGTCTGCTTTCTTAGGCCTGTGTGCCACTGCATTATCTGACCCTAGTGCTGTCTGCTTTCTTAGGCCTGTGTGCCATTGCATTATCTGAGCCTGGTGCGGTCTGCTTTCTTAGGCCTGTGTGCCACTGCATTATCTGAGCCTACTGCTGTCTGCTTTCTTATGCCTGTGTGCCACTGCATTATCTGAGCCTGGTGCGGTCTTCTTTCTTAGGCCTGTGTGCATCTGCATTATCTGAGCCTGGTGCTGTCTGCTTTCTTAGGCCTGTGTGCCACTGCATTATCTGAGCCTGGTGCTGTCTGCTTTTTTAGGCCTGTGTGCCACTGCATTATCTGAGCCTGGTGCTGTCTGCGTTCTTAGGCCTGTGTGCCACTGCATTATCTGAGCCTGGTGCTGTCTGCTTTCTTAGGCCTGTGTGCCACTGCATTATCTGAGCCTGGTGCTGTCTGCTTTCTTAGGCCTGTGTGCCACTGCATTATCTGAGCCTGGTGCTGTCTGCTTTCTTAGGCTTGTGTGCCACTGCATTATCTGAGCCTGCTGCTGTCTGCTTTCTTAGGCCTGTGTGCCACTGCATTATCGGAGCCTGGTGCTGTCTGCTTTCTTAGGCCTGTGTGCCACTGCATTATCTGAGCCTGGTGCTGTCTGCTTTCTTAGGCCTGTGTGCCACTGCATTATCTGATCCTGCTGCTGTCTGCTTTCTTAGGCCTGTGTGCCACTGCATTATCTGAGCCTGGTGCGGTCTGCTTTCTTAGGCCTGTGAGCCACTGCATTATCTGAGCCTGGTGCGGTCTGCTTTCTTAGGCCTGTGTGCCACTGCATTATCTGAGCCTGGTGCTTTCTGCTTTCTTAGGCCTGTGTGCCACTGCATTATCTGAGCCTGGTGCTGTCTGCTTTCTTAGGCCTGTGTGCCACTGCATTATCTGAGCCTGGTGCGGTCTGCTTTCTTAGGCATGTGTGCCACTGCATTATCTGAGCCTGCTGCTGTCTGCTTTCTTAGGCCTGTGTGCCACTGCATTATCTGAGCCTTCTGCTGTCTGCTTTCTTAGACCTGTGTGCCACTGCATTATCTAAGCCTGGTGCTGTCTGCTTTCTTAGGCCTGTGTGCCACTGCATTATCTGAGCCTGGTGCTGTCTGCTTTCTTAGGCCTGTGTGCCACTGCATTATCTGAGCCTGGTGCTGTCTGCTTTTTTAGGCCTGTGTGCCACTGCATTATCTGAGCCTGGTGCTGTCTGCGTTCTTAGGCCCGTGTGCCACTGCATTATCTGAGCCTGGTGCTGTCTGCTTTCTTAGGCCCGTGTGCCACTGCATTATCTGAGCCTGGTGCTGTCTGCTTTCTTAGGCCTGTGTGCCACTGCATTATCGGAGCCTGGTGCTGTCTGCTTTCTTAGGCCTGTGTTCCACTGCATTATCTGAGCCTGGTGCTGTCTGCTTTCTTAGGCCTGTGTGCCACTGCATTATCTGAGCCTGGTGCTGTCTGCTTTCTTAGGCCTGTGTGCCACTGCATTATCTGAGCCTGGTGCTGTCTGCTTTTTTAGGCCTGTGTGCCACTGCATTATCTGAGCCTGGTGCTGTCTGCTTTCTTAGGCCTGTGTGCCACTGCATTATCTGACCCTAGTGCTGTCTGCTTTCTTAGGCCTGTGTGCCACTGCATTATCTGAGCCTGGTGCGGTCTGCTTTCTTAGGCCTGTGTGCCACTGCATTATCTGAGCCTACTGCTGTCTGCTTTCTTATGCCTGTGTGCCACTGCATTATCTGAGCCTGGTGCGGTCTGCTTTCTTAGGCCTGTGTGCATCTGCATTATCTGAGCCTGGTGCGGTCTGCTGTCTTAGGCCTGTCTTTCTTAGGCCTGTGTGCCACTGCATTATCTGAGCCTGGTGCGGTCTGCTTTCTTAGGCCTGTGTGCCACTGCATTATCTGAGCCTGCTGCTGTCTGCTTTCTTAGGCCTGTGTACCACTGCATTATCTGAGCCTGCTGCTGTCTGCTTTCTTAGGCCTGTGTGCCACTGCATTATCTGAGCCTGCTGCTGTCTGCTTTCTTAGGCCTGTGTGCCACTGCATTATCTGAGCCTGGTGCGGTCTGCTTTCTTAGGCCTGTGTGCCACTGCATTATCTGAGCCTGGTGCGGTCTGCTTTCTTAGGCATGTGTGCCACTGCATTATCTGAGCCTGGTGCGGTCTGCTTTCTTAGGCCTGTGTGCCACTGCATTATCTGAGCCTGGTGCGGTCTGCTTTCTTAGGCCTGTGTGCCACTGCATTATCTGAGCCTCGTGCTTTCTGCTTTCTTAGGCCTGTGTGCCACTGCATTATCTGAGCCTGGTGCTGTCTGCTTTCTTAGGCCTGTGTGCCACTGCATTATCTGAGCCTGGTGCGGTCTGCTTTCTTAGGCCTGTGTGCCACTGCATTATCTGAGCCTGCTGCTGTCTGCTTTCTTAGGCCTGTGTGCCACTGCATTATCTGAGCCTGGTGCTGTCTGCTTTCTTAGGCCTGTGTGCCACTGCATTATCTGAGCCTGGTGCTGTCTGCTTTCTTAGGCCTGTGTGCCACTGCATTATCTGAGCCTGGTGCTGTCTGTGTTCTTAGGCCTGTGTGCCACTGCATTATCTGAGCCTGGTGCTGTCTGCTTTCTTAGGCCCGTGTGCCACTGCATTATCTGAGCCTAGTGCTGTCTGCTTTCTTAGGCCCGTGTGCCACTGCATTATCTGAGCCTGGTGCTGTCTGCTTTCTTAGGCCCGTGTGCCACTCCATTATCTGAGCCTGCTGCTGTCTGCTTTCTTAGGCCTGTGTGCCACTGCATTATCGGAGCCTGGTGCTGTCTGCTTTCTTAGGCCTGTGTGCCACTGCATTATCTGAGCCTGGTGCTGTCTGCTTTCTTAGGCCTGTGTGCCACTGCATTATCTGAGCCTGGTGCTGTCTGCTTTCTTAGGCCTGTGTGCCACTGCATTATCTGAGCCTGGTGCTGTCTGCTTTTTTAGGCCTGTGTGCCACTGCATTATCTGAGCCTGGTGCTGTCTGCTTTCTTAGGCCTGTGTGCCACTGCATTATCTGACCCTAGTGCTGTCTGCTTTCTTAGGCCTGTGTGCCATTGCATTATCTGAGCCTGGTGCGGTCTGCTTTCTTAGGCCTGTGTGCCACTGCATTATCTGAGCCTACTGCTGTCTGCTTTCTTATGCCTGTGTGCCACTGCATTATCTGAGCCTGGTGCGGTCTTCTTTCTTAGGCCTGTGTGCATCTGCATTATCTGAGCCTGGTGCTGTCTGCTTTCTTAGGCCTGTGTGCCACTGCATTATCTGAGCCTGGTGCTGTCTGCTTTTTTAGGCCTGTGTGCCACTGCATTATCTGAGCCTGGTGCTGTCTGCGTTCTTAGGCCTGTGTGCCACTGCATTATCTGAGCCTGGTGCTGTCTGCTTTCTTAGGCCTGTGTGCCACTGCATTATCTGAGCCTGGTGCTGTCTGCTTTCTTAGGCCTGTGTGCCACTGCATTATCTGAGCCTGGTGCTGTCTGCTTTCTTAGGCTTGTGTGCCACTGCATTATCTGAGCCTGCTGCTGTCTGCTTTCTTAGGCCTGTGTGCCACTGCATTATCGGAGCCTGGTGCTGTCTGCTTTCTTAGGCCTGTGTGCCACTGCATTATCTGAGCCTGGTGCTGTCTGCTTTCTTAGGCCTGTGTGCCACTGCATTATCTGAGCCTGCTGCTGTCTGCTTTCTTAGGCCTGTGTGCCACTGCATTATCTGAGCCTGGTGCGGTCTGCTTTCTTAGGCCTGTGAGCCACTGCATTATCTGAGCCTGGTGCGGTCTGCTTTCTTAGGCCTGTGTGCCACTGCATTATCTGAGCCTGGTGCTTTCTGCTTTCTTAGGCCTGTGTGCCACTGCATTATCTGAGCCTGGTGCTGTCTGCTTTCTTAGGCCTGTGTGCCACTGCATTATCTGAGCCTGGTGCGGTCTGCTTTCTTAGGCATGTGTGCCACTGCATTATCTGAGCCTGGTGCTGTCTGCTTTCTTAGGCCTGTGTGCCACTGCATTATCTGAGCCTGCTGCTGTCTGCTTTCTTAGGCCTGTGTGCCACTGAATTATCTGAGCCTGCTGCTGTCTGCTTTCTTAGGCCTGTGTGCCACTGCATTATCTGAGCCTGGTGCGGTCTGCTTTCTTAGGCCTGTGTGCCACTGCATTATCTGAGCCTGGTGCGGTCTGCTTTCTTAGGCCTGTGTGCCACTGCATTATCTGAGCCTGGTGCGGTCTGCTTTCTTAGGCCTGTGTTCCACTGCATTATCTGAGCCTGGTGCGGTCTGCTTTCTTAGGCCTGTCTTTCTTAGGCCTGTGTGCCACTGCATTATCTGAGCCTGGTGCTGTCTGCTTTCTTAGGCCTGTGTGCCACTGCATTATCTGAGCCTGGTGCTGTCTGCTTTCTTAGGCCTGTGTGCCACTGCATTATCTGAGCCTGGTGCGGTCTGCTTTCTTAGGCCTGTGTGCCACTGCATTATCTGAGCCTGCTGCTGTCTGCTTTCTTAGGCCTGTGTGCCACTGCATTATCTGAGCCTGCTGCTGTCTGCTTTCTTAGGCCTGTGTGCCACGCATTATCTGAGCCTGCTGCTGTCTGCTTTCTTAGGCCTGTGTTCCACTGCATTATCTGAGCCTGGTGCGGTCTGCCTTCTTAGGCCTGTGTGCCACTGCATTATCTGAGCCTGGTGCGGTCTGCCTTCTTAGGCCTGTGTGCCACTGCATTATCTGAGCCTGGTGCGGTCTGCTTTCTTAGGCCTGTGTGCCACTGCATTATCTGAACCTGGTGCGGTCTGCTTTCTTAGGCCTGTGTGCCACTGCATTATCTGAGCCTGGTGCTTTCTGCTTTCTTAGGCCTGTGTGCCACTGCATTATCTGAGCCTGGTGCGGTCTGCTTTCTTAGGCCTGTGTGCCACTGCATTATCTGAGCCTGGTGCTGTCTGCTTTCTTAGGCCTGTGTGCCACTGCATTATCTGAGCCTGGTGCTGTCTGCTTTCTTAGGCCTGTGTGCCACTGCATTATCTGAGCCTGGTGCTGTCTGCTTTCTTAGGCCTGTGTGCCACTGCATTATCTGAGCCTGCTGCTGTCTGCTTTCTTAGGCCTGTGTGCCACTGCATTATCTGAGCCTGGTGCTATCTGCTTTCTTAGGCCTGTGTGCCACTGCATTATCTTAGCCTGGTGCGGTCTGCTTTCTTAGGCCTGTGTGCCACTGCATTATCTGAGCCTGGTGCTGTCTGCTTAGGCCTGTGTGCCACTGCATTATCTGAGCCTGGTGCTGTCTGCTTAGGCCTGTGTGCCACTGCATTATCTGAGCCTGGTGCGGTCTGCTTTCTTAGGCCTGTGTGCCACTGCATTATCTGAGCCTGGTGCGGTCTGCTTTCTAAGGCCTGTGTGCCACTGCATTATCTTAGCCTGGTGCGGTCTGCTTTCTTAGGGCTGTGTGCCACTGCATTATCTGAGCCTGGTGCGGTCTGCTTTCTTAGGCCTGTCTTTCTTAGGCCTGTGTTCCACTGCATTTTCTGAGCCTGGTGCTGTCTGCTTTCTTAGGCCTGTGTGCCACTGCATTATCTGAGCCTGCTGCTGTCTGCTTTCTTAGGCCTGTGTGCCACTGCATTATCTGAGCCTTCTGCTGTCTGCTTTCTTAGACCTGTGTGCCACTGCATTATCTAAGCCTGGTGCTGTCTGCTTTCTTAGGCCTGTGTGCCACTGCATTATCTGAGCCTGGTGCTGTCTGCTTTCTTAGGCCTGTGTGCCACTGCATTATCTGAGCCTGGTGCTGTCTGCTTTTTTAGGCCTGTGTGCCACTGCATTATCTGAGCCTGGTGCTGTCTGCGTTCTTAGGCCCGTGTGCCACTGCATTATCTGAGCCTGGTGCTGTCTGCTTTCTTAGGCCTGTGTGCCACTGCATTATCTGAGCCTGGTGCTGTCTGCTTTCTTAGGCCTGTGTGCCACTGCATTATCGGAGCCTGGTGCTGTCTGCTTTCTTAGGCCTGTGTGCCACTGCATTATCTGAGCCTGGTGCTGTCTGCTTTCTTAGGCCTGTGTGCCACTGCATTATCTGAGCCTGGTGCTGTCTGCTTTCTTAGGCCTGTGTGCCACTGCATTATCTGAGCCTGGTGCTGTCTGCTTTTTTAGGCCTGTGTGCCACTGCATTATCTGAGCCTGGTGCTGTCTGCTTTCTTAGGCCTGTGTGCCACTGCATTATCTGACCCTAGTGCTGTCTGCTTTCTTAGGCCTGTGTGCCACTGCATTATCTGAGCCTGGTGCGGTCTGCTTTCTTAGGCCTGTGTGCCACTGCATTATCTGAGCCTACTGCTGTCTGCTTTCTTATGCCTGTGTGCCACTGCATTATCTGAGCCTGGTGCGGTCTGCTTTCTTAGGCCTGTGTGCATCTGCATTATCTGAGCCTGGTGCGGTCTGCTGTCTTAGGCCTGTCTTTCTTAGGCCTGTGTGCCACTGCATTATCTGAGCCTGGTGCGGTCTGCTTTCTTAGGCCTGTGTGCCACTGCATTATCTGAGCCTGCTGCTGTCTGCTTTCTTAGGCCTGTGTGCCACTGCATTATCTGAGCCTGGTGCTGTCTGCTTTCTTAGGCCTGTGTGCCACTGCATTATCTGATCCTGGTGCTGTCTGCTTTCTTAGGCCTGTGTGCCACTGCATTATCTGAGCCTGGTGCGGTCTGCTTTCTTAGGCCTGTGTGCCACTGCATTATCTGAGCCTGGTGCGGTCTTCTTTCTTAGGCATGTGTGCCACTGCATTATCTGAGCCTGGTGCGGTCTGCTTTCTTAGGCCTGTGTGCCACTGCATTATCTGAGCCTGGTGCGGTCTGCTTTCTTAGGCCTGTGTGCCACTGCATTATCTGAGCCTCGTGCTTTCTGCTTTCTTAGGCCTGTGTGCCACTGCATTATCTGAGCCTGGTGCTGTCTGCTTTCTTAGGCCTGTGTGCCACTGCATTATCTGAGCCTGGTGCGGTCTGCTTTCTTAGGCCTGTGTGCCACTGCATTATCTGAGCCTGCTGCTGTCTGCTTTCTTAGGCCTGTGTGCCACTGCATTATCTGAGCCTGGTGCTGTCTGCTTTCTTAGGCCTGTGTGCCACTGCATTATCTGAGCCTGGTGCTGTCTGCTTTCTTAGGCCTGTGTGCCACTGCATTATCTGAGCCTGGTGCTGTCTGCGTTCTTAGGCCTGTGTGCCACTGCATTATCTGAGCCTGGTGCTGTCTGCTTTCTTAGGCCCGTGTGCCACTGCATTATCTGAGCCTAGTGCTGTCTGCTTTCTTAGGCCCGTGTGCCACTGCATTATCTGAGCCTGGTGCTGTCTGCTTTCTTAGGCCCGTGTGCCACTCCATTATCTGAGCCTGCTGCTGTCTGCTTTCTTAGGCCTGTGTGCCACTGCATTATCGGAGCCTGGTGCTGTCTGCTTTCTTAGGCCTGTGTGCCACTGCATTATCTGAGCCTGGTGCTGTCTGCTTTCTTAGGCCTGTGTGCCACTGCATTATCTGAGCCTGGTGCTGTCTGCTTTCTTAGGCCTGTGTGCCACTGCATTATCTGAGCCTGGTGCTGTCTGCTTTTTTAGGCCTGTGTGCCACTGCATTATCTGAGCCTGGTGCTGTCTGCTTTCTTAGGCCTGTGTGCCACTGCATTATCTGACCCTAGTGCTGTCTGCTTTCTTAGGCCTGTGTGCCATTGCATTATCTGAGCCTGGTGCGGTCTGCTTTCTTAGTCCTGTGTGCCACTGCATTATCTGAGCCTACTGCTGTCTGCTTTCTTATGCCTGTGTGCCACTGCATTATCTGAGCCTGGTGCGGTCTGCTTTCTTAGGCCTGTGTGCATCTGCATTATCTGAGCCTGGTGCGGTCTGCTGTCTTAGGCCTGTCTTTCTTAGGCCTGTGTGCCACTGAGCCTGGTGCTGTCTGCCTTCTTAGGCCTGTGTGCCACTGCATTATCTGAGCCTGGTGCGGTCTGCTTTCTTAGGCCTGTGTGCCACTGCATTATCTGAGCCTGGTGCTGTCTGCTTTCTTAGGCCTTTGTGCCACTGCATTATCTGAGCCTGGTGCGGTCTGCTTTCTTAGGCCTGTGTGCCACTGCATTATCTGAGCCTGCTGCTGTCTGCTTTCTTAGGCCTGTGTGCCACTGCATTATCTGAGCCTGGTGCTGTCTGCTTTCTTAGGCCTGTGTGCCACTGCATTATCTGATCCTGGTGCTGTCTGCTTTCTTAGGCCTGTGTGCCACTGCATTATCTGAGCCTGGTGCTGTCTGCTTTCTTAGGCCTGTGTGCCACTGCATTATCTGAGCCTGGTGCGGTCTGCTTTCTTAGGCCTGTGTGCCACTGCATTATCTGAGCCTGCTGCTGTCTGCTTTCTTAGGCCTGTGTGCCACTGCATTATCTGAGCCTGCTGCTGTCTGCTTTCTTAGGCCTGTGTGCCACTGCATTATCTGAGGCTGCTGCTGTCTGCTTTCTTAGGCCTGTGTTCCACTGCATTATCTGAGCCTGGTGCGGTCTGCCTTCTTAGGCCTGTGTGCCACTGCATTATCTGAGCCTGGTGCGGTCTGCTTTCTTAGGCCTGTGTGCCACTGCATTATCTGAGCCTGGTGCGGTCTGCTTTCTTAGGCCTGTGTGCCACTGCATTATCTGAGCCTGGTGCGGTCTGCTTTCTTAGGCCTGTGTGCCACTGCATTATCTGAGCCTGGTGCTGTCTGCTTTCTTAGGCCTGTGTGCCACTGCATTATCTGAGCCTGGTGCGGTCTGCTTTCTTAGGCCTGTGTGCCACAGCATTATCTGAGCCTGGTGCTGTCTGCTTTCTTAGGCCTGTGTGCCACTGCATTATCTGAGCCTGGTGCTGTCTGCTTTCTTAGGCCTGTGTGCCACTGCATTATCTGAGCCTGGTGCTGTCTGCTTTCTTAGGCCTGTGTGCCACTGCATTATCTGAGCCTGCTGCTGTCTGCTTTCTTAGGCCTGTGTGCCACTGCATTATCTGAGCCTGGTGCTGTCTGCTTTCTTAGGCCTGTGTGCCACTGCATTATCTTAGCCTGGTGCGGTCTGCTTTCTTAGGCCTGTGTGCCACTGCATTATCTGAGCCTGGTGCTGTCTGCTTAGGCCTGTGTGCCACTGCATTATCTGAGCCTGGTGCGGTCTGCTTTCTTAGGCCTGTGTGCCACTGCATTATCTGAGCCTGGTGCGGTCTGCTTTCTTAGGCCTGTGTGCCACTGCATTATCTTAGCCTGGTGCGGTCTGCTTTCTTAGGGCTGTGTGCCACTGCATTATCTGAGCCTGGTGCGGTCTGCTTTCTTAGGCCTGTCTTTCTTAGGCCTGTGTTCCACTGCATTTTCTGAGCCTGGTGCTGTCTGCTTTCTTAGGCCTGTGTGCCACTGCATTACCTGAGCCTGCTGCTGTCTGCTTTCTTAGGCCTGTGTGCCACTGCATTATCTGAGCTTGCTGCTGTCTGCTTTCTTAGACCTGTGTGCCACTGCATTATCTAAGCCTGGTGCTGTCTGCTTTCTTAGGCCTGTGTGCCACTGCATTATCTGAGCCTGGTGCTGTCTGCTTTCTTAGGCCTGTGTGCCACTGCATTATCTGAGCCTGGTGATGTCTGCTTTTTTAGGCCTGTGTGCCACTGCATTATCTGAGCCTGGTGCTGTCTGCGTTCTTAGGCCTGTGTGCCACTGCATTATCTGAGCCTGGTGCTGTCTGCTTTCTTAGGCCTGTGTGCCATTGCATGATCTGAGCCTGGTGCTGTCTGCTTTCTTAGGCCTGTGTGCCACTGCATTATCTGAGCCTGGTGCTGTCTGCTTTCTTAGGCTTGTGTGCCACTCCATTATCTGAGCCTGCTGCTGTCTGCTTTCTTAGGCCTGTGTGCCACTGCATTATCGGAGCCTGGTGCTGTCTGCTTTCTTAGGCCTGTGTGCCACTGCATTATCTGAGCCTGGTGCTGTCTGCTTTCTTAGGCCTGTGTGCCACTGCTTTATCTGAGCCAGGTGCTGTCTGCTTTCTTAGGCCTGTGTGCCACTGCATTATCTGAGCCTGGTGCTGTCTGCTTTTTTAGGCCTGTGTGCCACTGCCTTATCTGAGCCTGGTGCTGTCTGCTTTCATAGGCCTGTGTGCCACTGCATTATCTGACCCTAGTGCTGTCTGCTTTCTTAGGCCTGTGTGTCACTGCATTATCTGAGCCTGGTGCGGTCTGCTTTCTTAGGCCTGTGTGCCACTGCATTATCTGAGCCTACTGCTGTCTGCTTTCTTATGCCTGTGTGCCACTGCATTATCTGAGCCTGGTGCAGTCTGCTTTCTTAGGCCTGTGTGCATCTGCATTATCTGAGCCTGGTGCGGTCTGCTGTCTTAGGCCTGTCTTTCTTAGGCCTGTGTGCCACTGCATTATCTGAGCCTGGTGCTGTATGCTTTCTTAGGCCTGTGTGCCACTGCATTATCTGAGCCTGGTGCGGTCTGCTTTCTTAGGCCCGTGTGTCACTGCATTATCTGAGCCTGCTGCTGTCTGCTTTCTTAGGCCTGTGTGCCACTGCATTATCTGAGCCTGCTGCTGTCTGCTTTCTTAGGCCTGTGTGCCACTGCATTATCTGAGCCTGCTGCTGTCTGCTTTCTTAGGCCTGTGTGCCACTGCATTATCTGAGCCTGGTGCGGTCTGCTTTCTTAGGCCTGTGTGCCACTGCATTATCTGAGCCTGGTGCTGTCTGCTTTCTTAGGCCTGTGTGCCACTGCATTATCTGAGCCTGCTGCTGTCTGCTTTCTTAGGCCTGTGTGCCACTGCATTATCTGAGCCTGGTGCTGTCTGCTTTCTTAGGCCTGTGTGCCACTGCATTATCTGAGCCTGGTGCTTTCTGCTTTCTTAGGCCTGTGTGCCACTGCATTATCTGAGCCTGATGCGGTCTGCTTTTTTAGGCCTGTGTTCCACTGCATTATCTGAGCCTGGTGCGGTCTGCTTTCTTAGGCCTGTGTGCCACTGCATTATCTTAGCCTGGTGCGGTCTGCTTTCTTAGGCCTGTGTGCCACTGCATTATCTGAGCCTGGTGCGGTCTGCTTTCTTAGGCATGTGTGCCACTGCATTATCTGAGCCTGTTGCGGTCTGCTTTCTTAGGCCTGTGTGCCACTGCATTATCTGAGCCTGGTGCTGTCTGCTTTCTTAGGCCTGTGTGCCACTGCATTATCTGAGCCTGCTGCTGTCTGCTTTCTTAGGCCTGTGTGCCACTGCATTATCTGAGCCTGGTGCTGTCTGCTTTCTTAGGCCTGTGTGCCACTGCATTATCTGAGCCTGGTGCTTTCTGCTTTCTTAGGCCTGTGTGCCACTGCATTATCTGAGCCTGATGCGGTCTGCTTTTTTAGGCCTGTGTTCCACTGCATTATCTGAGCCTGGTGCGGTCTGCTTTCTTAGGCCTGTGTGCCACTGCATTATCTTAGCCTGGTGCGGTCTGCTTTCTTAGGCCTGTGTGCCACTGCATTATCTGAGCCTGGTGCGGTCTGCTTTCTTAGGCCTGTCTTTCTTAGGCCTGTGTGCCACTGCATTTTCTGAGCCTGGTGCTGTCTGCTGTCTTAGGCCTGTGTGCCACTGCATACTCTGAGCCTGCTGCTGTCTGCTTTCTTAGGCCTGTGTGCCGCTGCATTGTCTGAGCCTGCTGCTGTCTGCTTTCTTAGGCCTGTGTGCCACTGCATTATCTAAGCCTGGTGCTGTCTGCTTTCTTAGGCCTGTGTGCCACTGCATTATCTGAGCTTGGTGCGGTCTGCTTTCTTAGGCCTGTGTGCCACTGCATTATCTGAGCCTGGTGCGGTCTGCTTTCTTAGGCCTGTGTGCCACTGCATTATCTGAGCCTGGTGCTTTCTGCTTTCTTAGGCCTGTGTGCCACTGCGTTATCTGAGCCTGGTGCTGTCTGCTTTCTTAGGCCTGTGTGCCACTGCATTATCTGAGCCTGGTGCGGTCTGCTTTCTTAGGCCTGTGTGCCACTGCATTATCTGAGCCTGCTGCTGTCTGCTTTCTTAGGCCTGTGTGCCACTGCATTATCTGAGCCTGGTGCTGTCTGCTTTCTTAGGCCTGTGTGCCACTGCATTATCTGAGCCTGCTGCTGTCTGCTTTCTTAGGCCTGTGTGCCACTGCATTATCTGAGCCTGCTGCTGTCTGCTTTCTTAGGCCTGTGTGCCACTGCATTATCTGAGCCTGGTGCTGTCTGCTTTCTTAGGCCTGTGTGCCACTGCATTATCTTAGCCTGGTGCGGTCTGCTTTCTTAGGCCTGTGTGCCACTGCATTATCTGAGCCTGGTGCTGTCTGCTTTCTTAGGCCTGTGTGCCACTGCATTATCTGAGCCTGCTGCTGTCTGCTTTCTTAGGCCTGTGTGCCACTGCATTATCTGAGCCTGGTGCTGTCTGCTTTGTTAGGCCTGTGTGCCACTGCATTATCTTAGCCTGGTGCGGTCTGCTTTCTTAGGCCTGTGTGCCACTGCATTATCTGAGCCTGGTGCTGTCTGCTTTCTTAGGCCTTTGTGCCACTGCATTATCTGAGCCTGTTGCTGTCTGCTTTCTTAGGCCTGTGTGCCACTGCATTATCTGAGCCTGGTGCGGTCTGCT
This sequence comes from Ambystoma mexicanum, assembly GCF_040938575.1. Lineage (NCBI taxonomy): Eukaryota > Metazoa > Chordata > Amphibia > Caudata > Ambystomatidae > Ambystoma > Ambystoma mexicanum. The sequence continues at coordinate 77,861,834 of NC_090930.1, read as the reverse complement.
TTCTTAGGCCTGTGTGCCACTGCATTATCTGAGCCTGGTGCGGTCTGCTTTCTTAGGCCTGTGTGCCACTGCATTATCTTAGCCTGGTGCGGTCTGCTTTCTTAGGCCTGTGTGACACTGCATTATCTGAGTCTGGTGCGGTCTGCTTTCTTAGGCCTGTCTTTCTTAGGCCTGTGTGCCACTGCATTTTCTGAGCCTGGTGCTGTCTGCTGTCTTAGGCCTGTGTGCCACTGCATTATCTGAGCCTGCTGCTGTCTGCTTTCTTAGGCCTGTGTGCCACTGCATTGTCTGAGCCTGCTGCTGTCTGCTTTCTTAGGCCTGTGTGCCACTGCATTATCTGAGCCTGGTGCTGTCTGCTTTCTTAGGCCTGTGTGCCACTGCATTATCTGAGCCTGGTGCTGTCTGCTTTCTTAGGCCTGTGTGCAACTGCATTATCTGAGCCTGGTGCTGTCTGCTTTTTTAGGCCTGTGTGGCATTATCTGAGCCTGGTGCTGTCTGCGTTCTTAGGCCTGTGTGCCACTGCATTATCTGAGCCTGGTGCTGTCTGCTTTCTTAGGCCTGTGTGCCACTGCATTATCTGAGGAGCCTGGTGCTGTCTGCTTTCTTAGGCCTGTGTGCCACTGCATTATCTGAGCCTGGTGCTGTCTGCTTTCTTAGGCTTGTGTGCCACTCCATTATCTGAGCCTGCTGCTGTCTGCTTTCTTAGGCCTGTGTGCCACTGCATTATCGGAGCCTGGTGCTGTCTGCTTTCTTAGGCCTGTGTGCCACTGCATTATCTGAGCCTGGTGCTGTCTGCTTTCTTAGGCCTGTGTGCCACGGCATTATCTAAGCCTGGTGCTGTCGGCATTTTTAGGACTGTGTGCCACTGCATTATCTGAGCCTGGTGCTGTCTGCTTTCTTAGGCCTTTGTGCCACTGCATTATCTGAGCCTGTTGCTGTCTGCTTTCTTAGGCCTGTGTGCCACTGCATTATCTGAGCCTGGTGCTGTCTGCTTTCTTAGGCCTGTGTGTCACTGCATTATCTGAGCCTGGTGCTGTCTGCTTTCTTAGCTTTTTTTTAAAAACACTTTTTGTTGTTTTGCATTTGAGACGAGATAAGAGCAACTCAACACAGATAGAAACATAGTAACTTAACACAATTGGATGACACTGCAAGATACGATAACTATAGACTAGGAGGATTACTGCTTATTTAGCTTGGGTGCCACTGCTTTTCCTGGGCCTAGTGGTGTCTCACTTCTTAAGGATGTATGCCACCCCCTTCCCTGAGCCTTTGAGCTGTCTGCTTTCTTAAACCTTTATGATACCCTCTTTCATAAGCCTGAATGTTGTCTGCTTTTTTAAGACTGTATGCTGCAGCCTTTCCTGAGCCTGAGCGCTGTCTGCTTTCTTAAGCTCATGTGCCATTCCTTTTGCTAAGCCTGAATGTTGTCTAATTTCTTCAGTCTCTGTGCCATATCCTGAGCCTGTGTGTTGTCTGTTTTCTTAACCCCGTGTGCCACTGGCTTTCCTGAGCCTGAGTGCTGCCGGCTTTCTTAAAACTGTGTGCCTCCCTATCCAGAGCATACGCAATGGCTGCTTTCTTAAGTCCGTGTGCCGCTCCCTTTCATGAGCCTGCATTCTGTCTGCTTTCTTAAGCCTGTGCAAGCCCGTTTCCCGAGCCTGAGTGCTGTCTTCTTTCTCAAGCCTGAATGCTGCAGCCTTTCCTGCGCCTGAGTGCTGTCTGCTTTCTTAAACTCATGTGCCATTCCTTTTCCTGAGCCTGCATGCTGTCTGCTTTCCTAAGCCTCTGTGCCACCCTTTGCCGAGCCTGTGTGCTGTTTGATTTGTTAAGCCTGTGTGCCACTGCATTTCCTGAGCCTGCATGCTGTTTGCGTTCTTAAGCCTGAGTGCCTCTCCCATTCCTGAGTCTGCATGCTGTCTACATTCTTAAGCCTGAGTGCCTCTCCCTTTCCTGAGTCTCCATGCTGCCTGCTTTCATAACCCTGTGTGCCACCCCTTTGCTGAGCCTGTGTGCCGTTTGATTTGTTAAGCCTGTATGCCACTCCTTTCCTGAGCCTGCATGCTGTCTGCTTTCCTAAGCCTGTGTGCCACCGCTTTTCTGAGCCTGTGTGCTGTTTATTTTGTTAAGCCTGCGTGTCGCTCCCTTTCCTGAGTCTCCATGCTGTCTGCTTTCCTAAGCCTGTGTGCCACACCTTTGCTGAGCCTGTGTGCCGTTTTATTTGTTAAGCCTGCGTGCCACTGCCTTTCCTGAGCCTGCATGCTGTCTGCTTTCCTAAGCCTGTGTGCCACTGCCTTTCCTGAGCCTGCATGCTGTCTGCTTTCCTAAGCATGTGTGCCACTGCCTTTCCTGAGCCTGCATGCTGTCTGCTTTCCTAAGCCTGTGTGCCACTCCTTTGCTGAGCCTGCATGCTGTCTGCATTATTAAGCCCGTGTGCCACTGCCTTTCCTGAGCCTGCATGCTGTCTGCTTTCCTAAGCCTGTGTGCCACTCCTTTGATGAGCCTGCATTCTGTCTGCATTATTAAGCCCGTGTGCCACTGCCTTTCCTGAGCCTGCATGCTGTCTGCTTTCCTAAGCCTGTGTGCCACTCCTTTGCTGAGCCTGCATCCTGTCTGCATTCCTAAGCCCGTGTGCCACTGCCTTTCCTGAGCCTGCATGCTGTCTGCTTTCCTAAGCCTGTGTGCCACTCCTTTGCTGAGCCTGCATACTGTGTGCATTCTTAAGCCCGTGTGCCACTGCCTTTCCTGAGCCTGCATGCTGTTTGCTTTCCTAAGCCTGTGTGCCCCTCCTTTGCTGAGCCTGCATGCTGTCTGCATTCTTAAGCCCGTGTGCCACGGCCTTTCCTGAGCCTGCATGCTGTCTGCTTTCCTAAACCTGTGTGCCACTCCTTTGCTGAGCCAGCCTGCATGCTGTCTGCATTCCTAAGCCCGTGTGCCACTGCCTTTCCTGAGCCTGCATGCTGTCTGCTCTCCTAAGCCTGTGTGCCACTCCTTTGCTGAGCCTGCATGATGTTTGCATTATTAAGCCCGTGTGCCACTGCCTTTCCTGAGCCTGCATGCTGTCTGCTTTCCTAACCATGTGTGCCACTCCTTTGATGAGCCTGCATGCTGTCTGCATTCTTAAGCCCCTGTGCCACTGCCTTTCCCGAGCCTGCATGCTGTCTGCTTTCCTAAGCCTGTGTGCCACTCCTTTGCTGAGCCTGAATGCTGTCTGCATTCCTAAGCCTGTGTGCCACTGCCTTTCCTGAGCCTGCATGCTGTCTGCATTCCTAAGCCTGGGTGCCTCTCCCATTCCTGAGTCTGCATGCTGTCTGCATTCTTAAGCCTGAGTGCCTTTCCCTTTCCTGAGTCTCCATGCTGTCTACTTTCCTAAGCCTGTGTGCCACTGCCTTCGCTCAGCCTGTGTGCTGTCTACTTTCCTAAGCCTGTGTGACATCCCTTTGCTGAACCTGTGTGTAGTCTGCTTTCCTAAACCTGGGTGCCTCTTCCTTTCCCGAGACTACATGCTGTCTGCTTTATTAAGCCGGTCTGCAGCCCCCATTCTTGAGCTATTGCTCTGTCCCCTCTGCTGACCCTGGAGGCCATGTTCCCTTCAGAAGCCTGAGTGGTGCTGCCCCTTTTCATGTCTGCTCTCTGCTACTTTCCTGAGCGCCCGAGTGCGTGTTGTGGTTCTCTGCTAAACTTTCTGCTATTTAGCCCCCTTGAGCCATCGGCTCGTGAAGATAGCTGATAGCTTGTACCCCCTGCTTTGCCACCCCCACAAAGAACAAACAGGCTATTCCTGGTACAGGACGAAGGGGTCCTATCCAGGTAGGGAGAAGGACAGAGACAACGTCCATGGAAGGCAGGTGCCCTTTTGGGAGGGTGTCTGGAAGAGCCTGGACGGCAGTATCATGGGACAAATGAAAGTGGGAAACCATGTTGTGCCAGAAGGTTGGGTAGTAACTAAGAGTGGCAGCCTCTGGAGAAACTACCAGGTGGGCGGAGGGAAGGTGCAGAGGAGGGCCCCCATTTCCCCTATTGCCGTGGCGGGAGTGATAGGCTCCAGGAAGATGGTTTTTAAGGTAAGGGGTTTCATATCTAGGAAGGGAAATGCTGAACGGAGGGTGGGGGAATTTCATCTTGGGTGAGGGATGGGAAAGTTTCTCAGCGGATGGGATGTGGCGTCATCCATAGGATTGGCCCCAACCCAGAAGGACACCCCAGGAGCAGAAGCAGGGGGGGCTGTGGACACCTGCAGCAAAAAAGGAAAGAAATATTGCCTAGTCTAGGAGGCGTCAGCATTATCTAGACCCTGCTGTCCCTGATCTGGCCCAGAACCCTGGGGACCAGGGGGTTTGGAGGAAAGGCATAAAGGAATATGACAGCATATCGGTCCCTCAGCCCGCAGGAGGTATCAGCATTATCTAGAGCCTGCTGTCCCTGATCTTGCCCAGAACCCTGGGGATAATGGGGATTAAGGAACATGACAGCATAGCGGTCCCTCATCCCACAGGAGATATCAGAATTATCTAAACCTTGCTGTCCCTGATCTGACCCAGAACCCTGGGGATCAGGGGGATTAAGGAACATGACAGCATAGCGGTCCCTCAGCTTGCAGGAGGAATCAGCATTATCTAGACCCTGCTGTCCCTGATCTGGCCCAGAACCCTGGGAATCAGGGGGATTAAGGAACATGACAGCATAGCGGTCCCTCAGCCCGCAGGAGGTATCAGCATTATCTAGACCCTGCTGTCCCTGATCTGGACCATAACCCCGGGAATCAGGGGATTAAGGAACATGACAGCATAGCGGTCCCTCAGCCCGCAGGAGGTATCAGAATTATCTAGAACCTGCTGCCCCTGATCTGGCCCAGAATCCTGGGGATCAGGGGGATTAAGGAACATGACAGCATAGCGGTCCCTCAGCCCGCAGAAGGTATCAGCATTATCTAGACCCGCCTGTCCCTGATCTGGCCCAGAACCCCGGGGATCAGGGGGATTAAGGAACATGACAGCATAGCGGCCCCTCAGCCCGCAGGAGGTATCAGCATTATCTAGACCCTGCTGTCCCTGATCTGGCCCAGAACCCCGGGAATCAGGGGGATTAAGGAACATGACAGCATAGCGGTCCCTCAGCCCGCAGGAGGTATCAGAATTATCTAGAACCTGCTGCCCCTGATCTGGCCCAAAATCCTGGGGATCAGGGGGATTAAGGCACATGACAGCATAGCGGTCCCTCAGCCCGCAGGAGGTATCAGCATTATCTAGACCCTGCTGTCCCTGATCTGTCCCGGAACCCTGGGGATCAGGGGGATTAAGGAACATGACAGCATAGCGGTCCCTCAGCCCGCAGGAGGTATCAGCATTATCTAGACCCTGCTGTCCATGATCTGGCCCAGAACTGTAGGGATCGGGGGGATTGGAGGAAAGGCATAAAGGAACATGACAGCGTATCGTTCCCTCACCCCACAGGAGGTATCAGCATTATCTAGACCCTGCTGTCCATGATCTGTCCCAGAACTGTAAGGATCGGGGGGATTGGAGGAAAGGCATAAAGGAACATGACAGCGTATCGGTCCCTCAGCCCGCAGGAGTTATCAGCATTATCTAGACCTGGCTGTCCCTGATCTGGCCCAGAACCCTGGGGACCAGGGGGATTGGAGGAAAGGCATAAAGGAACATGAGAGCGTATCGGTCCCTCAGCCCGCAGGAGGTACCAGCATTAGTTAGACCGTGCTGTCCATGATCTGGCCCAGAACTGTAGGGATCGGGGGGATTAAGGAACATGACAGCATAGCGGTCCCTCAGCCCGCAGGAGGTATCAGTATTATCTAGACCCAGCTGTCCCTGATCTGGCCCAGAACCCCGGGAATCAGGGGGATTAAGGAACATGACAGCATATCGGTCCCTCAGCCCGCAGGAGGTATCAGCATTATCTAGACCCTGCTGTCCCTGATCTGGCCCAGAACCCTGGGGATAATGGGGATTAAGGAACATGACAGCATAGCGGTCCCTCATCCCACAGGAGATATCAGAATTATCTAGACCTTGCTGTCCCTGATCTGGCCCAGAATCCTGGGGATCAGGGGGATTAAGGAACATGACAGCATAGCGGTCCCTCAGCCCGCAGGAGGTATCAGCATTATCTAGACCCTGCTGTCCCTGATGTGGCCCAGAACCCCGGGAATCAGGGGGATTAAGGAACATGACAGCATAGCGGTCCCTCAGCCCGCAGGAGGTATCAGCATTATCTAGACCCTGCTGTCCATGATCTGTCCCAGAACTGTAAGGATCGGGGGGATTGGAGGAAAGGCATAAAGGAACATGACAGCGTATCGGTCCCTCAGCCCGCAGGAGTTATCAGCATTATCTAGACCTGGCTGTCCCTGATCTGGCCCAGAACCCTGGGGACCAGGGGGATTGGAGGAAAGGCATAAAGGAACATGAGAGCGTATCGGTCCCTCAGCCCGCAGGAGGAACCAGCATTAGTTAGACCGTGCTGTCCATGATCTGGCCCAGAACTGTAGGGATCGGGGGGATTAAGGAACATGACAGCATAGCGGTCCCTCAGCCCGCAGGAGGTATCAGTATTATCTAGACCCAGCTGTCCCTGATCTGGCCCAGAACCCCGGGAATCAGGGGGATTAAGGAACATGACAGCATAGCGGTCCTTCAGCCCGCAGGAGGTATCAGAAATATCTAGACCCTGCTGCGCCTGATCTGGCCCAGAATCCTGGGGATCAGGGGAATTAAGGAACATAACAGCATATCGGTCCCTCAGCCCGCAGGAGGTATCAGCATTATCTAGACCCTGCTGTCCCTGATCTGGCCCAGAACCCTGGGGATAATGGGGATTAAGGAACATGACAGCATAGCGGTCCCTCATCCCACAGGAGATATCAGAATTATCTAGACCTTGCTGTCCCTGATCTGGCCCAGAATCCTGGGGATCAGGAGGATTAAGGAACATGACAGCATAGCGGTCCCTCAGCCCGCAGGAGGTATCAGCATTATATAGACCCCCCTGTCCCCGATCTGGCCCAGAACCCCGGGGATCAGGGGGATTAAGGAACATGACAGCATAGCGGCCCCTCAGCCCGCAGGAGGTATCAGCATTATCTAGACCCTGCTGTCCCTGATCTGGCCCAGAACCCCGGGAATCAGGGGGATTAAGGAACATGACAGCATAGCGGTCCCTCAGCCCGCAGGAGGTATCAGCATTATCTAGACCCTGCTGCGCCTGATCTGGCCCAGAATCCTGGGGATCAGGGGAATTAAGGAACATAACAGCATATCGGTCCCTCAGCCCGCAGGAGGTATCAGCATTATCTAGACCCTGCTGTCCCTGATCTGGCCCAGAACCCCGGGAATCAGGGGGATTAAGGAACATGACAGCATAGCGGTCCCTCAGCCCGCAGGAGGTATCAGCATTATCTAGACCCTGCTGTCCCTGATCTGGCCCAGAACCCTGGGGATCAGGGGGATTAAGGAACATGACAGCATAGCGGTCCCTCAGCCCGCAGGAGGTATCAGAATTATCTAGAACCTGCTGCCCCTGATCTGGCCCAGAAACCTGGGGATCAGGAGGATTAAGGAACATGACAGCATAGCGGTCCCTCAGCCCGCAGGAGGTATCAGCATTATATAGACCCGCCTGTCCCCGATCTGGCCCAGAACCCCGGGGATCAGGGGGATTAAGGAACATGACAGCATAGCGGCCCCTCAGCCCGCAGGAGGTATCAGCATTATCTAGACCCTGCTGTCCCTGATCTGGCCCAGAACCCCGGGAATCAGGGGGATTAAGGAACATGACAGCATAGCGGTCCCTCAGCCCGCAGGAGGTATCAGAATTATCTAGAACCTGCTGCCCCTGACCTGGCCCAAAATCCTGGGGATCAGGGGGATTAAGGAACATGACAGCATAGCGGTCCCTCAGCCCACAGGAGGTATCAGCATTATCTAGACCCTGCTGTCCCTGATCTGGCCCGGAACCCTGGGGATCAGGGGGATTAAGGAACATGACAGCATAGCGGTCCCTCAGCCTGCAGGAGGTATCAGCATTATCTAGACCCTGCTGTCCATGATCTGGCCCAGAACTGTAGGGATCGGGGGGATTGGAGGAAAGGCATAAAGGAACATGACAGCGTATCGGTCCCTCAGCCCACAGGAGGTATCAGCATTATCTAGACCCTGCTGTCCATGATCTGTCCCAGAACTGTAGGGATCGGGGGGATTGGAGGAAAGGCATAAAGGAACATGACAGCGTATCGGTCCCTCAGCCCGCAGGAGGTATCAGCATTATCTAGACCCGGCTGTCCCTGATCTGGCCCAGAACCCTGGGGACCAGGGGGATTGGAGGAAAGGCATAAAGGAACATGAGAGTGTATCGGTCCCTCAGCCCGCAGGAGGTACCAGCATTAGTTAGACCGTGCTGTCCATGATCTGGCCCAGAACTGTAGGGATCGGGGGGATTAAGGAACATGACAGCATAGCAGTCCCTCAGCCCGCAGGAGGTATCAGCATTATCTAGACCCAGCTGTCCCTGATCTGGCCCAGAACCCCGGCAATCAGGGGGATTAAGGAACATGACAGCATAGCGGTCCTTCAGCCCGCAGGAGGTATCAGAAATATCTAGACCCTGCTGCCCCTGATCCGGCCCAGAATCCTGGGGATCAGGGGAATTAAGGAACATGACAGCATATCGGTCCCTCAGCCCGCAGGAGGTATCAGCATTATCTAGACCCTGCTGTCCCTGATCTGGCCCAGAACCCTGGGGATCAGGGGGATTAAGGAACATAACAGCATATCGGTCCCTCAGCCCGCAGGAGGTATCAGAAATATCTAGACCCTGCTGCCCCTGATCTGGCCCAGAATCCTGGGGATCAGGGGAATTAAGGAACATGACAGTATATCGGTCCCTCAGCCCGCAGGAGGTATCAGCATTATCTAGACTCTGCTGTCCCTGATCTGGCCCAGAACCCTGGGGATCAGGGGTATTAAGGAACATGACAGCATATCGGTCCCTCAGCCCGCAGGAGGTATCAGCATTATCTAGAGCCTGCTGTCCCTGATCTTGCCCAGAACCCTGGGGATAATGGGGATTAAGGAACATGACAGCATAGCGGTCCCTCATCCCACAGGAGATATCAGAATTATCTAAACCTTGCTGTCCCTGATCTGACCCAGAACCCTGGGGATCAGGGGGATTAAGGAACATGACAGCATAGCGGTCCCTCAGCCCGCAGGAGGTATCAGAATTATATAGACCCTGCTGCCCCTGATCTGGCCCAGAATCCTGGGGATCAGGGGGATTAAAGAACATGACAGCATATCGGTCCCTCAGCCCGCAGGAGGTATCAGAATTATCTAGACCCTGCTGTCCCTGATCTGGCCCAGAACCCTGGGGATCAGGGGGATTAAGGAACATGACAGCATATCGGTCCCTCAGCCCGCAGGAGGTATCAGAAATATCTAGACCCTGCTGTCCCTGATCTGGCCCAGAACCCTGGGGATCAGGGGGATTAAGGAACATGACAGCATATCGGTCCCTCAGCCCGCAGGAGGTATCAGAAATATCTAGACCCTGCTGTCCCTGATCTGGCCCAGAACCCTGGGGATAATGGGGATTAAGGAACATGACAGCATATCGGTCCCTCAGCCCGCAGGAGGTATCAGCATTATCTAGACCCTGCTGTCCCTGATCTGGCCCAGAACCCTGGGGATCAGGGGTATTAAGGAACATGACAGCATATCGGTCCCTAAGCCCGCAGGAGGTATCAGCATTATCTAGACCCTGCTGTCCCTGATCTGGCCCAGAACCCTGGGGATCAGGGGTATTAAGGAACATGACAGCATAGCGGTCCCTCAGCCCGTAGGAGGTACCAGCGTTATCCAGACCCTGCTGTCCCTGATCTCGCCGGAACCCTGGGGATCAGGGGGATTGGAGGAGAGGCATAAAGGAACATGACGGCATAGCGGTTCCTCAGCCCGCAGGAGGTATCAGCGTTATCTAGACCCTGCTGTCCCTGATCTGACCCAGAACCCTGGGATCAGGGGGATAAAGGAACATGACAGCATAGCGGTCCCTCAGCCCGAAGGAGGTACCAGCGTTATCTAGACCCTGCTGTCCCTGATCTGGCCCAGAACCCTGGGGATGAGGGGGATTAAGGAACATGACAGCATAGCGGTCCCTCATCCGACAGGAGGTATCAGCATTATCTAGACCCTGTTGTCCCTGATCTGGCTCAGAACTGTAGGGATCGGGGGGATTAAGGAACATGACAGCATAGCGGTCCCTCAGCCCGCAGGACGTATCAGCATTATCTAGAGTCTGCTGTCCTTGATCTTGCCCAGAACCATGGGGATCAGGGGGATTAAGGAACATGACAGCATAGCGGTCCCTCATCCCACAGGAGGTATCAGCATTATCTAGACCCTGCTGTCCCTGATCTGGCTCAGAACCCTGGGAATCAGGGGGATTAAGGAACATGACAGCATAGTGGTCCCTCAGCCCGCAGGAGGTATCAGAATTATCTAGACCCTGCTGCCCCTGATCTGGCCCAGAATCCTGGGGATCAGGGGGATTAAAGAACATGACAGCATAGCGGTCCCTCAGCCCGCAGGAGGTATCAGAATTATCAAGACCCTGCTGTCCCTGATCTGGCCCAGAATCCTGGGGATCAGGGGGATTAAGGAACATGACAGCATATCGGTCCCTCAGCCCGCAGGAGGTACCAGCGTTATCCAGACCCTGCTGTCCCTGATCTGGCCGGAACCCTGGGGATCAGGGGAATTAAGGAACATGACAGCATAGCGGTCCCTCAACCCGCAGGAGGTATCAGCATTATCTAGACCCTGCATTCCCTGATCTGGCCTGGAACCATGGGGATCAGGGGGATTAAGGAACATGACAGCATAGCGGTCCCTCTGCCCGCAGGGGGTATCAGCATTATCTAGACCCTGCATTCCCTGATCTGGCCCAGAACCCCGGGGATCAGGGGGATTAAGGAACATGACAGCATAGCGGTCCCTCAGCCCGCAGGAGGTATCAGCATTGTCTAGACCCTGCTGTCCCTGATCTGGCCCAGAACCCTGGGGATCAGGGGGATTAAGGAACATGACAGCATAGCGGTCCCTCAGCCCGCAGGAGGTACCAGCGTTATCCAGACCCTGCTGTCCCTGATCTGGCCGGAACCCTGGGGATCAGGGAAATTAAGGAACATGACAGCATAGCGGTCCCTCAACCCGCAGGAGGTATCAGCATTATCTAGACCCTGCATTCCCTGATCTGGCCCGGAACCATGGGGATCAGGGGGATTAAGGAACATGACAGCATAGCGGTCCCTCATCCCACAGGAGGTATCAGCATTATCTAGACCCTGCTGTCCCTGATCTGGCTCAGAACCCTGGGAATCAGGGGGATTAAGGAACATGACAGCATAGTGGTCCCTCAGCCCGCAGGAGGTATCAGAATTATCTAGACCCTGCTGCCCCTGATCTGGCCCAGAATCCTGGGGATCAGGGGGATTAAAGAACATGACAGCATAGCGGTCCCTCAGCCCACAGGAGGTATCAGAATTATCAAGACCCTGCTGTCCCTGATCTGGCCCAGAATCCTGGGGGTCAGGGGGATTAAGGAACATGACAGCATAGCGGTCCCTCAACCCGCAGGAGGTACCAGCGTTATCCAGACCCTGCTGTCCCTGATCTGGCCGGAACACTGGGGATCAGGGGAATTAAGGAACATGACAGCATAGCGGTCCCTCAACCCGCAGGAGGTATCAGCATTATCTAGACCCTGCATTCCCTGATCTGGCCTGGAACCATGGGGATCAGGGGGATTAAGGAACATGACAGCATAGCGGTCCCTCTGCCCGCAGGGGGTATCAGCATTATCTAGACCCTGCATTCCCTGATCTGGCCCAGAACCCCGGGGATCAGGGGGATTAAGGAACATGACAGCATAGCGGTCCATCAGCCCGCAGGAGGTATCAGCATTGTCTAGACCCTGCTGTCCCTGATCTGGCCCAGAACCCTGGGGATCAGGGGGATTAAGGAACATGACAGCATAGCAGTCCCTCAGCCCGCAGGAGGTACCAGCGTTATCCAGACCCTGCTGTCCCTGATCTGGCCGGAACCCTGGGGATCAGGGGAATTAAGGAACATGACAGCATAGCGGTCCCTCAACCCCCAGGAGGTATCAGCATTATCTAGACCCTGCATTCCCTGATCTGGCCCGGAACCATGGGGATCAGGGGGATTAAGGAACATGACAGCATAGCGGTCCCTCTGCCCGCAGGGGGTATCAGCATTATCTAGACCCTGCATTCCCTGATCTGGCCCGGAACCATGGGGATCAGGGGGATTAAGGAACATGACAGCATAGCGGTCCCTCTGCCCGCAGGGGGTATCAGCATTATCTAGACCCTGCTGTCCCTGATCTGGCCCAGAACCCTGGTGATCAGGGAGATTAAGGAACATGACAGCATAGCGGCCCCTCAGCCCGCAGGAGGTATCAGCATTATCTAGACCCGGCTGACCCAGATCTGGCCCAGAACCCTGGGGATCAGGGGGATTAAGGAACATGACAGCATAGCGGTCCCTCAGCCCAAAGGAGGTACCAGCGTTATCTAGACCCGGCTGTCCCTGATCTGGCCCAGAACCCTGGACCAGGGGGATTGGAGGAAAGGCATAAAGGAACATGAGAGCGTATCGGTCCATCAGCCCGCTGGAGGTATCAGCATTATCTAGACCCTGCTGTCCATGATCTGGCCCAGAACTGTAGGGATCGGAGGATTAAGGAACATGACAGCATAGCGGTCCCTCAGCCCGCGGGAGGTATCAGCATTATCTAGACCCGGCTGTCCCTGATCTGGCCAAGAACCCCGGAAATCAGGGGGATTAAGGAACATGACAGCATAGCGGTCCCTCAGCCCGCAGGAGGTATCAGAATTATCAAGACCCTGCTGTCCCTGATCTGGCCCAGAATCCTGGGGATCAGGGGGATTAAGGAACATGACAGCATATCGGTCCCTCAGCCCACAGGAGGTATCGGAAATATCTAGACCCTGCTGCCCCTGATCTGGCCCAGAATCCTGGGGATCAGGGGAATTAAGGAACATGATAGCATATCGGTCCCTCAGCCCGCAGGAGGTATCAGCATTATCTAGACCCTGCTGTCCCTGATCTGGCCCAGAACCCTGGGGATCAGGGGTATTAAGGAACATGACAGCATAGCGGTCCCTCAGCCCGCAGGAGGTACCAGCGTTATCTAGACCCAGCTGACCCAGATCTGGCCCAGAACCCTGGGGTTCAGGGGGATTGGAGGAGAGGCATAAAGGAACATGACAGCATAGCGGTTCCTCAGCCCGCAGGAGGTATTAGCGTTATCTAGACCCTGCTGTCCCTGATCTGACCCAGAACCCAGGGATCAGGGGGATTAAGGAACATGACAGCATAGCGGTCCCTCAGCCCGAAGGAGGTACCAGCGTTATCTGGACCCTGTTGTCCCTGATCTGGCCCAGAACCCGGGGTATAATGGGGATTAAGGAACAGGACAGCATAACGGTCCCTCAGCCCGCAGGAGTTATCAGAATTATCAAGACCCTGCTGTCCCTGATCTGGCCCAGAACCCTGGGAATCAGGGGATTAAGGAACATGACAGCATAGCGGTCCCTCAGCCCGCAGGAGGTATCAGAATTATCTAGAACCTGCTGCCCCTGATCTGGCCCAGAATCCTGGGGATCAGGGGGATTAAGGAACATGACAGCATAGCGGTCCCTCAGCCCGCAGAAGGTATCAGCATTATCTAGACCCGCCTGTCCCTGATCTGGCCCAGAACCCCGGGGATCAGGGGGATTAAGGAACATGACAGCATAGCGGCCCCTCAGCCCGCAGGAGGTATCAGCATTATCTAGACCCTGCTGTCCCTGATCTGGCCCAGAACCCCGGGAATCAGGGGGATTAAGGAACATGACAGCATAGCGGTCCCTCAGCCCGCAGGAGGTATCAGAATTATCTAGAACCTGCTGCCCCTGATCTGGCCCAAAATCCTGGGGATCAGGGGGATTAAGGAACATGACAGCATAGCGGTCCCTCAGCCCGCAGGAGGTATCAGCATTATCTAGACCCTGCTGTCCATGATCTGGCCCAGAACTGTAGGGATCGGGGGGATTGGAGGAAAGGCATAAAGGAACATGACAGCGTATCGGTCCCTCAGCCCACAGGAGGTATCAGCCTTATCTAGACCCTGCTGTCCATGATCTGTCCCAGAACTGTAGGGATCGGGGGGATTGGAGGAAAGGCATAAAGGAACATGACAGCGTATCGGTCCCTCAGCCCGCAGGAGTTATCAGCATTATCTAGACCTGGCTGTCCCTGATCTGGCCCAGAACCCTGGGGACCAGGGGGATTGGAGGAAAGGCATAAAGGAACATGAGAGCGTATCGGTCCCTCAGCCCGCAGGAGGTACCAGCATTAGTTAGACCCAGCTGTCCCTGATCTGGCCCAGAACCCCGGGAATCAGGGGGATTAAGGAACATGACAGCATAGCGGTCCTTCAGCCCGCAGGAGGTATCAGAAATATCTAGACCCAGCTGTCCCTGATCTGGCCCAGAATCCTGGGGATCAGGGGGATTAAGGAACATGACAGCATAGCGGTCCTTCAGCCCGCAGGAGGTATCAGAAATATCTAGACCCTGCTGAGCCTGATCTGGCCCAGAATCCTGGGGATCAGGGGAATTAAGGAACATGACAGCATATCGGTCCCTCAGCCCGCAGGAGGTATCAGCATTATCTAGACCCTGCTGTCCCTGATCTGGCCCAGAACCCTGGGGATAATGGGGATTAAGGACATGACAGCATAGCGGTCCCTCATCCCGCAGGAGATATCAGAATTATCTAGACCTTGCTGTCCCTGATCTGGCCCAGAATCCTGGGGATCAGGGGGATTAAGGAACATGACAGCATAGCAGTCCCTCAGCCTGCAGGAGGTATCAGCATTACCTAGACCCTGCTGTCCCTGATCTGGCCCAGAACCCCGGGAATCAGGGGGATTAAGGAACATGACAGCATAGCGGTCCCTCAGCCCGCAGGAGGTATCAGCATTATCTAGACCCTGCTGTCCCTGATCTGGCCCAGAACCCTGGGGATCAGGGGGATTAAGGAACATGACAGCATAGCGGTCCCTCAGCCCGCAGGAGGTATCAGAATTATCTAGAACCTGCTGCCCCTGATCTGGCCCAGAATCCTGGGGATCAGGAGGATTAAGGAACATGACAGCATAGCGGTCCCTCAGCCCGCGGGAGGTATCAGCATTATATAGACCCGCCTGTCCCTGATCTGGCCCAGAACCCCGGGGATCAGGGGGATTAAGGAACATGACAGCATAGCGGCCCCTCAGCCCGCAGGAGGTATCAGCATTATCTAGACCCTGCTGTCCCTGATCTGGCCCAGAACCCCGGGAATCAGGGGGATTAAGGAACATGACAGCATAGCGGTCCCTCAGCCCGCAGGAGGTATCAGAATTATCTAGAACCTGCTGCCCCTGATCTGGCCCAAAATCCTGGGGATCAGGGGTATTAAGGAACATGATAGCATAGCGGTCCCTCAGCCCGCAGGAGGTACCAGCGTTATCTAGACCCAGCTGACCCAGATCTGGCCCAGAACCCTGGGGTTCAGGGGGATTGGAGGAGAGGCATAAAGGAACATGACAGCATAGCGGTTCCTCAGCCCGCAGGAGGTATTACCGTTATCTAGACCCTGCTGTCCCTGATCTGGCCCAGAACCCCGGGAATCAGGGGGATTAAGGAACATGACAGCATAGCGGTCCCTCAGCCCGCAGGAGGTATCAGAATTATCTAGAACCTGCTGCCCCTGATCTGGCCCAAAATCCTGGGGATCAGGGGGATTAAGGAACATGACAGCATAGCGGTCCCTCAGCCCGCAGGAGGTATCAGCATTATCTAGACCCTGCTGTCCATGATCTGGCCCAGAACTGTAGGGATCGGGGGGATTGGAGGAAAGGCATAAAGGAACATGACAGCGTATCGGTCCCTCAGCCCACAGGAGGTATCAGCCTTATCTAGACCCTGCTGTCCATGATCTGTCCCAGAACTGTAGGGATCGGGGGGATTGGAGGAAAGGCATAAAGGAACATGACAGCGTATCGGTCCCTCAGCCCGCAGGAGTTATCAGCATTATCTAGACCTGGCTGTCCCTGATCTGGCCCAGAACCCTGGGGACCAGGGGGATTGGAGGAAAGGCATAAAGGAACATGAGAGCGTATCGGTCCCTCAGCCCGCAGGAGGTACCAGCATTAGTTAGACCGTGCTGTCCATGATCTGGCCCAGAACTGTAGGGATCGAGGGGATTAAGGAACATGACAGCATAGCGGTCCGTCAGCCCGCAGGAGGTATCAGTATTATCTAGACCCAGCTGTCCCTGATCTGGCCCAGAACCCCGGGAATCAGGGGGATTAAGGAACATGACAGCATAGCGGTCCTTCAGCCCGCAGGAGGTATCAGAAATATCTAGACCCTGCTGCGCCTGATCTGGCCCAGAATCCTGGGGATCAGGGGAATTAAGGAACATGACAGCATAGCGGTCCCTCAGCCCGCAGGAGGTATCAGCATTATCTAGACCCTGCTGTCCCTGATCTGGCCCAGAACCCTGGGGATAATGGGGATTAAGGACATGACAGCATAGCAGTCCCTCATCCCACAGGAGATATCAGAATTATCTAGACCTTGCTGTCCCTGATCTGGCCCAGAATCCTGGGGATCAGGGGGATTAAGGAACATGACAGCATAGCAGTCCCTCAGCCCGCAGGAGGTATCAGCATTACCTAGACCCTGCTGTCCCTGATCTGGCCCAGAACCCCGGGAATCAGGGGGATTAAGGAACATGACAGCATAGCGGTCCCTCAGCCCGCAGGAGGTATCAGCATTATCTAGACCCTGCTGTCCCTGATCTGGCCCAGAACCCTGGGGATCAGGGGGATTAAGGAACATGACAGCATAGCGGTCCCTCAGCCCGCAGGAGGTATCAGAATTATCTAGAACCTGCTGCCCATGATCTGGCCCAGAATCCTGGGGATCAGGAGGATTAAGGAACATGACAGCATAGCGGTCCCTCAGCCCGCGGGAGGTATCAGCATTATATAGACCCGCCTGTCCCTGATCTGGCCCAGAACCCCGGGGATCAGGGGGATTAAGGAACATGACAGCATAGCGGCCCCTCAGCCCGCAGGAGGTATCAGCATTATCTAGACCCTGCTGTCCCTGATCTGGCCCAGAACCCCGGGAATCAGGGGGATTAAGGAACATGACAGCATAGCGGTCCCTCAGCCCGCAGGAGGTATCAGAATTATCTAGAACCTGCTGCCCCTGATCTGGCCCAAAATCCTGGGGATCAGGGGTATTAAGGAACATGATAGCATAGCGGTCCCTCAGCCCGCAGGAGGTACCAGCATTATCTAGACCCAGCTGACCCAGATCTGGCCCAGAACCCTGGGGTTCAGGGGGATTGGAGGAGAGGCATAAAGGAACATGACAGCATAGCGGTTCCTCAGCCCGCAGGAGGTATTAGCGTTATCTAGACCCTGCTGTCCCTGATCTGACCCAGAACCCAGGGATCAGGGGGATTAAGGAACATGACAGCATAGCGGTCCCTCAGCCCGAAGGAGGTACCAGCGTTATCTGGACCCTGTTGTCCCTGATCTGGCCCAGAACCCGGGGGATAATGGGGATTAAGGAACAGGACAGCATAACGGTCCCTCAGCCCGCAGGAGTTATCAGAATTATCAAGACCCTGCTGTCCCTGATCTGGCCCAGAACCCTGGGAATCAGGGGATTAAGGAACATGACAGCATAGCGGTCCCTCAGCCCGCAGGAGGTATCAGAATTATCTAGAACCTGCTGCCCCTGATCTGGCCCAGAATCCTGGGGATCAGGGGGATTAAGGAACATGACAGCATAGCGGTCCCTCAGCCCGCAGAAGGTATCAGCATTATCTAGACCCGCCTGTCCCTGATCTGGCCCAGAACCCCGGGGATCAGGGGGATTAAGGAACATGACAGCATAGCGGCCCCTCAGCCCGCAGGAGGTATCAGCATTATCTAGACCCTGCTGTCCCTGATCTGGCCCAGAACCCCGGGAATCAGGGGGATTAAGGAACATGACAGCATAGCGGTCCCTCAGCCCGCAGGAGGTATCAGAATTATCTAGAACCTGCTGCCCCTGATCTGGCCCAAAATCCTGGGGATCAGGGGGATTAAGGAACATGACAGCATAGCGGTCCCTCAGCCCGCAGGAGGTATCAGCATTATCTAGACCCTGCTGTCCATGATCTGGCCCAGAACTGTAGGGATCGGGGGGATTGGAGGAAAGGCATAAAGGAACATGACAGCGTATCGGTCCCTCAGCCCACAGGAGGTATCAGCCTTATCTAGACCCTGCTGTCCATGATCTGTCCCAGAACTGTAGGGATCGGGGGGATTGGAGGAAAGGCATAAAGGAACATGACAGCGTATCGGTCCCTCAGCCCGCAGGAGTTATCAGCATTATCTAGACCTGGCTGTCCCTGATCTGGCCCAGAACCCTGGGGACCAGGGGGATTGGAGGAAAGGCATAAAGGAACATGAGAGCGTATCGGTCCCTCAGCCCGCAGGAGGTACCAGCATTAGTTAGACCGTGCTGTCCATGATCTGGCCCAGAACTGTAGGGATCGAGGGGATTAAGGAACATGACAGCATAGCGGTCCGTCAGCCCGCAGGAGGTATCAGTATTATCTAGACCCAGCTGTCCCTGATCTGGCCCAGAACCCCGGGAATCAGGGGGATTAAGGAACATGACAGCATAGCGGTCCTTCAGCCCGCAGGAGGTATCAGAAATATCTAGACCCTGCTGCGCCTGATCTGGCCCAGAATCCTGGGGATCAGGGGAATTAAGGAACATGACAGCATATCGGTCCCTCAGCCCGCAGGAGGTATCAGCATTATCTAGACCCTGCTGTCCCTGATCTGGCCCAGAACCCTGGGGATAATGGGGATTAAGGACATGACAGCATAGCGGTCCCTCATCCCACAGGAGATATCAGAATTATCTAGACCTTGCTGTCCCTGATCTGGCCCAGAATCCTGGGGATCAGGGGGATTAAGGAACATGACAGCATAGCAGTCCCTCAGCCCGCAGGAGATATCAGCATTACCTAGACCCTGCTGTCCCTGATCTGGCCCAGAACCCCGGGAATCAGGGGGATTAAGGAACATGACAGCATAGCGGTCCCTCAGCCCGCAGGAGGTATCAGCATTATCTAGACCCTGCTGTCCCTGATCTGGCCCAGAACCCTGGGGATCAGGGGGATTAAGGAACATGACAGCATAGCGGTCCCTCAGCCCGCAGGAGGTATCAGAATTATCTAGAACCTGCTGCCCCTGATCTGGCCCAGAATCCTGGGGATCAGGAGGATTAAGGAACATGACAGCATAGCGGTCCCTCAGCCCGCGGGAGGTATCAGCATTATATAGACCCGCCTGTCCCTGATCTGGCCCAGAACCCCGGGGATCAGGGGGATTAAGGAACATGACAGCATAGCAGCCCCTCAGCCCGCAGGAGGTATCAGCATTATCTAGACCCTGCTGTCCCTGATCTGGCCCAGAACCCCGGGAATCAGGGGGATTAAGGAACATGACAGCATAGCGGTCCCTCAGCCCGCAGGAGGTATCAGCATTATCTAGACCCTGCTGTCCCTGATCTGGCCCGGAACCCCGGGGATCAGGGGGATTAAGGAACATGACAGCATAGCGGTCCCTCAGCCCGCAGGAGGTATCAGCATTATCTAGACCCTGCTGTCCATGATCTGGCCCAGAACTGTAGGGATCGGGGGGATTGGAGGAAAGGCATAAAGGAACATGACAGTGTATCGGTCCCTCAGCCCACAGGAGGTATCAGCATTATCTAGACCCTGCTGTCCATGATCTGTCCCAGAACTGTAGGGATCGGGGGGATTGGAGGAAAGGCATAAAGGAACATGACAGCGTATCGGTCCCTCAGCCCGCAGGAGGTATCAGCATTATCTAGACCCGGCTGTCCCTGATCTGGCCCAGAACCCTGGGGACCAGGGGGATTGGAGGAAAGGCATAAAGGAACATGAGAGTGTATCGGTCCCTCAGCCCGCAGGAGGTACCAGCATTAGTTAGACCGTGCTGTCCATGATCTGGCCCAGAACTGTAGGGATCGGGGGGATTAAGGAACATGACAGCATAGCGGTCCCTCAGCCCGCAGGAGGTATCTGCATTATCTAGACCCAGCTGTCCCTGATCTGGCCCAGAACCCCGGAAATCAGGGGGATTAAGGAACATGACAGCATAGCGGTCCTTCAGCCCGCAGGAGGTATCAGAAATATCTAGACCCTGCTGCCCCTGATCCGGCCCAGAATCCTGGGGATCAGGGGAATTAAGGAACATGACAGCATATCGGTCCCTCAGCCCGCAGGAGGTATCAGCATTATCTAGACCCTGCTGTCCCTGATCTGGCCCAGAACCCTGGGGATCAGGGGTATTAAGGAACATGACAGCATATCGGTCCCTCAGCCCGCAGGAGGTATCAGAAATATCTAGACCCTGCTGCCCCTGATCTGGCCCAGAATTCTGGGGATCAGGGGAATTAAGGAACATGACAGCATATCGGTCCCTCAGCCCGCAGGAGGTATCAGCATTATCTAGACCCTGCTGTCCCTGATCTGGCCCAGAACCCTGGGGATCAGGGGTATTAAGGAACATGACAGCATATCGGTCCTTCAGCCCGCAGGAGGTATCAGCATTATCTAGACCCTGCTGTCCCTGATCTGGCCCAGAACCCTGGGGATCAGGGGTATTAAGGAACATGACAGCATAGCGGTCCCTCAGCCCGTAGGAGGTACCAGCGTTATCCAGACCCTGCTGTCCCTGATCTCGCCGGAACCCTGGGGATCAGGGGGATTGGAGGAGAGGCATAAAGGAACATGACGGCATAGCGGTTCCTCAGCCCGCAGGAGGTATCAGCGTTATCTAGACCCTGCTGTCCCTGATCTGACCCAGAACCCTGGGATCAGGGGGATAAAGGAACATGACAGCATAGCGGTCCCTCAGCCCGAAGGAGGTACCAGCGTTATCTAGACCCTGCTGTCCCTGATCTGGCCCAGAACCCTGGGGATGAGGGGGATTAAGGAACATGACAGCATAGCGTCCGTCATCCGACAGGAGGTATCAGCATTATCTAGACCCTGTTGTCCCTGATCTGGCTCAGAACTGTAGGGATCGGGAGGATTAAGGAACATGACAGCATAGCGGTCCCTCAGCCCGCAGGACGTATCAGCATTATCTAGAGTCTGCTGTCCCTGATCTTGCCCAGAACCATGGGGATCAGGGGGATTAAGGAACATGACAGCATAGCGGTCCCTCATCCCACAGGAGGTATCAGCATTATCTAGACCCTGCTGTCCCTGATCTGGCTCAGAACCCTGGGAATCAGGGGGATTAAGGAACATGACAGCATAGTGGTCCCTCAGCCCACAGGAGGTATCAGAATTATCTAGACCCTGCTGCCGCTGATCTGGCCCAGAATCCTGGGGATCAGGGGGATTAAAGAACATGACAGCATATCGGTCGCTCAGCCCGCAGGAGGTTTCAGAATTATCTAGACCCTCCTGCCCCTGATCTGGACCAGAATCCTGAGGATCAGGGGAATTAAGGAACATGACAGCATATCGGTCCCTCAGCCCGCAGGAGGTATCATCATTATATCGACCCTGCTGCCCCTGATCTGGCCCAGAACCCTGAGGATCAGGGGTATTAAGGAACATGACAGCATAGCGGTCCCTCAGCCCGCAGGATGTATCAGCATTGTCTAGACCCTGCTGTCCCTGATCTGGCCCAGAACCCCGGGGATCAGGGGGATTAAGGAACATGACAGCATAGCGGTCCCTCAGCCCGCAGGAGGTATCAGCATTGTCTAGACCCTGCTGTCCCTGATCTGGCCCAGAACCCTGGGGATCAGGGGGATTAAGGAACATGACAGCATAGCGGTCCCTCAGCCCGCAGGAGGTACCAGCGTTATCCAGACCCTGCTGTCCCTGATCTGGCCGGAACCCTGGGGATCAGGGGAATTAAGGAACATTACAGCATAGCGGTCCCTCAACCCGCAGGAGGTATCAGCATTATCTAGACCCTGCATTCCCTGATCTGGCCCGGAACCATGGGGATCAGGGGGATTAAGGAACATGACAGCATAGCGGTCCCTCTGCCCGCAGGGGGTATCAGCATTATCTAGACCCTGCATTCCCTGATCTGGCCCGGAACCATGGGGATCAGGGGGATTAAGGAACATGACAGCATAGCGGTCCCTCTGCCCGCAGGGGGTATCAGCATTATCTAGACCCTGCTGTCCCTGATCTGGCCCAGAACCCTGGGGATCAGGGAGATTAAGGAACATGACAGCATAGCGGCCCCTCAGCCCGCAGGAGGTAACAGCATTATCTAGACCCGGCTGACCCAGATCTGGCCCAGAACCCTGGGGATCAGGGGGATTAAGGAACATGACAGCATAGCGGTCCTTAAGCCCGAAGGAGGTACCAGCGTTATCTAGACCCGGCTGTCCCTGATCTGGCCCAGAACCCTGGACCAGGGGGATTGGAGGAAAGGCATAAAGGAACATGAGAGCGTATCGGTCCCTCAGCCCGCTGGAGGTATCAGCATTATCTAGACCCTGCTGTCCATGATCTGGCCCAGAACTGTAGGGATCGGAGGATTAAGGAACATGACAGCATAGCGGTCCCTCAGCCCGCCGGAGGTATCAGCATTATCTAGACCCTGCTGTCCCTGATCTGGCCCAGAACCCCGGGAATCAGGGGGATTAAGGAACATGACAGCATAGCGGTCCCTCAGCCCGCAGGAGGTATCAGAATTATCTAGAACCTGCTGCCCCTGATCTGGCCCAAAATCCTGGGGATCAGGGGTATTAAGGAACATGATAGCATAGCGGTCCCTCAGCCCGCAGGAGGTACCAGCGTTATCTAGACCCAGCTGACCCAGATCTGGCCCAGAACCCTGGGGTTCAGGGGGATTGGAGGAGAGGCATAAAGGAACATGACAGCATAGCGGTTCCTCAGCCCGCAGGAGGTATTAGCGTTATCTAGACCCTGCTGTCCCTGATCTGACCCAGAACCCAGGGATCAGGGGGATTAAGGAACATGACAGCATAGCGGTCCCTCAGCCCGAAGGAGGTACCAGCGTTATCTGGACCCTGTTGTCCCTGATCTGGCCCAGAACCCGGGGGATAATGGGGATTAAGGAACAGGACAGCATAACGGTCCCTCAGCCCGCAGGAGTTATCAGAATTATCAAGACCCTGCTGTCCCTGATCTGGCCCAGAACCCTGGGAATCAGGGGATTAAGGAACATGACAGCATAGCGGTCACTCAGCCCGCAGGAGGTATCAGAATTATCTAGAACCTGCTGCCCCTGATCTGGCCCAGAATCCTGGGGATCAGGGGGATTAAGGAACATGACAGCATAGCGGTCCCTCAGCCCGCAGAAGGTATCAGCATTATCTAGACCCGCCTGTCCCTGATCTGGCCCAGAACCCCGGGGATCAGGGGGATTAAGGAACATGACAGCATAGCGGCCCCTCAGCCCGCAGGAGGTATCAGCATTATCTAGACCCTGCTGTCCCTGATCTGGCCCAGAACCCCGGGAATCAGGGGGATTAAGGAACATGACAGCATAGCGGTCCCTCAGCCCGCAGGAGGTATCAGAATTATCTAGAACCTGCTGCCCCTGATCTGGCCCAAAATCCTGGGGATCAGGGGGATTAAGGAACATGACAGCATAGCGGTCCCTCAGCCCGCAGGAGGTATCAGCATTATCTAGACCCTGCTGTCCATGATCTGGCCCAGAACTGTAGGGATCGGGGGGATTGGAGGAAAGGCATAAAGGAACATGACAGCGTATCGGTCCCTCAGCCCACAGGAGGTATCAGCCTTATCTAGACCCTGCTGTCCATGATCTGTCCCAGAACTGTAGGGATCGGGGGGATTGGAGGAAAGGCATAAAGGAACATGACAGCGTATCGGTCCCTCAGCCCGCAGGAGTTATCAGCATTATCTAGACCTGGCTGTCCCTGATCTGGCCCAGAACCCTGGGGACCAGGGGGATTGGAGGAAAGGCATAAAGGAACATGAGAGCGTATCGGTCCCTCAGCCCGCAGGAGGTACCAGCATTAGTTAGACCGTGCTGTCCATGATCTGGCCCAGAACTGTAGGGATCGAGGGGATTAAGGAACATGACAGCATAGCGGTCCGTCAGCCCGCAGGAGGTATCAGTATTATCTAGACCCAGCTGTCCCTGATCTGGCCCAGAACCCCGGGAATCAGGGGGATTAAGGAACATGACAGCATAGCGGTCCTTCAGCCCGCAGGAGGTATCAGAAATATCTAGACCCTGCTGCGCCTGATCTGGCCCAGAATCCTGGGGATCAGGGGAATTAAGGAACATGACAGCATATCGGTCCCTCAGCCCGCAGGAGGTATCAGCATTATCTAGACCCTGCTGTCCCTGATCTGGCCCAGAACCCTGGGGATAATGGGGA
The DNA here is from genome assembly GCF_040938575.1 of Ambystoma mexicanum. Lineage (NCBI taxonomy): Eukaryota > Metazoa > Chordata > Amphibia > Caudata > Ambystomatidae > Ambystoma > Ambystoma mexicanum. The sequence continues at coordinate 77,837,230 of NC_090930.1, read as the reverse complement.
TTAAGGACATGACAGCATAGCGGTCCCTCATCCCACAGGAGATATCAGAATTATCTAGACCTTGCTGTCCCTGATCTGGCCCAGAATCCTGGGGATCAGGGGGATTAAGGAACATGATAGCATAGCAGTCCCTCAGCCCGCAGGAGGTATCAGCATTACCTAGACCCTGCTGTCCCTGATCTGGCCCAGAACCCCGGGAATCAGGGGGATTAAGGAACATGACAGCATAGCGGTCCCTCAGCCCGCAGGAGGTATCAGCATTATCTAGACCCTGCTGTCCCTGATCTGGCCCAGAACCCTGGGGATCAGGGGGATTAAGGAACATGACAGCATAGCGGTCCCTCAGCCCGCAGGAGGTATCAGAATTATCTAGAACCTGCTGCCCCTGATCTGGCCCAGAATCCTGGGGATCAGGAGGATTAAGGAACATGACAGCATAGCGGTCCCTCAGCCCGCGGGAGGTATCAGCATTATATAGACCCGCCTGTCCCTGATCTGGCCCAGAACCCCGGGGATCAGGGGGATTAAGGAACATGACAGCATAGCGGCCCCTCAGCCCGCAGGAGGTATCAGCATTATCTAGACCCTGCTGTCCCTGATCTGGCCCAGAACCCCGGGAATCAGGGGGATTAAGGAACATGACAGCATAGCGGTCCCTCAGCCCGCAGGAGGTATCAGAATTATCTAGAACGTGCTGCCCCTGATCTGGCCCAAAATCCTGGGGATCAGGGGGATTAAGGAACATGACAGCATAGCGGTCCCTCAGCCCGCAGGAGGTATCAGCATTATCTAGACCCTGCTGTCCCTGATCTGGCCCGGAACCCTGGGGATCAGGGGGATTAAGGAACATGACAGCATAGCGGTCCCTCAGCCTGCAGGAGGTATCAGCATTATCTAGACCCTGCTGTCCATGATCTGGCCCAGAACTGTAGGGATCGGGGGGATTGGAGGAAAGGCATAAAGGAACATGACAGTGTATCGGTCCCTCAGCCCACAGGAGGTATCAGCATTATCTAGACCCTGCTGTCCATGATCTGTCCCAGAACTGTAGGGATCGGGGGGATTGGAGGAAAGGCATAAAGGAACATGACAGCGTATCGGTCCCTCAGCCCGCAGGAGGTATCAGCATTATCTAGACCCGGCTGTCCCTGATCTGGCCCAGAACCCTGGGGACCAGGGGGATTGGAGGAAAGGCATAAAGGAACATGAGAGTGTATCGGTCCCTCAGCCCGCAGGAGGTACCAGCATTAGTTAGACCGTGCTGTCCATGATCTGGCCCAGAACTGTAGGGATCGGGGGGATTAAGGAACATGACAGCATAGCGGTCCCTCAGCCCGCAGGAGGTATCTGCATTATCTAGACCCAGCTGTCCCTGATCTGGCCCAGAACCCCGGAAATCAGGGGGATTAAGGAACATGACAGCATAGCGGTCCTTCAGCCCGCAGGAGGTATCAGAAATATCTAGACCCTGCTGCCCCTGATCCGGCCCAGAATCCTGGGGATCAGGGGAATTAAGGAACATGACAGCATATCGGTCCCTCAGCCCGCAGGAGGTATCAGCATTATCTAGACCCTGCTGTCCCTGATCTGGCCCAGAACCCTAGGGATCAGGGGTATTAAGGAACATGACAGCATATCGGTCCCTCAGCCCGCAGGAGGTATCAGAAATATCTAGTCCCTGCTGCCCCTGATCTGGCCCAGAATTCTGGGGATCAGGGGAATTAAGGAACATGACAGCATATCGGTCCCTCAGCCCGCAGGAGGTATCAGCATTATCTAGACCCTGCTGTCCCTGATCTGGCCCAGAACCCTGGGGATCAGGGGTATTAAGGAACATGACAGCATATCGGTCCTTCAGCCCGCAGGAGGTATCAGCATTATCTAGACCCTGCTGTCCCTGATCTGGCCCAGAACCCTGGGGATCAGGGGTATTAAGGAACATGACAGCATAGCGGTCCCTCAGCCCGTAGGAGGTACCAGCGTTATCCAGACCCTGCTGTCCCTGATCTCGCCGGAACCCTGGGGATCAGGGGGATTGGAGGAGAGGCATAAAGGAACATGACGGCATAGCGGTTCCTCAGCCCGCAGGAGGTATCAGCGTTATCTAGACCCTGCTGTCCCTGATCTGACCCAGAACCCTGGGATCAGGGGGATAAAGGAACATGACAGCATAGCGGTCCCTCAGCCCGAAGGAGGTACCAGCGTTATCTAGACCCTGCTGTCCCTGATCTGGCCCAGAACCCTGGGGATGAGGGGGATTAAGGAACATGACAGCATAGCGGTCCGTCATCCGACAGGAGGTATCAGCATTATCTAGACCCTGTTGTCCCTGATCTGGCTCAGAACTGTAGGGATCGGGAGGATTAAGGAACATGACAGCATAGCGGTCCCTCAGCCCGCAGGACGTATCAGCATTATCTAGAGTCTGCTGTCCCTGATCTTGCCCAGAACCATGGGGATCAGGGGGATTAAGGAACATGACAGCATAGCGGTCCCTCATCCCACAGGAGGTATCAGCATTATCTAGACCCTGCTGTCCCTGATCTGGCTCAGAACCCTGGGAATCAGGGGGATTAAGGAACATGACAGCATAGTGGTCCCTCAGCCCACAGGAGGTATCAGAATTATCTAGACCCTGCTGCCGCTGATCTGGCCCAGAATCCTGGGGATCAGGGGGATTAAAGAACATGACAGCATATCGGTCGCTCAGCCCGCAGGAGGTTTCAGAATTATCTAGACCCTCCTGCCCCTGATCTGGACCAGAATCCTGAGGATCAGGGGAATTAATGAACATGACAGCATATCGGTCCCTCAGCCCGCAGGAGGTATCATCATTATATCGACCCTGCTGCCCCTGATCTGGCCCAGAACCCTGAGGATCAGGGGTATTAAGGAACATGACAGCATAGCGGTCCCTCAGCCCGCAGGATGTATCAGCATTGTCTAGACCCTGCTGTCCCTGATCTGGCCCAGAACCCCGGGGATCAGGGGGATTAAGGAACATGACAGCATAGCGGTCCCTCAGCCCGCAGGAGGTATCAGCATTGTCTAGACCCTGCTGTCCCTGATCTGGCCCAGAACCCTGGGGATCAGGGGGATTAAGGAACATGACAGCATAGCGGTCCCTCAGCCCGCAGGAGGTACCAGCGTTATCCAGACCCTGCTGTCCCTGATCTGGCCGGAACCCTGGGGATCAGGGGAATTAAGGAACATGACAGCATAGCGGTCCCTCAACCCGCAGGAGGTATCAGCATTATCTAGACCCTGCATTCCCTGATCTGGCCCGGAACCATGGGGATCAGGGGGATTAAGGAACATGACAGCATAGCGGTCCCTCAGCCCGAAGGAGGTACCAGCGTTATCTGGACCCTGTTGTCCCTGATCTGGCCCAGAACCCGGGGGATAATGGGGATTAAGGAACAGGACAGCATAACGGTCCCTCAGCCCGCAGGAGTTATCAGAATTATCAAGACCCTGCTGTCCCTGATCTGGCCCAGAACCCTGGGAATCAGGGGATTAAGGAACATGACAGCATAGCGGTCCCTCAGCCCGCAGGAGGTATCAGAATTATCTAGAACCTGCTGCCCCTGATCTGGCCCAGAATCCTGGGGATCAGGGGGATTAAGGAACATGACAGCATAGCGGTCCCTCAGCCCGCAGAAGGTATCAGCATTATCTAGACCCGCCTGTCCCTGATCTGGCCCAGAACCCCGGGGATCAGGGGGATTAAGGAACATGACAGCATAGCGGCCCCTCAGCCCGCAGGAGGTATCAGCATTATCTAGACCCTGCTGTCCCTGATCTGGCCCAGAACCCCGGGAATCAGGGGGATTAAGGAACATGACAGCATAGCGGTCCCTCAGCCCGCAGGAGGTATCAGAATTATCTAGAACCTGCTGCCCCTGATCTGGCCCAAAATCCTGGGGATCAGGGGGATTAAGGAACATGACAGCATAGCGGTCCCTCAGCCCGCAGGAGGTATCAGCATTATCTAGACCCTGCTGTCCATGATCTGGCCCAGAACTGTAGGGATCGGGGGGATTGGAGGAAAGGCATAAAGGAACATGACAGCGTATCGGTCCCTCAGCCCACAGGAGGTATCAGCCTTATCTAGACCCTGCTGTCCATGATCTGTCCCAGAACTGTAGGGATCGGGGGGATTGGAGGAAAGGCATAAAGGAACATGACAGCGTATCGGTCCCTCAGCCCGCAGGAGTTATCAGCATTATCTAGACCTGGCTGTCCCTGATCTGGCCCAGAACCCTGGGGACCAGGGGGATTGGAGGAAAGGCATAAAGGAACATGAGAGCGTATCGGTCCCTCAGCCCGCAGGAGGTACCAGCATTAGTTAGACCGTGCTGTCCATGATCTGGCCCAGAACTGTAGGGATCGAGGGGATTAAGGAACATGACAGCATAGCGGTCCGTCAGCCCGCAGGAGGTATCAGTATTATCTAGACCCAGCTGTCCCTGATCTGGCCCAGAACCCCGGGAATCAGGGGGATTAAGGAACATGACAGCATAGCGGTCCTTCAGCCCGCAGGAGGTATCAGAAATATCTAGACCCTGCTGCGCCTGATCTGGCCCAGAATCCTGGGGATCAGGGGAATTAAGGAACATGACAGCATATCGGTCCCTCAGCCCGCAGGAGGTATCAGCATTATCTAGACCCTGCTGTCCCTGATCTGGCCCAGAACCCTGGGGATAATGGGGATTAAGGACATGACAGCATAGCGGTCCCTCATCCCACAGGAGATATCAGAATTATCTAGACCTTGCTGTCCCTGATCTGGCCCAGAATCCTGGGGATCAGGGGGATTAAGGAACATGACAGCATAGCAGTCCCTCAGCCCGCAGGAGGTATCAGCATTACCTAGACCCTGCTGTCCCTGATCTGGCCCAGAACCCCGGGAATCAGGGGGATTAAGGAACATGACAGCATAGCGGTCCCTCAGCCCGCAGGAGGTATCAGCATTATCTAGACCCTGCTGTCCCTGATCTGGCCCAGAACCCTGGGGATCAGGGGGATTAAGGAACATGACAGCATAGCGGTCCCTCAGCCCGCAGGAGGTATCAGAATTATCTAGAACCTGCTGCCCCTGATCTGGCCCAGAATCCTGGGGATCAGGAGGATTAAGGAACATGACAGCATAGCGGTCCCTCAGCCCGCGGGAGGTATCAGCATTATATAGACCCGCCTGTCCCTGATCTGGCCCAGAACCCCGGGGATCAGGGGGATTAAGGAACATGACAGCATAGCGGCCCCTCAGCCCGCAGGAGGTATCAGCATTATCTAGACCCTGCTGTCCCTGATCTGGCCCAGAACCCCGGGAATCAGGGGGATTAAGGAACATGACAGCATAGCGGTCCCTCAGCCCGCAGGAGGTATCAGCATTATCTAGACCCTGCTGTCCCTGATCTGGCCCGGAACCCCGGGGATCAGGGGGATTAAGGAACATGACAGCATAGCGGTCCCTCAGCCCGCAGGAGGTATCAGCATTATCTAGACCCTGCTGTCCATGATCTGGCCCAGAACTGTAGGGATCGGGGGGATTGGAGGAAAGGCATAAAGGAACATGACAGTGTATCGGTCCCTCAGCCCACAGGAGGTATCACCATTATCTAGACCCTGCTGTCCATGATCTGTCCCAGAACTGTAGGGATCGGGGGGATTGGAGGAAAGGCATAAAGGAACATGACAGCGTATCGGTCCCTCAGCCCGCAGGAGGTATCAGCATTATCTAGACCCGGCTGTCCCTGATCTGGCCCAGAACCCTGGGGACCAGGGGGATTGGAGGAAAGGCATAAAGGAACATGAGAGTGTATCGGTCCCTCAGCCCGCAGGAGGTACCAGCATTAGTTAGACCGTGCTGTCCATGATCTGGCCCAGAACTGTAGGGATCGGGGGGATTAAGGAACATGACAGCATAGCGGTCCCTCAGCCCGCAGGAGGTATCTGCATTATCTAGACCCAGCTGTCCCTGATCTGGCCCAGAACCCCGGAAATCAGGGGGATTAAGGAACATGACAGCATAGCGGTCCTTCAGCCCGCAGGAGGTATCAGAAATATCTAGACCCTGCTGCCCCTGATCCGGCCCAGAATCCTGGGGATCAGGGGAATTAAGGAACATGACAGCATATCGGTCCCTCAGCCCGCAGGAGGTATCAGCATTATCTAGACCCTGCTGTCCCTGATCTGGCCCAGAACCCTGGGGATCAGGGGTATTAAGGAACATGACAGCATATCGGTCCCTCAGCCCGCAGGAGGTATCAGAAATATCTAGACCCTGCTGCCCCTGATCTGGCCCAGAATTCTGGGGATCAGGGGAATTAAGGAACATGACAGCATATCGGTCCCTCAGCCCGCAGGAGGTATCAGCATTATCTAGACCCTGCTGTCCCTGATCTGGCCCAGAACCCTGGGGATCAGGGGTATTAAGGAACATGACAGCATATCGGTCCTTCAGCCCGCAGGAGGTATCAGCATTATCTAGACCCTGCTGTCCCTGATCTGGCCCAGAACCCTGGGGATCAGGGGTATTAAGGAACATGACAGCATAGCGGTCCCTCAGCCCGTAGGAGGTACCAGCGTTATCCAGACCCTGCTGTCCCTGATCTCGCCGGAACCCTGGGGATCAGGGGGATTGGAGGAGAGGCATAAAGGAACATGACGGCATAGCGGTTCCTCAGCCCGCAGGAGGTATCAGCGTTATCTAGACCCTGCTGTCCCTGATCTGACCCAGAACCCTGGGATCAGGGGGATAAAGGAACATGACAGCATAGCGGTCCCTCAGCCCGAAGGAGGTACCAGCGTTATCTAGACCCTGCTGTCCCTGATCTGGCCCAGAACCCTGGGGATGAGGGGGATTAAGGAACATGACAGCATAGCGGTCCGTCATCCGACAGGAGGTATCAGCATTATCTAGACCCTGTTGTCCCTGATCTGGCTCAGAACTGTAGGGATCGGGAGGATTAAGGAACATGACAGCATAGCGGTCCCTCAGCCCGCAGGACGTATCAGCATTATCTAGAGTCTGCTGTCCCTGATCTTGCCCAGAACCATGGGGATCAGGGGGATTAAGGAACATGACAGCATAGCGGTCCCTCATCCCACAGGAGGTATCAGCATTATCTAGACCCTGCTGTCCCTGATCTGGCTCAGAACCCTGGGAATCAGGGGGATTAAGGAACATGACAGCATAGTGGTCCCTCAGCCCACAGGAGGTATCAGAATTATCTAGACCCTGCTGCCGCTGATCTGGCCCAGAATCCTGGGGATCAGGGGGATTAAAAAACATGACAGCATATCGGTCGCTCAGCCCGCAGGAGGTTTCAGAATTATCTAGACCCTCCTGCCCCTGATCTGGACCAGAATCCTGAGGATCAGGGGAATTAAGGAACATGACAGCATATCGGTCCCTCAGCCCGCAGGAGGTATCATCATTATATCGACCCTGCTGCCCCTGATCTGGCCCAGAACCCTGAGGATCAGGGGTATTAAGGAACATGACAGCATAGCGGTCCCTCAGCCCGCAGGATGTATCAGCATTGTCTAGACCCTGCTGTCCCTGATCTGGCCCAGAACCCCGGGGATCAGGGGGATTAAGGAACATGACAGCATAGCGGTCCCTCAGCCCGCAGGAGGTATCAGCATTGTCTAGACCCTGCTGTCCCTGATCTGGCCCAGAACCCTGGGGATCAGGGGGATTAAGGAACATGACAGCATAGCGGTCCCTCAGCCCGCAGGAGGTACCAGCGTTATCCAGACCCTGCTGTCCCTGATCTGGCCGGAACCCTGGGGATCAGGGGAATTAAGGAACATTACAGCATAGCGGTCCCTCAACCCGCAGGAGGTATCAGCATTATCTAGACCCTGCATTCCCTGATCTGGCCCGGAACCATGGGGATCAGGGGGATTAAGGAACATGACAGCATAGCGGTCCCTCTGCCCGCAGGGGGTATCAGCATTATCTAGACCCTGCATTCCCTGATCTGGCCCGGAACCATGGGGATCAGGGGGATTAAGGAACATGACAGCATAGCGGTCCCTCTGCCCGCAGGGGGTATCAGCATTATCTAGACCCTGCTGTCCCTGATCTGGCCCAGAACCCTGGGGATCAGGGAGATTAAGGAACATGACAGCATAGCGGCCCCTCAGCCCGCAGGAGGTAACAGCATTATCTAGACCCGGCTGACCCAGATCTGGCCCAGAACCCTGGGGATCAGGGGGATTAAGGAACATGACAGCATAGCGGTCCTTAAGCCCGAAGGAGGTACCAGCGTTATCTAGACCCGGCTGTCCCTGATCTGGCCCAGAACCCTGGACCAGGGGGATTGGAGGAAAGGCATAAAGGAACATGAGAGCGTATCGGTCCCTCAGCCCGCTGGAGGTATCAGCATTATCTAGACCCTGCTGTCCATGATCTGGCCCAGAACTGTAGGGATCGGAGGATTAAGGAACATGACAGCATAGCGGTCCCTCAGCCCGCCGGAGGTATCAGCATTATCTAGACCCTGCTGTCCCTGATCTGGCCCAGAACCCCGGGAATCAGGGGGATTAAGGAACATGACAGCATAGCGGTCCCTCAGCCCGCAGGAGGTATCAGAATTATCTAGAACCTGCTGCCCCTGATCTGGCCCAAAATCCTGGGGATCAGGGGTATTAAGGAACATGATAGCATAGCGGTCCCTCAGCCCGCAGGAGGTACCAGCGTTATCTAGACCCAGCTGACCCAGATCTGGCCCAGAACCCTGGGGTTCAGGGGGATTGGAGGAGAGGCATAAAGGAACATGACAGCATAGCGGTTCCTCAGCCCGCAGGAGGTATTAGCGTTATCTAGACCCTGCTGTCCCTGATCTGACCCAGAACCCAGGGATCAGGGGGATTAAGGAACATGACAGCATAGCGGTCCCTCAGCCCGAAGGAGGTACCAGCGTTATCTGGACCCTGTTGTCCCTGATCTGGCCCAGAACCCGGGGGATAATGGGGATTAAGGAACAGGACAGCATAACGGTCCCTCAGCCCGCAGGAGTTATCAGAATTATCAAGACCCTGCTGTCCCTGATCTGGCCCAGAACCCTGGGAATCAGGGGATTAAGGAACATGACAGCATAGCGGTCACTCAGCCCGCAGGAGGTATCAGAATTATCTAGAACCTGCTGCCCCTGATCTGGCCCAGAATCCTGGGGATCAGGGGGATTAAGGAACATGACAGCATAGCGGTCCCTCAGCCCGCAGAAGGTATCAGCATTATCTAGACCCGCCTGTCCCTGATCTGGCCCAGAACCCCGGGGATCAGGGGGATTAAGGAACATGACAGCATAGCGGCCCCTCAGCCCGCAGGAGGTATCAGCATTATCTAGACCCTGCTGTCCCTGATCTGGCCCAGAACCCCGGGAATCAGGGGGATTAAGGAACATGACAGCATAGCGGTCCCTCAGCCCGCAGGAGGTATCAGAATTATCTAGAACCTGCTGCCCCTGATCTGGCCCAAAATCCTGGGGATCAGGGGGATTAAGGAACATGACAGCATAGCGGTCCCTCAGCCCGCAGGAGGTATCAGCATTATCTAGACCCTGCTGTCCATGATCTGGCCCAGAACTGTAGGGATCGGGGGGATTGGAGGAAAGGCATAAAGGAACATGACAGCGTATCGGTCCCTCAGCCCACAGAAGGTATCAGCCTTATCTAGACCCTGCTGTCCATGATCTGTCCCAGAACTGTAGGGATCGGGGGGATTGGAGGAAAGGCATAAAGGAACATGACAGCGTATCGGTCCCTCAGCCCGCAGGAGTTATCAGCATTATCTAGACCTGGCTGTCCCTGATCTGGCCCAGAACCCTGGGGACCAGGGGGATTGGAGGAAAGGCATAAAGGAACATGAGAGCGTATCGGTCCCTCAGCCCGCAGGAGGTACCAGCATTAGTTAGACCGTGCTGTCCATGATCTGGCCCAGAACTGTAGGGATCGAGGGGATTAAGGAACATGACAGCATAGCGGTCCGTCAGCCCGCAGGAGGTATCAGTATTATCTAGACCCAGCTGTCCCTGATCTGGCCCAGAACCCCGGGAATCAGGGGGATTAAGGAACATGACAGCATAGCGGTCCTTCAGCCCGCAGGAGGTATCAGAAATATCTAGACCCTGCTGCGCCTGATCTGGCCCAGAATCCTGGGGATCAGGGGAATTAAGGAACATGACAGCATATCGGTCCCTCAGCCCGCAGGAGGTATCAGCATTATCTAGACCCTGCTGTCCCTGATCTGGCCCAGAACCCTGGGGATAATGGGGATTAAGGACATGACAGCATAGCGGTCCCTCATCCCACAGGAGATATCAGAATTATCTAGACCTTGCTGTCCCTGATCTGGCCCAGAATCCTGGGGATCAGGGGGATTAAGGAACATGACAGCATAGCAGTCCCTCAGCCCGCAGGAGGTATCAGCATTACCTAGACCCTGCTGTCCCTGATCTGGCCCAGAACCCCGGGAATCAGGGGGATTAAGGAACATGACAGCATAGCGGTCCCTCAGCCCGCAGGAGGTATCAGCATTATCTAGACCCTGCTGTCCCTGATCTGGCCCAGAACCCTGGGGATCAGGGGGATTAAGGAACATGACAGCATAGCGGTCCCTCAGCCCGCAGGAGGTATCAGAATTATCTAGAACCTGCTGCCCCTGATCTGGCCCAGAATCCTGGGGATCAGGAGGATTAAGGAACATGACAGCATAGCGGTCCCTCAGCCCGCGGGAGGTATCAGCATTATATAGACCCGCCTGTCCCTGATCTGGCCCAGAACCCCGGGGATCAGGGGGATTAAGGAACATGACAGCATAGCGGCCCCTCAGCCCGCAGGAGGTATCAGCATTATCTAGACCCTGCTGTCCCTGATCTGGCCCAGAACCCCGGGAATCAGGGGGATTAAGGAACATGACAGCATAGCGGTCCCTCAGCCCGCAGGAGGTATCAGAATTATCTAGAACCTGCTGCCCCTGATCTGGCCCAAAATCCTGGGGATCAGGGGGATTAAGGAACATGACAGCATAGCGGTCCCTCAGCCCGCAGGAGGTATCAGCATTATCTAGACCCTGCTGTCCCTGATCTGGCCCGGAACCCTGGGGATCAGGGGGATTAAGGAACATGACAGCATAGCGGTCCCTCAGCCTGCAGGAGGTATCAGCATTATCTAGACCCTGCTGTCCATGATCTGGCCCAGAACTGTAGGGATCGGGGGGATTGGAGAAAAGGCATAAAGGAACATGACAGTGTATCGGTCCCTCAGCCCACAGGAGGTATCAGCATTATCTAGACCCTGCTGTCCATGATCTGTCCCAGAACTGTAGGGATCGGGGGGATTGGAGGAAAGGCATAAAGGAACATGACAGCGTATCGGTCCCTCAGCCCGCAGGAGGTATCAGCATTATCTAGACCCGGCTGTCCCTGATCTGGCCCAGAACCCTGGGGACCAGGGGGATTGGAGGAAAGGCATAAAGGAACATGAGAGTGTATCGGTCCCTCAGCCCGCAGGAGGTACCAGCATTAGTTAGACCGTGCTGTCCATGATCTGGCCCAGAACTGTAGGGATCGGGGGGATTAAGGAACATGACAGCATAGCGGTCCCTCAGCCCGCAGGAGGTATCTGCATTATCTAGACCCAGCTGTCCCTGATCTGGCCCAGAACCCCGGAAATCAGGGGGATTAAGGAACATGACAGCATAGCGGTCCTTCAGCCCGCAGGAGGTATCAGAAATATCTAGACCCTGCTGCCCCTGATCCGGCCCAGAATCCTGGGGATCAGGGGAATTAAGGAACATGACAGCATATCGGTCCCTCAGCCCGCAGGAGGTATCAGCATTATCTAGACCCTGCTGTCCCTGATCTGGCCCAGAACCCTGGGGATCAGGGGTATTAAGGAACATGACAGCATATCGGTCCCTCAGCCCGCAGGAGGTATCAGAAATATCTAGTCCCTGCTGCCCCTGATCTGGCCCAGAATTCTGGGGATCAGGGGAATTAAGGAACATGACAGCATATCGGTCCCTCAGCCCGCAGGAGGTATCAGCATTATCTAGACCCTGCTGTCCCTGATCTGGCCCAGAACCCTGGGGATCAGGGGTATTAAGGAACATGACAGCATATCGGTCCTTCAGCCCGCAGGAGGTATCAGCATTATCTAGACCCTGCTGTCCCTGATCTGGCCCAGAACCCTGGGGATCAGGGGTATTAAGGAACATGACAGCATAGCGGTCCCTCAGCCCGTAGGAGGTACCAGCGTTATCCAGACCCTGCTGTCCCTGATCTCGCCGGAACCCTGGGGATCAGGGGGATTGGAGGAGAGGCATAAAGGAACATGACGGCATAGCGGTTCTTCAGCCCGCAGGAGGTATCAGCGTTATCTAGACCCTGCTGTCCCTGATCTGACCCAGAACCCTGGGATCAGGGGGATAAAGGAACATGACAGCATAGCGGTCCCTCAGCCCGAAGGAGGTACCAGCGTTATCTAGACCCTGCTGTCCCTGATCTGGCCCAGAACCCTGGGGATGAGGGGGATTAAGGAACATGACAGCATAGCGGTCCGTCATCCGACAGGAGGTATCAGCATTATCTAGACCCTGTTGTCCCTGATCTGGCTCAGAACTGTAGGGATCGGGAGGATTAAGGAACATGACAGCATAGCGGTCCCTCAGCCCGCAGGACGTATCAGCATTATCTAGAGTCTGCTGTCCCTGATCTTGCCCAGAACCATGGGGATCAGGGGGATTAAGGAACATGACAGCATAGCGGTCCCTCATCCCACAGGAGGTATCAGCATTATCTAGACCCTGCTGTCCCTGATCTGGCTCAGAACCCTGGGAATCAGGGGGATTAAGGAACATGACAGCATAGTGGTCCCTCAGCCCACAGGAGGTATCAGAATTATCTAGACCCTGCTGCCGCTGATCTGGCCCAGAATCCTGGGGATCAGGGGGATTAAAGAACATGACAGCATATCGGTCGCTCAGCCCGCAGGAGGTTTCAGAATTATCTAGACCCTCCTGCCCCTGATCTGGACCAGAATCCTGAGGATCAGGGGAATTAATGAACATGACAGCATATCGGTCCCTCAGCCCGCAGGAGGTATCATCATTATATCGACCCTGCTGCCCCTGATCTGGCCCAGAACCCTGAGGATCAGGGGTATTAAGGAACATGACAGCATAGCGGTCCCTCAGCCCGCAGGATGTATCAGCATTGTCTAGACCCTGCTGTCCCTGATCTGGCCCAGAACCCCGGGGATCAGGGGGATTAAGGAACATGACAGCATAGCGGTCCCTCAGCCCGCAGGAGGTATCAGCATTGTCTAGACCCTGCTGTCCCTGATCTGGCCCAGAACCCTGGGGATCAGGGGGATTAAGGAACATGACAGCATAGCGGTCCCTCAGCCCGCAGGAGGTACCAGCGTTATCCAGACCCTGCTGTCCCTGATCTGGCCGGAACCCTGGGGATCAGGGGAATTAAGGAACATGACAGCATAGCGGTCCCTCAACCCGCAGGAGGTATCAGCATTATCTAGACCCTGCATTCCCTGATCTGGCCCGGAACCATGGGGATCAGGGGGATTAAGGAACATGACAGCATAGCGGTCCCTCTGCCCGCAGGGGGTATCAGCATTATCTAGACCCTGCATTCCCTGATCTGGCCCGGAACCATGGGGATCAGGGGGATTAAGGAACATGACAGCATAGCGGTCCCTCTGCCCGCAGGGGGTATCAGCATTATCTAGACCCTGCTGTCCCTGATCTGGCCCAGAACCCTGGGGATCAGGGAGATTAAGGAACATGACAGCATAGCGGCCCCTCAGCCCGCAGGAGGTAACAGCATTATCTAGACCCGGCTGACCCAGATCTGGCCCAGAACCCTGGGGATCAGGGGGATTAAGGAACATGACAGCATAGCGGTCCTTAAGCCCGAAGGAGGTACCAGCGTTATCTCGACCCGGCTGTCCCTGATCTGGCCCAGAACCCTGGACCAGGTGGATTGGAGGAAAGGCATAAAGGAACATGAGAGCGTATCGGTCCCTCAGCCCGCTGGAGGTATCAGCATTATCTAGACCCTGCTGTCCATGATCTGGCCCAGAACTGTAGGGATCGGAGGATTAAGGAACATGACAGCATAGCGGTCCCTCAGCCCGCCGGAGGTATCAGCATTATCTAGACCCGGCTGTCCCTGATCTGGCCCAGAACCCCGGAAATCAGGGGGATTAAGGAACATGACAGCATAGCGGTCCCTCAGCCCGCAGGAGGTATCAGAATTATCAAGACCCTGCTGTCCCTGATCTGGCCCAGAATCCTGGGGATCAGGGGGATTAAGGAACATGACAGCATATCGGTCCCTCAGCCCACAGGAGGCATCGGAAATATCTAGACCCTGCTGCCCCTGATCTGGCCCAGAATCCTGGGGATCAGGGGAATTAAGGAACATGATAGCATATCGGTCCCTCAGCCCGCAGGAGGTATCAGCATTATCTAGACCCTGCTGTCCCTGATCTGGCCCAGAACCCTGGGGATCAGGGGTATTAAGGAACATGATAGCATAGCGGTCCCTCAGCCCGCAGGAGGTACCAGCGTTATCTAGACCCAGCTGACCCAGATCTGGCCCAGAACCCTGGGGTTCAGGGGGATTGGAGGAGAGGCATAAAGGAACATGACAGCATAGCGGTTCCTCAGCCCGCAGGAGGTATCAGCGTTATCTAGACCCTGCTGTCCCTGATCTGACCCAGAACCCTGGGATCAGGGGGATTAAGGAACATGACAGCATAGCGGTCCCTCAGCCCGAAGGAGGTACCAGCGTTATCTGGACCCTGTTGTCCCTGATCTGGCCCAGAACCCGGGGGATAATGGGGATTAAGGAACAGGACAGCATAACGGTCCCTCAGCCCGCAGGAGGTATCAGCATTATCTAGACCCTGCTTTCCCTGATCTGGCCCGGAACCCTGGGGATCAGGGGGATTAAGGAACATGACAGCATAGCGGTCCCTCATCCCACAGGAGGTATCAGCATTATCTAGATCCTGTTGTCCCTGATCTGGCTCAGAACTGTAGGGATCGGGGGGATTAAGGAACATGACAGCATAGCGGTCCCTCAGCCCGCAGGACGTATCAGCATTATCTAGAGCCTGCTGTCCCTGATCTTGCCCAGAACCCGGGGGATCAGGGGGATTAAGGAACATGACAGCATAGCGGTCCCTCATCCCACAGGAGGTATCAGCATTATCTAGACCCTGCTGTCCCTGATCCGGCCCAGAACCCTGGGGATGAGTGGGATTAAAGAACATGACAGCATAGCGGTCCCTCAACCCGCAGGAGGTATCAGCATTATCTAGACCCTGCTTTCCCTGATCTGGCCCGGAACCCTGGGGATCAGGGGGATTAAGGAACATGACAGCATAGCGGTCCCTCATCCCACAGGAGGTATCAGCATTATCTAGATCCTGTTGTCCCTGATCTGGCTCAGAACTGTAGGGATCGGGGGGATTAAGGAACATGACAGCATAGCGGTCCCTCAGCCCGCAGGACGTATCAGCATTATCTAGAGCCTGCTGTCCCTGATCTTGCCCAGAACCCGGGGGATCAGGGGGATTAAGGAACATGACAGCATAGCGGTCCCTCATCCCACAGGAGGTATCAGCATTATCTAGACCCTGCTGTCCCTGATCTGGCTCAGAACCCTGGGAATCAGGGGGATTAAGGAACATGACAGCATAGTGGTCCCTCAGCCCGCAGGAGGTATCAGAATTATATAGACCCTGCTGCCCCTGATCTGGCCCAGAATCCTGGGGATCAGGGGGATTAAAGAACATGACAGCATATCGGTCCCTCAGCCCGCAGGAGGTATCAGAATTATCTAGACCCTGCTGTCCCTGATCTGGCCCAGAACCCTGGGGATCAGGGGGATTAAGGAACATGACAGCATATCGGTCCCTCAGCCCGCAGGAGGTATCAGAAATATCTAGACCCTGCTGCCCCTGATCTGGCCCAGAATCCTGGGGATCAGGGGAATTAAGGAACATGACAGCATATCGGTCCCTCAGCCCGCAGGAGGTATCAGCATTATCTAGACCCTGCTGTCCCTGATCTGGCCCAGAACCCTGGGGATCAGGGGTATTAAGGAACATGACAGCATATCGGTCCCTCAGCCCGCAGGAGGTATCAGCATTATCTAGACCCTGCTGTCCCTGATCTGGCCCAGAACCCTGGGGATCAGGGGTATTAAGGAACATGACAGCATAGCGGTCCCTCAGCCCGTAGGAGGTACCAGCGTTATCCAGACCCTGCTGTCCCTGATCTCGCCGGAACCCTGGGGATCAGGGGGATTGGAGGAGAGGCATAAAGGAACATGACGGCATAGCGGTTCCTCAGCCCGCAGGAGGTATCAGCGTTATCTAGACCCTGCTGTCCCTGATCTGACCCAGAACCCTGGGGATGAGGGGGATTAAGGAACATGACAGCATAGCGGTCCCTCATCCGACAGGAGGTATCAGCATTATCTAGACCCTGTTGTCCCTGATCTGGCTCAGAACTGTAGGGATCGGGGGGATTAAGGAACATGACAGCATAGCAGTCCCTCAGCCCGCAGGACGTATCAGCATTATCTAGAGTCTGCTGTCCCTGATCTTGCCCGGAACCATGGGGATCAGGGGGATTAAGGAACATGACAGCATAGCGGTCCCTCATCCCACAGGAGGTATCAGCATTATCTAGACCCTGCTGTCCCTGATCTGGCTCAGAACCCTGGGAATCAGGGGGATTAAGGAACATGACAGCATAGTGGTCCCTCAGCCCGCAGGAGGTATCAGAATTATCTAGACCCTGCTGCCCCTGATCTGGCCCAGAATCCTGGGGATCAGGGGGATTAAAGAACATGACAGCATATCGGTCCCTCAGCCCGCAGGAGGTTTCAGAATTATCTAGACCCTGCTGCCCCTGATCTGGCCCAGAATCCTGAGGATCAGGGGAATTAAGGAACATGACAGCATATCGGTCCCTCAGCCCGCAGGAGGTATCATCATTATATCGACCCTGCTGCCCCTGATCTGGCCCAGAACCCTGAGGATCAGGGGTATTAAGGAACATGACAGCATAGCGGTCCCTCAGCCCGCAGGATGTATCAGCATTGTCTAGACCCTGCTGTCCCTGATCTGGCCCAGAACCCCGGGGATCAGGGGGATTAAGGAACATGACAGCATAGCGGTCCCTCAGCCCGCAGGAGGTATCAGCATTGTCTAGACCCTGCTGTCCCTGATCTGGCCCAGAACCCTGGGGATCAGGGGGATTAAGGAACATGACAGCATAGCGGTCCCTCAGCCCGCAGGAGGTACCAGCGTTATCCAGACCCTGCTGTCCCTGATCTGGCCGGAACCCTGGGGATCAGGGGAATTAAGGAACATGACAGCATAGCGGTCCCTCAACCCGCAGGAGGTATCAGCATTATCTAGACCCTGCATTCCGTGATCTGGCCCGGAACCATGGGGATCAGGGGGATTAAGGAACATGACAGCATAGCGGTCCCTCTGCCCGCAGGGGGTATCAGCATTATCTAGACCCTGCATTCCCTGATCTGGCCCGGAACCATGGGGATCAGGGGGATTAAGGAACATGACAGCATAGCGGTCCCTCTGCCCGCAGGGGGTATCAGCATTATCTAGACCCTGCTCTCCCTGATCTGGCCCAGAACCCTGGGGATCAGGGAGATTAAGGAACATGACAGCATAGCGGCCCCTCAGTACGCAGGAGGTATCAGCATTATCTAGACCCGGCTGACCCAGATCTGGCCCAGAACCCTGGGGATCAGGGGGATTAAGGAACATGACAGCATAGCGGTCCCTCAGCCCGAAGGAGGTACCAGCGTTATCTAGACCCGGCTGTCCCTGATCTGGCCCAGAACCCTGGACCAGGGGGATTGGAGGAAAGGCATAAAGGAACATGAGAGCGTATCGGTCCCTCAGCCCGCTGGAGGTATCAGCATTATCTAGACCCTGCTGTCCATGATCTGGCCCAGAACTGTAGGGATCGGAGGATTAAGGAACATGACAGCATAGCGGTCCCTCAGCCCGCGGGAGGTATCAGCATTATCTAGACCCGGCTGTCCCTGATCTGGCCCAGAACCCCGGAAATCAGGGGGATTAAGGAACATGACAGCATAGCGGTCCCTCAGCCCGCAGGAGGTATCAGAATTATCAAGACCCTGCTGTCCCTGATCTGGCCCAGAATCCTGGGGATCAGGGGGATTAAGGAACATGACAGCATATCGGTCCCTCAGCCCGCAGGAGGTATCAGAAATATCTAGACCCTGCTGCCCCTGATCTGGCCCAGAATCCTGGGGATCAGGGGAATTAAGGAACATGACAGCATATCGGTCCCTCAGCCCGCAGGAGGTATCAGCATTATCTAGACCCTGCTGTCCCTGATCTGGCCCAGAACCCTGGGGATCAGGGGTATTAAGGAACATGACAGCATATCGGTCCCTCAGCCCGCAGGAGGTATCAGCATTATCTAGACCCTGCTGTCCCTGATCTGGCCCAGAACCCTGGGGATCAGGGGTATTAAGGAACATGACAGCATAGCGGTCCCTCAGCCCGTAGGAGGTACCAGCGTTATCCAGACCCTGCTGTCCCTGATCTCGCCGGAACCCTGGGGATCAGGGGGATTGGAGGAGAGGCATAAAGGAACATGACGGCATAGCGGTTCCTCAGCCCGCAGGAGGTATCAGCGTTATCTAGACCCTGCTGTCCCTGATCTGACCCAGAACCCTGGGATCAGGGGGATAAAGGAACATGACAGCATAGCGGTCCCTCAGCCCGAAGGAGGTACCAGCGTTATCTAGACCCTGCTGTCCCTGATCTGGCCCAGAACCCTGGGGATGAGGGGGATTAAGGAACATGACAGCATAGCGGTCCCTCATCCGACAGGAGGTATCAGCATTATCTAGACCCTGTTGTCCCTGATCTGGCTCAGAACTGTAGGGATCGGGGGGATTAAGGAACATGACAGCATAGCGGTCCCTCAGCCCGCAGGACGTATCAGCATTATCTAGAGTCTGCTGTCCCTGATCTTGCCCGGAACCATGGGGATCAGGGAGATTAAGGAACATGACAGCATAGCGGTCCCTCATCCCACAGGAGGTATCAGCATTATCTAGACCCTGCTGTCCCTGATCTGGCTCAGAACCCTGGGAATCAGGGGGATTAAGGAACATGACAGCATAGTGGTCCCTCAGCCCGCAGGAGGTATCAGAATTATCTAGACCCTGCTGCCCCTGATCTGGCCCAGAATCCTGGGGATCAGGGGGATTAAAGAACATGACAGCATATCGGTCCCTCAGCCCGCAGGAGGTTTCAGAATTATCTAGACCCTGCTGCCCCTGATCTGGCCCAGAATCCTGAGGATCAGGGGAATTAAGGAACATGACAGCATATCGGTCCCTCAGCCCGCAGGAGGTATCATCATTATATCGACCCTGCTGCCCCTGATCTGGCCCAGAACCCTGAGGATCAGGGGTATTAAGGAACATGACAGCATAGCGGTCCCTCAGCCCGCAGGATGTATCAGCATTGTCTAGACCCTGCTGTCCCTGATCTGGCCCAGAACCCCGGGGATCAGGGGGATTAAGGAACATGACAGCATAGCGGTCCCTCAGCCCGCAGGAGGTATCAGCATTGTCTAGACCCTGCTGTCCCTGATCTGGCCCAGAACCCTGGGGATCAGGGGGATTAAGGAACATGACAGCATAGCGGTCCCTCAGCCCGCAGGAGGTACCAGCGTTATCCAGACCCTGCTGTCCCTGATCTGGCCGGAACCCTGGGGATCAGGGGAATTAAGGAACATGACAGCATAGCGGTCCCTCAACCCGCAGGAGGTATCAGCATTATCTAGACCCTGCATTCCGTGATCTGGCCCGGAACCATGGGGATCAGGGGGATTAAGGAACATGACAGCATAGCGGTCCCTCTGCCCGCAGGGGGTATCAGCATTATCTAGACCCTGCATTCCCTGATCTGGCCCGGAACAATGGGGATCAGGGGGATTAAGGAACATGACAGCATAGCGGTCCCTCTGCCCGCAGGGGGTATCAGCATTATCTAGACCCTGCTCTCCCTGATCTGGCCCAGAACCCTGGGGATCAGGGAGATTAAGGAACATGACAGCATAGCGGCCCCTCAGTACGCAGGAGGTATCAGCATTATCTAGACTCGGCTGACCCAGATCTGGCCCAGGACCCTGGGGATCAGGGGGATTAAGGAACATGACAGCATAGCGGTCCCTCAGCCCGAAGGAGGTACCAGCGTTATCTAGACCCGGCTGTCCCTGATCTGGCCCAGAACCCTGGACCAGGGGGATTGGAGGAAAGGCATAAAGGAACATGAGAGCGTATCGGTCCCTCAGCCCGCTGGAGGTATCAGCATTATCTAGACCCTGCTGTCCATGATCTGGCCCAGAACTGTAGGGATCGGAGGATTAAGGAACATGACAGCATAGCGGTCCCTCAGCCCGCGGGAGGTATCAGCATTATCTAGACCCGGCTGTCCCTGATCTGGCCCAGAACCCCGGAAATCAGGGGGATTAAGGAACATGACAGCATAGCGGTCCCTCAGCCCGCAGGAGGTATCAGAATTATCAAGACCCTGCTGTCCCTGATCTGGCCCAGAATCCTGGGGATCAGGGGGATTAAGGAACATGACAGCATATCGGTCCCTCAGCCCACAGGAGGTATCGGAAATATCTAGACCCTGCTGCCCCTGATCTGGCCCAGAATCCTGGGGATCAGGGGAATTAAGGAACATGATAGCATATCGGTCCCTCAGCCCGCAGGAGGTATCAGCATTATCTAGACCCTGCTGTCCCTGATCTGGCCCAGAACCCTGGGGATCAGGGGTATTAAGGAACATGATAGCATAGCGGTCCCCCAGCCCGCAGGAGGTACCAGCGTTATCTAGACCCAGCTGACCCAGATCTGGCCCAGAACCCTGGGGTTCAGGGGGATTG
This sequence comes from Ambystoma mexicanum, assembly GCF_040938575.1. NCBI lineage: Eukaryota > Metazoa > Chordata > Amphibia > Caudata > Ambystomatidae > Ambystoma > Ambystoma mexicanum. Next base: position 77,816,211 of record NC_090930.1, on the reverse strand, counting down.
GAGGAGAGGCATAAAGGAACATGACAGCATAGCGGTTCCTCAGCCCGCAGGAGGTATCAGCGTTATCTAGACCCTGCTGTCCCTGATCTGACCCAGAACCCTGGGATCAGGGGGATTAAGGAACATGACAGCATAGCGGTCCCTCAGCCCGAAGGAGGTACCAGCGTTATCTGGACCCTGTTGTCCCTGATCTGGCCCAGAACCCGGGGGATAATGGGGATTAAGGAACAGGACAGCATAACGGTCCCTCAGCCCGCAGGAGGTATCAGCATTATCTAGACCCTGCTTTCCCTGATCTGGCCCGGAACCCTGGGGATCAGGGGGATTAAGGAACATGACAGCATAGCGGTCCCTCATCCCACAGGAGGTATCAGCATTATCTAGATCCTGTTGTCCCTGATCTGGCTCAGAACTGTAGGGATCGGGGGGATTAAGGAACATGACAGCATAGCGGTCCCTCAGCCCGCAGGACGTATCAGTATTATCTAGAGCCTGCTGTCCCTGATCTTGCCCAGAACCCGGGGGATCAGGGGGATTAAGGAACATGACAGCATAGCGGTCCCTCATCCCACAGGAGGTATCAGCATTAGCTAGACCCTGCTGTCCCTGATCTGGCCCAGAACCCTGGGGATGAGTGGGATTAAAGAACATGACAGCATAGCGGTCCCTCAACCCGCAGGAGGTATCAGCATTATCTAGACCCTGCTTTCCCTGATCTGGCCCGGAACCCTGGGGATCAGGGGGATTAAGGAACATGACAGCATAGCGGTCCCTCATCCCACAGGAGGTATCAGCATTATCTAGATCCTGTTGTCCCTGATCTGGCTCAGAACTGTAGGGATCGGGGGGATTAAGGAACATGACAGCATAGCGGTCCCTCAGCCCGCAGGACGTATCAGCATTATCTAGAGCCTGCTGTCCCTGATCTTGCCCAGAACCCGGGGGATCAGGGGTATTAAGGAACATGACAGCATATCGGTCCCTCAGCCCGCCGGAGGTATCAGCATTATCTAGACCCTGCTGTCCCTGATCTGGCCCAGAACCCTGGGGATCAGGGGTATTAAGGAACATGACAGCATAGCGGTCCCTCAGCCCGTAGGAGGTACCAGCGTTATCCAGACCCTGCTGTCCCTGATCTCGCCGGAACCCTGGGGATCAGGGGGATTGGAGGAGAGGCATAAAGGAAAATGACGGCATAGCGGTTCCTCAGCCCGCAGGAGGTATCAGCGTTATCTAGACCCTGCTGTCCCTGATCTGACCCAGAACCCTGGGATCAGGGGGATAAAGGAACATGACAGCATAGCGGTCCCTCAGCCCGAAGGAGGTACCAGCGTTATCTAGACCCTGCTGTCCCTGATCTGGCCCAGAACCCTGGGGATGAGGGGGATTAAGGAACATGACAGCATAGCGGTCCCTCATCCGACAGGAGGTATCAGCATTATCTAGACCCTGTTGTCCCTGATCTGGCTCAGAACTGTAGGGATCGGGGGGATTAAGGAACATGACAGCATAGCGGTCCCTCAGCCCGCAGGACGTATCAGCATTATCTAGAGTCTGCTGTCCCTGATCTTGCCCGGAACCATGGGGATCAGGGGGATTAAGGAACATGACAGCATAGCGGTCCCTCATCCCACAGGAGGTATCAGCATTATCTAGACCCTACTGTCCCTGATCTGGCTCAGAAGCCTGGGAATCAGGGGGATTAAGGAACATGACAGCATAGTGGTCCCTCAGCCCGCAGGAGGTATCAGAATTATATAGACCCTGCTGCCCCTTATCTGGCCCAGAATCCTGGGGATCAGGGGGATTAAAGAACATGACAGCATATCGGTCCCTCAGCCCGCAGGAGGTTTCAGAATTATCTAGACCCTGCTGCCCCTGATCTGGCCCAGAATCCTGAGGATCAGGGGAATTAAGGAACATGACAGCATATCGGTCCCTCAGCCCGCAGGAGGTATCATCATTATATCGACCCTGCTGCCCCTGATCTGGCCCAGAACCCTGAGGATCAGGGGTATTAAGGAACATGACAGCATAGCGGTCCCTCAGCCCGCAGGATGTATCAGCATTGTCTAGACCCTGCTGTCCCTGATCTGGCCCAGAACCCCGGGGATCAGGGGTATTAAGGAACATGACAGCATAGCGGTCCCTCAGCCCGCAGGAGGTATCAGCATTGTCTAGACCCCGCTGTCCCTGATCTGGCCCAGAACCCTGGGGATCAGGGGGATTAAGGAACATGACAGCATAGCGGTCCCTCAGCCCGCAGGAGGTACCAGCGTTATCCAGACCCTGCTGTCCCTGATATGGCCGGAACCCTGGGGATCAGGGGAATTAAGGAACATGACAGCATAGCGGTCCCTCAACCCGCAGGAGGTATCAGCATTATCTAGACCCTGCATTCCGTGATCTGGCCCGGAACCATGGGGATCAGGGGGATTAAGGAACATGACAGCATAGCGGTCCCTCTGCCCGCAGGGGGTATCAGCATTATCTAGACCCTGCATTCCCTGATCTGGCCCGGAACCATGGGGATCAGGGGGATTAAGGAACATGACAGCATAGCGGTCCCTCTGCCCGCAGGGGGTATCAGCATTATCTAGACCCTGCTGTCCCTGATCTGGCCCAGAACCCTGGGGATCAGGGAGATTAAGGAACATGACAGCATAGCGGCCCCTCAGTACGCAGGAGGTATCAGCATTATCTAGACCCGGCTGACCCAGATCTGGCCCAGAACCCTGGGGATCAGGGGGATTAAGGAACATGACAGCATAGCGGTCCCTCAGCCCGAAGGAGGTACCAGCGTTATCTAGACCCGGCTGTCCCTGATCTGGCCCAGAACCCTGGACCAGGGGGATTGGAGGAAAGGCATAAAGGAACATGAGAGCGTATCGGTCCCTCAGCCCGCTGGAGGTATCAGCATTATCTAGACCCTGCTGTCCATGATCTGGCCCAGAACTGTAGGGATCGGAGGATTAAGGAACATGACAGCATAGCGGTCCCTCAGCCCGCGGGAGGTATCAGCATTATCTAGACCCGGCTGTCCCTGATCTGGCCCAGAACCCCGGAAATCAGGGGGATTAAGGAACATGACAGCATAGCGGTCCCTCAGCCCGCAGGAGGTATCAGAATTATCAAGACCCTGCTGTCCCTGATCTGGCCCAGAATCCTGGGGATCAGGGGGATTAAGGAACATGACAGCATATCGGTCCCTCAGCCCACAGGAAGTATCGGAAATATCTAGACCCTGCTGGCCCTGATCTGGCCCAGAATCCTGGGGAGCAGGGGAATTAAGGAACATGATAGCATATCGGTCCCTCAGCCCGCAGGAGGTATCAGCATTATCTAGACCCTGCTGTCCCTGATCTGGCCCAGAACCCTGGGGATCAGGGGTATTAAGGAACATGATAGCATAGCGGTCCCTCAGCCCGCAGGAGGTACCAGCGTTATCTAGACCCAGCTGACCCAGATCTGGCCCAGAACCCTGGGGTTCAGGGGGATTGGAGGAGAGGCATAAAGGAACATGACAGCATAGCGGTTCCTCAGCCCGCAGGAGGTATCAGCATTATCTAGACCCTGCAGTCCCTGATCTGACCCAGAACCCTGGGATCAGGGGGATTAAGGAACATGACAGCATAGCGGTCCCTCAGCCCGAAGGAGGTACCAGCGTTATCTGGACCCTGTTGTCCCTGATCTGGCCCAGAACCCGGGGGATAATGGGGATTAAGGAACAGGACAGCATAACGGTCCCTCAGCCCGCAGGAGGTATCAGCATTATCTAGACCCTGCTTTCCCTGATCTGGCCCGGAACCCTGGGGATCAGGGGGATTAAGGAACATGACAGCATAGCGGTCCCTCATCCCACAGGAGGTATCAGCATTATCTAGATCCTGTCGTCCCTGATCTGGCTCAGAACTGTAGGGATCGGGGGGATTAAGGAACATGACAGCTTAGCGGTCCCTCAGCCCGCAGGACGTATCAGCATTATCTAGAGCCTGCTGTCCCTGATCTGGCCCAGAACCCTGGGGATGAGTGGGATTAAAGAACATGACAGCATAGCGGTCCCTCAACCCGCAGGAGGTATCAGCATTATCTAGACCCTGCTTTCCCTGATCTGGCCCGGAACCCTGGGGATCAGGGGGATTAAGGAACATGACAGCATAGCGGTCCCTCATCCCACAGGAGGTATCAGCATTATCTAGATCCTGTTGTCCCTGATCTGGCTCAGAACTGTAGGGATCGGGGGGATTAAGGAACATGACAGCATAGCGGTCCCTCAGCCCGCAGGACGTATCAGCATTATCTAGAGCCTGCTGTCCCTGATCTTGCCCAGAACCCGGGGGATCAGGGGGATTAAGGAACATGACAGCATAGCGGTCCCTCATCCCACAGGAGGTATCAGCATTATCTAGACCCTGCTGTCCCTGATCTGGCTCAGAACCCTGGGAATCAGGGGGATTAAGGAACATGACAGCATAGTGGTCCCTCAGCCCGCAGGAGGTATCAGAATTATATAGACCCTGCTGCCCCTGATCTGGCCCAGAATCCTGGGGATCAGGGGGATTAAAGAACATGACAGCATATCAGTCCCTCAGCCCGCAGGTGGTATCAGAATTATCTAGACCCTGCTGTCCCTGATCTGGCCCAGAACCCTGGGGATCAGGGGGATTAAGGAACATGACAGCATATCGGTCCCTCAGACCGCAGGAGGTATGAGAAATATCTAGACCCTGCTGCCCCTGATCTGGCCCAGAATCCTGGGGATCAGGGGAATTAAGGAACATGACAGCATATCGGTCCCTCAGCCCGCAGGAGGTATCAGCATTATCTAGACCCTGCTGTCCCTGATCTGGCCCAGAACCCTGGGGATCAGGGGTATTAAGGAACATGACAGCATATCGGTTCCTCAGCCTGCAGGAGGTATCAGCATTATCTAGACCCTGCTGTCCCTGATCTGGCCCAGAACCCTGGGGATCAGGGGTATTAAGGAACATGACAGCATAGCGGTCCCTCAGCCCGTAGGAGGTACCAGCGTTATCCAGACCCTGCTGTCCCTGATCTCGCCGGAACCCTGGGGATCAGGGGGATTGGAGGAGAGGCATAAAGGAACATGACGGCATAGTGGTTCCTCAGCCCGCAGGAGGTATCAGCGTTATCTAGACCCTGCTGTCCCTGATCTGACCCAGAACCCTGGGATCAGGGGGATAAAGGAACATGACAGCATAGCGGTCCCTCAGCCCGAAGGAGGTACCAGCGTTATCTAGACCCTGCTGTCCCTGATCTGGCCCAGAACCCTGGGGATGAGGGGGATTAAGGAACATGACAGCATAGCGGTCCCTCATCCGACAGGAGGTACCAGCGTTATCTAGACCCTGCTGTCCCTGATCTGGCTCAGAACCCTGGGAATCAGGGGGATTAAGGAACATGACAGCATAGTGGTCCCTCAGCCTGCAGGAGGTATCAGAATTATCTAGACCCTGCTGCCCCTGATCTGGCCCAGAATCCTGGGGATCAGGGGGATTAAAGAACATGACAGCATATCGGTCCCTCAGCCCGCAGGAGGTTTCAGAATTATCTAGACCCTGCTGCCCCTGATCTGGCCCAGAATCCTGAGGATCAGGGGAATTAAGGAACATAACAGCATATCGGTCCCTCAGCCCGCAGGAGGTATCATCATTATATCGACCCTGCTGCCCCTGATCTGGCCCAGAACCCTGAGGATCAGGGGTATTAAGGAACATGACAGCATAGCGGTCCCTCAGCCCGCAGGATGTATCAGCATTGTCTAGACCCTGCTGTCCCTGATCTGGCCCAGAACCCCGGGGATCAGGGGGATTAAGGAACATGACAGCATAGCGGTCCCTCAGCCCGCAGGAGGTATCAGCATTGTCTAGACCCTGCTGTCCCTGATCTGGCCCAGAACCCTGGGGATCAGGGGGATTAAGGAACATGACAGCATAGCGGTCCCTCAGCCCGCAGGAGGTACCAGCGTTATCCAGACCCTGCTGTCCCTGATCTGGCCGGAACCCTGGGGATCAGGGGAATTAAGGAACATGACAGCATAGCGGTCCCTCAACCCGCAGGAGGTATCAGCATTATCTAGACCCTGCATTCCCTGATCTGGCCCGGAACCATGGGGATCAGGGGGATTAAGGAACATGACAGCATAGCGGTCCCTCTGCCCGCAGGGGATATCAGCATTATCTAGACCCTGCATTCCCTGATCTGGCCCGGAACCATGGGGATCAGGGGGATTAAGGAACATGACAGCATAGCGGTCCCTCTGCCCGCAGGGGGTATCAGCATTATCTAGACCCTGCTGTCCCTGATCTGGCCCAGAACCCTGGGGATCAGGGAGATTAAGGAACATGACAGCATAGCGGCCCCTCAGCCCGCAGGAGGTATCAGCATTATCTAGACCCGGCTGACCCAGATCTGGCCCAGAACCCTGGGGATCAGGGGGATTAAGGAACATGACAGCATAGCGGTCCCTCAGCCCGAAGGAGGTACCAGCGTTATCTAGACCCGGCTGTCCCTGATCTGGCCCAGAACCCTGGACCAGGGGGATTGGAGGAAAGGCATAAAGGAACATGAGAGCGTATCGGTCCCTCAGCCCGCTGGAGGTATCAGCATTATCTAGACCCTGCTGTCCATGATCTGGCCCAGAACTGTAGGGATCGGAGGATTAAGGAACATGACAGCATAGCGGTCCCTCAGCCCGCGGGAGGTATCAGCATTATCTAGACCCGGCTGTCCCTGATCTGGCCCAGAACCCCGAAAATCAGGGGGATTAAGGAACATGACAGCATAGCGGTCCCTCAGCCCGCAGGAGGTATCAGAATTATCAAGACCCTGCTGTCCCTGATCTGGCCCAGAATCCTGGGGATCAGGGGGATTAAGGAACATGACAGCATATCGGTCCCTCAGCCCACAGGAGGTATCGGAAATATCTAGACCCTGCTGCCCCTGATCTGGCCCAGAATCCTGGGGATCAGGGGAATTAAGGAACATGATAGCATATCGGTCCCTCAGCCCGCAGGAGGTATCAGCATTATCTAGACCCTGCTGTCCCTGATCTGGCCAAGAACCCTGGGGATCAGGGGTATTAAGGAACATGATAGCATAGTGGTCCCTCAGCCCGCAGGAGGTACCAGCGTTATCCAGACCCAGCTGACCCAGATCTGGCCCAGAACCCTGGGGTTCAGGGGGATTGGAGGAGAGGCATAAAGGAACATGACAGCATAGCGGTTCCTCAGCCCGCAGGAGGTATCAGCGTTATCTAGACCCTGCTGTCCCTGATCTGACCCAGAACCCTGGGATCAGGGGGATTAAGGAACATGACAGCCTAGCGGTCCCTCAGCCCGAAGGAGGTACCAGCATTATCTGGACCCTGTTGTCCCTGATCTGGCCCAGAACCCGGGGGATAATGGGGATTAAGGAACAGGACAGCATAACGGTCCCTCAGCCCGCAGGAGGTATCAGAATTATCAAGACCCTGCTGTCCCTGATCTGGCCCAGAACCCTGGGGATGAGTGGGATTAAAGAACATGACAGCATAGCGGTCCCACAACCCGCAGGAGGTATCAGCATTATCTAGACCCTGCTTTCCCTGATCTGGCCCGGAACCCTGGGGATCAGGGGGATTAAGGAACATGACAGCAAAGCGGTCCCTCATCCCACAGGAGGTATCAGCATTATCTAGACCCTGTTGTCCCTGATCTGGCTCAGAACTGTAGGGATCGGGGGGATTAAGGAACATGACAGCATAGCGGTCCCTCAGCCCGCAGGATGTATCAGCATTATCTAGAGCCTGCTGTCCCTGATCTTGCCCAGAACCCGGGGGATCAGGGGGATTAAGGAACATGACAGCATAGCGGTCCCTCATCCCACAGGAGGTATCAGCATTATCTAGACCCTGCTGTCCCTGATCTGGCTCAGAACCCTGGGAATCAGGGGGATTAAGGAACATGACAGCATAGTGGTCCCTCAGCCCGTAGGAGGTATCAGAATTATATAGACCCTGCTGCCCCTGATCTGGCCCAGAATCCTGGGGATCAGGGGGATTAAAGAACATGACAGCATATCGGTCCCTCAGCCCGCAGGAGGTATCAGAATTATCTAGACCCTGCTTTCCCTGATCTGGCCCGGAACCATGGGGATCAGGGGGATTAAGGAACATGACAGCATAGCGGTCCCTCTGCCCGCAGGAGGTATCAGCATTATCTAGACCCTGCTGTCCCTGATCTGGTCCAGAACCCTGGGGATCAGGGGATTAAGGAACATGACAGCATAGCGGCCCCTCGGCCCGCAGGAGGTATCAGCATTATCTAGACCCGGCTGACCCAGATCTGGCCCAGAACCCTGGGGATCAGGGGGATTGGAGGAGAGGCATAAAGGAACATGACGGCATAGTGGTTCCTCAGCCCGGAGGAGGTATCAGCGTTATCTAAACCCTGCTGTCCCTGATCTGACCCAGAACCCTGGGATCAGGGGGATTAACGAACATGACAGCATAGCGGGCCCTCAGCCCGAAGGAGGTACCAGCGTTATCTAGACCCTGCAGTCCCTAATCTGGCCCAGAACCCGGGGGATAATGGGTTTTAAGGAACATGACAGCATAACGGTCCCACAGCCCGCAGGAGGTATCAGAATTATCTAGATCCTGCTGTCCCTGATCTGGCCCAGAACCCTGGGGATGAGGGGGATTAAGGAACATGACAGCATAGCTGTCCCCCAACCCGCAGGAGGTATCCACATTATCTAGACCCTGCTTTCCCTGATCTGGCCCGGAACCCTGGGGATCAGGGGGATTAAGGAACATGACAGCATAGCAGTCCCTCAGCCCACAGGAGGTACAAGCATTATCTAGACCTTGCTTTCCCTGATCTGGCCCAGAACCCTGGGGATCAGGGGGATTAAGGAAAATGGTAGCATAGCGGCCCCTCAGCCCGCAGGAGGTATCAGCAATATCTAGACCCTGCTGTCCTTGATCTGGCCCGGAACCCTGGGGATCAGGGGGATTAAGGAACATGACAGCATAGCGGCGCCTCAGCCCGCAGGAGGTATCAGCATTATCAAGACCCGGCTGTCCCAGATCTGGCCCGGAACCCTGGGGATCAGGGGGATTAAGGAACATGACAGCATAGCGGTCCCTCAGCCTGCATGAGGTACCAGCGTTATCTAGACCCGGCTGTCCCTGATCTGGCCCAGAACCCTGAGGATAATGGGGATTAAGGAACATGACAGCATAGCGGTCCCTCATCCCACAGGAGATATCAGAATTATCTAGACCCTGCTGTCCCTGATCTGGCCCAGAACCCTGGGGATCAGGGGGATTAAGGAACACGACAGCATAGCGGTTCCTCAGCCCGCAGGAGGTATCAGCATTATCTAGAGCCTGCTGTCCCTGATCTGGCCCAGAACCCTGGGGATCAGGGGGGATTAAGGAACATGACAGCATAGCGGCCCCTCAGCCCACAGGAGGTATCAGCATTATCTAGACCCTGCTGTCCCTGATCTGGCCCAGAACCCTGGGGATCAGGGGTATTAAGGAACATGATAGCATAGCGGTCCCTCAGCCCGCAGGAGGTACCAGCAATATCTAGACCCAGCTGACCCAGATCTGGCCCAGAACCCTGGGGTTCAGGGGGATTGGAGGAGAGGCATAAAGGAACATGACAGCATAGCGGTTCCTCAGCCCGCAGGAGGTATCAGCGTTATCTAGACCCTGCTGTCCCTGATCTGACCCAGAACCCTGGGATCAGGGGGATTAAGGAACATGACAGCATAGCGGTCCCTCAGCCCGAAGGAGGTACCAGCGTTATCTGGACCCTGTTGTCCCTGATCTGGCCCAGAACCCGGGGGATAATGGGGATTAAGGAACAGGACAGCATAACGGTCCCTCAGCCCGCAGGAGGTATCAGCATTATCTAGACCCTGCTTTCCCTGATCTGGCCTGGAACCCTGGGGATCAGGGGGATTAAGGAACATGACAGCATAGCGGTTCCTCATCCCACAGGAGGTATCAGCATTATCTAGATCCTGTTGTCCCTGATCTGGCTCAGAACTGTAGGGATCGGGGGGATTAAGGAACATGACAGCATAGCGGTCCCTCAGCCCGCAGGACGTATCAGCATTATCTAGAGCCTGCTGTCCCTGATCTTGCCCAGAACCCGGGGGATCAGGGGGATTAAGGAACATGACAGCATAGCGGTCCCTCATCCCACAGGAGGTATCAGCATTATCTAGACCCTGCTGTCCCTGATCTGGCCCAGAACCCTGGGGATGAGTGGGATTAAAGAACATGACAGCATAGCGGTCCCTCAACCCGCAGGAGGTATCAGCATTATCTAGACCCTGCTTTCCCTGATCTGGCCCGGAACCCTGGGGATCAGGGGGATTAAGGAACATGACAGCATAGCGGTCCCTCATCCCACAGGAGGTATCAGCATTATCTAGATCCTGTTGTCCCTGATCTGGCTCAGAACTGTAGGGATCGGGGGGATTAAGGAACATGACAGCATAGCGGTCCCTCAGCCCGCAGGACGTATCAGCATTATCTAGAGCCTGCTGTCCCTGATCTTGCCCAGAACCCGGGGGATCAGGGGGATTAAGGAACATGACAGCATAGCGGTCCCTCATCCCACAGGAGGTATCAGCATTATCTAGACCCTGCTGTCCCTGATCTGGCTCAGAACCCTGGGAATCAGGGGGATTAAGGAACATGACAGCATAGCGGTCCCTCAGCCCGCAGGAGGTATCAGAATTATATAGACCCTGCTGCCCCTGATCTGGCCCGGAATCCTGGGGATCAGGGGGATTAAAGAACATGACAGCATATCGGTCCCTCAGCCCGCAGGAGGTATCAGAATTATCTAGACCCTGCTGTCCCTGATCTGGCCCAGAACCCTGGGGATCAGGGGGATTAAGGAACATGACAGCATATCGGTCCCTCAGCCCGCAGGAGGTATCAGAAATATCTAGACCCTGCTGCCCCTGATCTGGCCCAGAATCCTGGGGATCAGGGGAATTAAGGAACATGACAGCATATCGGTCCCTCAGCCCGCAGGAGGTATCAGCATTATCTAGACCCTGCTGTCCCTGATCTGGCCCAAAACCCTGGGGATCAGGGGTATTAAGGAACATGACAGCATATCGGTCCCTCAGCCCGCAGGAGGTATCAGCATTATCTAGACCCTGCTGTCCCTGATCTGGCCCAGAACCCTGGGGATCAGGGGTATTAAGGAACATGACAGCATAGCGGTCCCTCAGCCCGTAGGAGGTACCAGCGTTATCCAGACCCTGCTGTCCCTGATCTCGCCGGAACCCTGGGGATCAGGGGGATTGGAGGAGAGGCATAAAGGAACATGACGGCATAGCGGTTCCTCAGCCCGCAGGAGGTATCAGCGTTATCTAGACCCTGCTGTCCCTGATCTGACCCAGAACCCTGGGATCAGGGGGATAAAGGAACATGACAGCATAGCGGTCCCTCAGCCCGAAGGAGGTACCAGCGTTATCTAGACCCTGCTGTCCCTGATCTGGCCCAGAACCCTGGGGATGAGGGGGATTAAGGAACATGACAGCATAGCGGTCCCTCATCCGACAGGAGGTATCAGCATTATCTAGACCCTGTTGTCCCTGATCTGGCTCAGAACTGTAGGGATCGGGGGGATTAAGGAACATGACAGCATAGCGGTCCCTCAGCCCGCAGGACGTATCAGCATTATCTAGAGTCTGCTGTCCCTGATCTTGCCCGGAACCATGGGGATCAGGGGGATTAAGGAACATGACAGCATAGCGGTCCCTCATCCCACAGGAGGTATCAGCATTATCTAGACCCTGCTGTCCCTGATCTGGCTCAGAACCCTGGGAATCAGGGGGATTAAGGAACATGACAGCATAGTGGTCCCTCAGCCCGCAGGAGGTTTCAGAATTATCTAGACCCTGCTGCCCCTGATCTGGCCCAGAATCCTGAGGATCAGGGGAATTAAGGAACATGACAGCATATCGGTCCCTCAGCCCGCAGGAGGTATCATCATTATATCGACCCTGCTGCCCCTGATCTGGCCCAGAACCCTGAGGATCAGGGGTATTAAGGAACATGACAGCATAGCGGTCCCGCAACCCGCAGGAGGTATCAGCATTGTCTAGACCCTACTGTCCCTGATCTGGCCCAGAACCCCGGGGATCAGGGGGATTAAGGAACATGACAGCATAGCGGTCCCTCAGCCCGCAGGAGGTATCAGCATTGTCTAGACCCTGCTGTCCCTGATCTGGCCCAGAACCCTGGGGATCAGGGGGATTAAGGAACATGACAGCATAGCGGTCCATCAGCCCGCAGGAGGTACCAGCGTTATCCAGACCCTGCTGTCCCTGATCTGGCCGGAACCCTGGGGATCAGGGGAATTAAGGAACATGACAGCATAGCGGTCCCTCAACCCGCAGGAGGTATCAGCATTATCTAGACCCTGCATTCCCTGATCTGGCCCGGAACCATGGGGATCAGGGGGATTAAGGAACATGACAGCATAGCGGTCCCTCTGCCCGCAGGGGGTATCAGCATTATCTAGACCCTGCATTCCCTGATCTGGCCCGGAACCATGGGGATCAGGGGGATTAAGGAACATGACAGCATAGCGGTCCCTCTGCCCGCAGGGGGTATCAGCATTATCTAGACCCTGCTGTCCCTGATCTGGCCCAGAACCCTGGGGATCAGGGAGATTAAGGAACATGACAGCATAGCGGCCCCTCAGCCCGCAGGAGGTATCAGCATTATCTAGACCCGGCTGACCCAGATCTGGCCCAGAACCCTGGGGATCAGGGGGATTAAGGAACATGACAGCATAGCGGTCCCTCAGCCCGAAGGAGGTACCAGCGTTATCTAGACCCGGCTGTCCCTGATCTGGCCCAGAACCCTGGACCAGGGGGATTGGAGGAAAGGCATAAAGGAACATGAGAGCGTATCGGTCCCTCACCCCGCTGGAGGTATCAGCATTATCTAGACCCTGCTGTCCATGATCTGGCCCAGAACTGTAGGGATCGGAGGATTAAGGAACATGACAGCATAGCGGTCCCTCAGCCCGCGGGAGGTATCAGCATTATCTAGACCCGGCTGTCCCTGATCTGGCCCAGAACCCCGGAAATCAGGGGGATTAAGGAACATGACAGCATAGCGGTCCCTCAGCCCGCAGGAGGTATCAGAATTATCAAGACCCTGCTGTCCCTGATCTGGCCCAGAATCCTGGGGATCAGGGGGATTAAGGAACATGACAGCATATCGGTCCCTCAGCCCACAGGAGGTATCGGAAATATCTAGACCGTGCTGCCCCTGATCTGGCCCAGAATCCTGGGGATCAGGGGAATTAAGGAACATGATAGCACATCGGTCCCTCAGCCCGCAGGAGGTATCAGCATTATCTAGACCCTGCTGTCCCTGATCTGGCCCAGAACCCTGGGGATCAGGGGTATTAAGGAACATGATAGCATAGCAGTCCCTCAGCCCGCAGGAGGTACCAGCGTTATCTAGACCCAGCTGACCCAGATCTGGCCCAGAACCCTGGGGTTCAGGGGGATTGGAGGAGAGGCATAAAGGAACATGACAGCATAGCGGTTCCTCAGCCCGCAGGAGGTATCAGCGTTATCTAGACCCTGCTGTCCCTGATCTGACCCAGAACCCTGGGATCAGGGGGATTAAGGAACATGACAGCATAGCGGTCCCTCAGCCCGAAGGAGGTACCAGCGTTATCTGGACCCTGTTGTCCCTGATCTGGCCCAGAACCCGGGGGATAATGGGGATTAAGGAACAGGACAGCATAACGGTCCCTCAGCCCGCAGGAGGTATCAGCATTATCTAGACCCTGCTTTCCCTGATCTGGCCCGGAACCCTGGGGATCAGGGGGATTAAGGAACATAACAGCATAGCGGTCCCTCATCCCACAGGAGGTATCAGCATTATCTAGATCCTGTTGTCCCTGATCTGGCTCAGAACTGTAGGGATCGGGGGGATTAAGGAACATGACAGCATAGCGGTCCCTCAGCCCGCAGGACGTATCAGCATTATCTAGAGCCTGCTGTCCCTGATCTTGCCCAGAACCCGGGGGATCAGGGGGATTAAGGAACATGACAGCATAGCGTTCCCTCATCCCACAGGAGGTATCAGCATTATCTAGACCCTGCTGTCCCTGATCTGGCACAGAACCCTGGGGATGAGCGGGATTAAAGAACATGACAGCATAGCGGTCCCTCAGCCTGCAGGAGGTATCAGCGTTATCTAGACCCTGCTGTCCCTGATCTGACCCAGAACCCTGGGATCAGGGGGATTAAGGAACATGACAGCATAGCGGTCCCTCAGCCCGAAGGAGGTACCAGCGTTATCTGGACCCTGTTGTCCCTGATCTGGCCCAGAACCCGGGGGATAATGGGGATTAAGGGACAGGACAGCATAACGGTCCCTCAGCCCGCAGGAGGTATCAGCATTATCTAGACCCTGCTTTCCCTGATCTGGCCCGGAACCCTGGGGATCAGGGGGATTAAGGAACATAACAGCATAGCGGTCCCTCATCCCACAGGAGGTATCAGCATTATCTAGATCCTGTTGTCCCTGATCTGGCTCAGAACTGTAGGGATCGGGGGGATTAAGGAACATGACAGCATAGCGGTCCCTCAGCCCGCAGGACGTATCAGCATTATCTAGAGCCTGCTGTCCCTGATCTTGCCCAGAACCCGGGGGTTCAGGGGGATTAAGGAACATGACAGCATAGCGGTCCCTCATCCCACAGGAGGTATCAGCATTATCTAGACCCTGCTGTCCCTGATCTGGCTCAGAACCCTGGGAATCAGGGGGATTAAGGAACATGACAGCATAGTGGTCCCTCAGCCCGCAGGAGGTATCAGAATTATATAGACCCTGCTGCCCCTGATCTGGCCCAGAATCCTGGGGATCAGGGGGATTAAAGAACATGACAGCATATCGGTCCCTCAGCCCGCAGGAGGTATCAGAATTATCTAGACCCTGCTGTCCCTGATCTGGCCCAGAACCCTGGGGATCAGGGGGATTAAGGAACATGACAGCATATCGGTCCCTCAGCCCGCAGGAGGTATCAGAAATATCTAGACCCTGCTGCCCCTGATCTGGCCCAGAATCCTGGGGATCAAGGGAATTAAGGAACATGACAGCATATCGGTCCCTCAGCCCGCAGGAGGTATCAGCATTATCTAGACCCTGCTGTCCCTGATCTGGCCCAGAACCCTGGGGATCAGGGGTATTAAGGAACATGACAGCATAGCGGTCCCTCAGCCCGTAGGAGGTACCAGCGTTATCCAGACCCTGCTGTCCCTGATCTCGCCGGAACCCTTGGGATCAGGGGGATTGGAGGAGAGGCATAAAGGAACATGACGGCATAGCGGTTCCTCAGCCCGCAGGAGGTATCAGCATTATCTAGACTCTGCTGTCCCTGATCTGGCTCAGAACCCTGGGAATCAGGGGGATTAAGGAACATGACAGCATAGTGGTCCCTCAGCCCGCAGGAGGTATCAGAATTATCTAGACCCTGCTGCCCCTGATCTGGCCCAGAATCGTGGGGATCAGGGGGATTAAAGAACATGACAGCATATCGGTCCCTCAGCCCGCAGGAGGTATCAGAATTATCTAGACCCTGCTGCCCCTGATCTGGCCCAGAATCCTGAGGATCAGGGGAATTAAGGAACATGACAGCATATCGGTCCCTCAGCCCGCAGGAGGTATCATCATTATATCGACCCTGCTGCCCCTGATCTGGCCCAGAACCCTGAGGATCAGGGGTATTAAGGAACATGACAGCATAGCGGTCCCTCAGCCCGCAGGATGTATCAGCATTGTCTAGACCCTGCTGTCCCTGATCTGGCCCAGAACCCCGGGGATCAGGGGGATTAAGGAACATGACAGCATAGCGGTCCCTCAGCCCGCAGGAGGTATCAGCATTGTCTAGACCCTGCTGTCCCTGATCTGGCCCAGAACCCTGGGGATCAGGGGGATTAAGGAACATGACAGCATAGCGGTCCCTCAGCCCGCAGGAGGTACCAGCGTTATCCAGACCCTGCTGTCCCTGATCTGGCCGGAACCCTGGGGATCAGGGGAATTAAGGAACATGACAGCATAGCGGTCCCTCAACCCGCAGGAGTTATCAGCATTATCTAGACACTGCATTCCCTGATCTGGCCCGGAACCATGGGGATCAGGGGGATTAAGGAACATGACAGCATAGCGGTCCCTCTGCCCGCAGGGGGTATCAGCATTATCTAGACCCTGCATTCCCTGATCTGGCCCGGAACCATGGGGATCAGGGGGATTAAGGAACATGACAGCATAGCGGTCCCTCTGCCCGCAGGGGGTATCAGCATTATCTAGACCCTGCTGTCCCTGATCTGGCCCAGAACCCTGGGGATCAGGGAGATTAAGGAACATGACAGCATAGCGGCCCCTCAGCCCGCAGGAGGTATCAGCATTATCTAGACCCGGCTGACCCAGATCTGGCCCAGGACCCTGGGGATCAGGGGGATTAAGGAACATGACAGCATAGCGGTCCCTCAGCCCGAAGGAGGTACCAGCGTTATCTAGACCCGGCTGTCCCTGATCTGGCCCAGAACCCTGGACCAGGGGGATTGGAGGAAAGGCATAAAGGAACATGAGAGCGTATCGGTCCCTCAGCCCGCTGGAGGTATCAGCATTATCTAGACCCTGCTGTCCATGATCTGGCCCAGAACTGTAGGGATCGGAGGATTAAGGAACATGACAGCATAGCGGTCCCTCAGCCCGCGGGAGGTATCAGCATTATCTAGACCCGGCTGTCCCTGATCTGGCCCAGAACCCCGAAAATCAGGGGGATTAAGGAACATGACAGCATAGCGGTCCCTCAGCCCGCAGGAGGTATCAGAATTATCAAGACCCTGCTGTCCCTGATCTGGCCCAGAATCCTGGGGATCAGGGGGATTAAGGAACATGACAGCATATCGGTCCCTCAGCCCACAGGAGGTATCGGAAATATCTAGACCCTGCTGCCCCTGATCTGGCCCAGAATCCTGGGGATCAGGGGAATTAAGGAACATGATAGCATATCGGTCCCTCAGCCCGCAGGAGGTATCAGCATTATCTAGACCCTTCTGTCCCTGATCTGGCCAAGAACCCTGGGGATCAGGGGTATTAAGGAACATGATAGCATAGCGGTCCCTCAGCCCGCAGGAGGTACCAGCGTTATCTAGACCCAGCTGACCCAGATCTGGCCCAGAACCCTGGGGTTCAGGGGGATTGGAGGAGAGGCATAAAGGAACATGACAGCATAGCGGTTCCTCAGCCCGCAGGAGGTATCAGCGTTATCTAGACCCTGCTGTCCCTGATCTGACCCAGAACCCTGGGATCAGGGGGATTAAGGAACATGACAGCATAGCGGTCCCTCAGCCCGAAGGAGGTACCAGCGTTATCTGGACCCTGTTGTCCCTGATCTGGCCCAGAACCCGGGGGATAATGGGGATTAAGGAACAGGACAGCATAACGGTCCCTCAGCCCGCAGGAGGTATCAGAATTATCAAGGCCCTGCTGTCCCTGATCTGGCCCAGAACCCTGGGGATGAGTGGGATTAAAGAACATGACAGCATAGCGGTCCCTCAACCCGCAGGAGGTATCAGCATTATCTAGACCCTGCTTTCCCTGATCTGGCCCGGAACCCTGGGGATCAGGGGGATTAAGGAACATGACAGCAAAGCGGTCCCTCATCCCACAGGAGGTATCAGCATTATCTAGACCCTGTTGTCCCTGATCTGGCTCAGAACTATAGGGATCGGGGGGATTAAGGAACATGACAGCATAGCGGTCCCTCAGCCCGCAGGACGTATCAGCATTATCTAGAGCCTGCTGTCCCTGATCTTGCCCAGAACCCGGGGGATCAGGGGGATTAAGGAACATGACAGCATAGCGGTCCCTCATCCCACAGGAGGTATCAGCATTATCTAGACCCTGCTGTCCCTGATCTGGCTCAGAACCCTGGGAATCAGGGGGATTAAGGAACATGACAGCATAGTGGTCCCTCAGCCCGCAGGAGGTATCAGAATTATATAGACCCTGCTGCCCCTGATCTGGCCCAGAATCCTGGGGATCAGGGGGATTAAAGAACATGACAGCATATCGGTCCCTCAGCCCGCAGGAGGTATCAGAATTATCTAGACCCTGCTTTCCCTGATCTGGCCCGGAACCATGGGGATCAGGGGGATTAAGGAACATGACAGCATAGCGTTCCCTCTGCCCGCAGGAGGTATCAGCATTATCTAGACCCTGCTGTCCCTGATCTGGTCCAGAACCCTGGGGATCAGGGGATTAAGGAACATGACAGCATAGCGGCCCCTCAGCCCGCAGGAGGTATCAGCATTATCTAGACCCGGCTGACCCAGATCTGGCCCAGAACCCTGGGGATCAGGGGGATTGGAGGAGAGGCATAAAGCAACATGACGGCATAGTGGTTCCTCAGCCCGGAGGAGGTATCAGCGTTATCTAAACCCTGCTGTCCCTGATCTGACCCAGAACCCTGGGATCTGGGGGATTAAGGAACATGACAGCATAGCGGGCCCTCAGCCCGAAGGAGGTACCAGCGTTATCTAGACCCTGCAGTCCCTAATCTGGCCCAGAACCCGGGGGATAATGGGTTTTAAGGAACATGACAGCATAACGGTCCCACAGCCCGCAGGAGGTATCAGAATTATCTAGACCCTGCTGTCCCTGATCTGGCCCAGAACCCTGGGGATGAGGGGGATTAAGGAACATGACAGCATAGCGGTCCCCCAACCCGCAGGAGGTATCCACATTATCTAGACCCTGCTTTCCCTGATCTGGCCCGGAACCCTGGGGATCAGGGGGATTAAGGAACATGACAGCATAGCAGTCCCTCAGCCCACAGGAGGTACAAGCATTATCTAGACCTTGCTTTCCCTGATCTGGCCCAGAACCCTGGGGATCAGGGGGATTAAGGAAAATGGTAGCATAGCGGCCCCTCAGCCCGCAGGAGGTATCAGCAATATCTAGACCCTGCTGTCCTTGATCTGGCCCGGAACCCTGGGGATCAGGGGGATTAAGGAACATGACAGCATAGCGGCGCCTCAGCCCGCAGGAGGTATCAGCATTATCAAGACCCGGCTGTCCCAGATCTGGCCCGGAACCCTGGGGATCAGAGGGATTAAGGAACATGACAGCATAGCGGTCCCTCAGCCTGCATGAGGTACCAGCGTTATCTAGACCCGGCTGTCCCTGATCTGGCCCAGAACCCTGAGGATAATGGGGATTAAGGAACATGACAGCATAGCGGTCCCTCATCCCACAGGAGGTATCGGAAATATCTAGACCCTGCTGCCCCTGATCTGGCCCAGAATCCTGGGGATCAAGGGAATTAAGGAACATGATAGCATATCGGTCCCTCAGCCCGCAGGAGGTATCAGCATTATCTAGACCCAGCTGACCCAGATCTGGCCCAGAACCCTGGGGTTCAGGGGGATTGGAGGAGAGGCATAAAGGAACATGACAGCATAGCGGTTCCTCAGCCCGCAGGAGGTATCAGCCTTATCTAGACCCTGCTGTCCCTGATCTGACCCAGAACCCTGGGATCAGGGGGATTAAGGAACATGACAGCATAGCGGTCCCTCAGCCCGAAGGAGGTACCAGCGTTATCTGGACCCTGTTGTCCCTGATCTGGCCCAGAGCCCGGGGGATAATGGGGATTAAGGAACAGGACAGCATAACGGTCCCTCAGCCCGCAGGAGGTATCAGAATTATCAAGGCCCTGCTGTCCCTGATCTGGCCCAGAACCCTGGGGATGAGTGGGATTAAAGAACATGACAGCATAGCGGTCCCTCAACCCGCAGGAGGTATCAGCATTATCTAGACCCTGCTTTCCCTGATCTGGCCCGGAACCCTGGGGATCAGGGGGATTAAGGAACATGACAGCAAAGCGGTCCCTCATCCCACAGGAGGTATCAGCATTATCTAGACCCTGTTGTCCCTGATCTGGCTCAGAACTGTAGGGATCGAGGGGATTAAGGAACATGACAGCATAGCGGTCCCTCAGCCCGCAGGACGTATCAGCATTATCTAGAGCCTGCTGTCCCTGATCTTGCCCAGAACCCGGGGGATCAGGGGGATTAAGGAACATGACAGCATAGCGGTCCCTCATCCCACAGGAGGTATCAGCATTATCTAGACCCTGCTGTCCCTGATCTGGCTCAGAACCCTGGGAATCAGGGGGATTAAGGAACATGACAGCATAGTGGTCCCTCAGCCCGCAGGAGGTATCAGAATTATATAGACCCTGCTGCCCCTGATCTGGCCCAGAATCCTGGGGATCAGGGGGATTAAAGAACATGACAGCATATCGGTCCCTCAGCCCGCAGGAGGTATCAGAATTATCTAGACCCTGCTTTCCCTGATCTGGCCCGGAACCATGGGGATCAGGGGGATTAAGGAACATGACAGCATAGCGGTCCCTCTGCCCGCAGGAGGTATCAGCATTATCTCGACCCTGCGGTCCCTGATCTGGTCCAGAACCCTGGGGATCAGGGGATTAAGGAACATGACAGCATAGCGGCCCCTCAGCCCGCAGGAGGTATCAGCATTATCTAGACCCGGCTGACCCAGATCTGGCCCAGAACCCTGGGGATCAGGGGGATTGGAGGAGAGGCATAAAGGAACATGACGGCATAGTGGTTCCTCAGCCCGGAGGAGGTATCAGCGTTATCTAAACCCTGCTGTCCCTGATCTGACCCAGAACCCTGGGATCAGGGGGATTAAGGAACATGACAGCATAGCGGGCCCTCAGCCCGAAGGAGGTACCAGCGTTATCTAGACCCTGCAGTCCCTAATCTGGCCCAGAACCCGGGGGATAATGGGTTTTAAGGAACATGACAGCATAACGGTCCCACAGCCCGCAGGAGGTATCAGAATTATCTAGACCCTGCTGTCCCTGATCTGGCCCAGAACCCTGGGGATGAGGGGGATTAAGGAACATGACAGCATAGCGGTCCCCCAACCCGCAGGAGGTATCCACATTATCTAGACCCTGCTTTCCCTGATCTGGCCCAGAACCCTGGGGATCAGGGGGATTAAGGAACATGACAGCATAGCAGTCCCTCAGCCCACAGGAGGTACAAGCATTATCTAGACCTTGCTTTCCCTGATCTGGCCCAGAACCCTGGGGATCAGGGGGATTAAGGAAAATGGTAGCATAGCGGCCCCTCAGCCCGCAGGAGGTATCAGCAATATCTAGACCCTGCTGTCCTTGATCTGGCCCGGAACCCTGGGGATCAGGGGGATTAAGGAACATATCAGCATAGCGGCGCCTCAGCCCGCAGGAGGTATCAGCATTATCAAGACCCGGCTGTCCCAGATCTGGCCCGGAACCCTGGGGATCAGGGGGATTAAGGAACATGACAGCATAGCGGTCCCTCAGCCTGCATGAGGTACCAGCGTTATCTAGACCCGGCTGTCCCTGATCTGGCCCAGAACCCTGAGGATAATGGGGATTAAGGAACATGACAGCATAGCGGTCCCTCATCCCACAGGAGATATCAGAATTATCTAGACCCTGCTGTCCCTGATCTGGCCCAGAACCCTGGGGATCAGGGGGATTAAGGAACACGACAGCATAGCGGTTCCTCAGCCCGCAGGAGGTATCAGCATTATCTAGAGCCTGCTGTCCCTGATCTGGCCCAGAACCCTGGGGATCAGGGGGGATTAAGGAACATGACAGCATAGCGGCCCCTCAGCCCACAGGAGGTATCAGCATTGTCTAGACCCTGCTGTCCCTGATCTGGCCCAGAACCCTGGATCAGGGGGATTAAGGAACATGACAGCATAGCGGTCCCTCAGCCCGCAGGAGGAACCAGCGTTATCCAGACGCTGCTGTCCCTGATCTGGCCCGGAACCCTGGGGATCAGGGGGATTAAGGAAAATGGCAGCATAGCGGTCCCTCAGCCCGAAGGAGGTATCAGCATTATCCAGACCCTGCTGTCCTTGATCTGGCCTGGAACTCTGGGGATCAGGGGGATAAAGGAACATGACAGCATAGCGGTCCCTCAGCCCGCCGGAGTTATCAGCATTATCTAGTCCCGGCTGTCCCTGATCTGGCCCAGAACTCTCGGGATCAGGGGGATTAGGGACATGACAGCATAGTGGTCCCTCAGCCCGCAGGAGGTATCAGAATTATCTAGACCCTCCTGTCTCTGATCTGGCCCAGAACGCTGGGGATCAGGGGAGTAAGGAACATGATAGCATAGCGATCCCTCAGCCCGCAGGAGGTATCAGCATTATCTAGACCCGGCTGTCCCTGATCTGGCCCGGAAACCTGGGGATCAGGGGGGTAAGGAACATGACAGCATAGCGGTCCCTCAGCCCGCAGGAGGTATCAGCATTATCTAGACCCGGCTGTCCCTGATCTGGCCCAGAACCCTGGGGATCAGGGGGATTAAGGAACATGACAGCATAGCGTTCCCTCAGCCCGCAGGAGGTATCAGCATTATCTAGAGCCTGCTGTCCCTGATCTGGCCCGGAAACCTGGGGATCAGGGGGATTAAGGAACGTGACAGCATAGCAGTCCCTCAGCCCGCAGGAGGTATCAGCATTATCTCGACCCGGCTGTCCCTGATCTGGCCCAGAACCCTGGGGATCAGGGGGATTAAGGAACATGACAGCATAGCGGTCCCTCAGCCCGCAGGAGGTATCAGAATTATCTAGACCCTGCGTCCCTGATCTGACCCAGGACCCTGGGGATCAGGGTGATTGGAGGAAAGGCATAAAGGAACATGACAGCATAGTGGTCCCTCAGCCCGCAGGAGGAATCAGCATTATCTAGATCATGCATCCCTGATCTGGCCCAGAACCCTGGGGATCAGGGGATTAAGGAACATGACAGCATAGTGGTCCCTCAACCCGCAGGAGGTACCAGCGTTATCTAGACTCTGCTGTCCCTGATCTGGCCCAGAACCCTGGGGATCAGGGGGATTGGAGGTAAGGCATAAAGGAACATGACAGCATAGCGGTCCCTCAGCCCGCAGGAGGTATCAGCAATATCTAGACCCTGCTGTTCCTGATCTGGCCCAGAACCCTGGGGATGAGGGGGATTAAGGAACATGACAGCATAGCGGTCCCTCATCCTGCAGGAGGTATCAGCATTATCTAGACCCGGCTGTCCCTGATCTGGCCCAGAACCCTGGGGATCAGGGGGATTGGAGGAAAGGCATAAAGGAACATGACAGCATAGTGGTCCCTCAGCCCGCAGGAGGAATCAGCATTATCTAGACCCTGTGTCCCTGATCTGGCCCAGAACCCTGGGGATCAGGGGATTAAGGAACATGACAGCATAGCGGTCCCTCAGCCCACAGGAGGTATCAGCATTATCCAGACCCTGTGTTCCTGATCTGGCCCGGAACCCGGGGGATCAGGGGGATTAAGGAACATAACAGCATAGCGGTCCCTCAGCCCGCAGGAGGAGCCAGTGTTATCTAGACTCTGCTGTCCCTGATCTGGCCTAGAACCCTTGGGATCAGAGGGATTACTGAACATAACAGCATAGCGGCCCCTCAGCCCGCAGGAGGTACCAGCATTATCTAGACCCTGCTGTCCCTGATCTGGCCCAGATCCCTGGGGATCTGGGGGATTAAGGAACATGACAGCATAGCGGTCGCTCAGCCTGCAGGAGTTATCAGCGTTAACTAGACCCTGCTGTCCTGGATCTGGCCCAGAACCCTGGGGATCAGGGGGATTGGAGGAAAGGCAAAAAGGAACATGACAGCATAGTGGTCCCTCAGCCCACCGGAGGTGTCAGCATTATCTAGACCCTGCTGTTCCTGATCTGGCCCAGAATCCTGGGGATCAGGGGGATTAAGGAACATGACAGCATAGCGGTCGCCCAGCCCGCAGGAGGTATCAGCATTATCTAGACCCTGCTGTCCCTGATCTGGCCCAGAACCCTGGGGATCAGGGGGATTAAGGAACATGACAGCATAGCGGTCCCTCAGCCCCCAGGAGGAACCAGAGTTATCCAGCCCCTGCTGTCCCTGATTTGGCCCGGAACCCTGGGGATTAGGGGGATTAAGGAACATGACAGCATAGCGGACCCCAGCCCGCAGGAGGTATCAACATTATCCAGACCCTGCTGTCCTTGATCTGGCCCGGAACCCTGGGGATCAGGGGATTAAGGAACACGACAGCATAGTGGTCCCTCAGCCCACATGAGGTATCAGAATTATCTAGACCCTGCATCCCTGATCTGACCCAGAACCCTGTGGATCAGGGGGATTAAGGAACATGACAGCATAGCGGTCCCTCAGCCCGCAGGGGGTATCAGCATTATCTAGACCCTGCTGTCTCTGATCTGGCCCAGAACCCTGGGGATCAGGGGGATTAAGGAACAAGACAGCATAGTGGTCCCTCAGCCCACATGAGGTATCAGAATTATCTAGACCCTGCATCCCTGATCTGACCCAGAACCCTGTGGATCAGGGGGATTAAGGAACATGACAGCATAGCGGTCCCTCAGCCCGCAGGGGGTATCAGCATTATCTAGACCCTGCTGTCTCTGATCTGGCCCAGAACCCTGGGGATCAGGGGGATTAAGGAACATGATAGCATAGCGGTCCCTCAGCCCGCAGGAGGTATCAGCATTATCTAGACCCGGCTGTCCCTGATCTGGCCCGGAACTCTGAGGATCAGGGGGATTAAGCAACATAACAGCATAGCGGTCCCTCATCCCGCAGGAGGTACCAGTGTTATCTAGACTCTACTTTCCCTGATCTGACCCGGAACCCTGGGGATCAGAGGGATTAAGGAACATGACAGCAAAGCGGCCCCTTAGCTCGCAGGAGGTACCAGTGTTATCTAGACCCTGCTGTCCCTGATCTGGCCCAGAACCCTGGGGATCAAGGGGATTGGAGGAAAGGGATAAAGGAACATGACAGCATAGCAGTTCCTCAGCTCGCAGGAGGTGTCAGCATTATCTAGATCCTGCGTCCCTGATCTGGCCCAGAACCCTGGGGATCTGGGAGATTAAGGAACATGACAGCATAGCGGTCGCTCAGCCCGCAGGAGGTATCAGCATTATCTAGACCCTGCTGTCCCAGATCTGGCCCAGAACCCTGGGGATCAGGGGGATTAAAGAACATGACAGCATAGCGGTCCCTCAGCCCGCAGGAGGTATCAGAATTATCTAGACCCTGCTGTCCCTGATCTGGCCCAGAACTCTCGGGATTAGGGGGATTAGGGACATGACAGCATAGTGGTCCCTCAGCCCGCAGGAGGTATCAGAATTATCTAGACCCTCCTGTCTCTGATCTGGCCCAGAACGCTGGGGATCAGGGGAGTAAGGAACATGATAGCATAGCGATCCCTCAGCCCGCAGGAGGTATCAGCATTATCTAGACCCGGCTGTCCCTGATCTGGCCCGGAAACCTGGGGATCAGGGGGGTAAGGAACATGACAGCATAGCGGTCCCTCAGCCCGCAGGAGGTATCAGCATTATCTAGACCCGGCTGTCCCTGATCTGGCCCAGAACCCTGGGGATCAGGGGGATTAAGGAACATGACAGCATAGCGTTCCCTCAGCCCGCAGGAGGTATCAGCATTATCTAGAGCCTGCTGTCCCTGATCTGGCCCGGAAACCTGGGGATCAGGGGGATTAAGGAACGTGACAGCATAGCAGTCCCTCAGCCCGCAGGAGGTATCAGCATTATCTCGACCCGGCTGTCCCTGATCTGGCCCAGAACCCTGGGGATCAGGGGGATTAAGGAACATGACAGCATAGCGGTCCCTCAGCCCGCAGGAGGTATCAGAATTATCTAGACCCTGCGTCCCTGATCTGACCCAGGACCCTGGGGATCAGGGTGATTGGAGGAAAGGCATAAAGGAACATGACAGCATAGTGGTCCCTCAGCCCGCAGGAGGAATCAGCATTATCTAGATCATGCATCCCTGATCTGGCCCAGAACCCTGGGGATCAGGGGATTAAGGAACATGACAGCATAGTGGTCCCTCAACCCGCAGGAGGTACCAGCGTTATCTAGACTCTGCTGTCCCTGATCTGGCCCAGAACCCTGGGGATCAGGGGGATTGGAGGTAAGGCATAAAGGAACATGACAGCATAGCGGTCCCTCAGCCCGCAGGAGGTATCAGCAATATCTAGACCCTGCTGTTCCTGATCTGGCCCAGAACCCTGGGGATGAGGGGGATTAAGGAACATGACAGCATAGCGGTCCCTCATCCTGCAGGAGGTATCAGCATTATCTAGACCCGGCTGTCCCTGATCTGGCCCAGAACCCTGGGGATCAGGGGGATTGGAGGAAAGGCATAAAGGAACATGACAGCATAGTGGTCCCTCAGCCCGCAGGAGGAATCAGCATTATCTAGACCCTGTGTCCCTGATCTGGCCCAGAACCCTGGGGATCAGGGGATTAAGGAACATGACAGCATAGCGGTCCCTCAGCCCACAGGAGGTATCAGCATTATCCAGACCCTGTGTTCCTGATCTGGCCCGGAACCCGGGGGATCAGGGGGATTAAGGAACATAACAGCATAGCGGTCCCTCAGCCCGCAGGAGGAGCCAGTGTTATCTAGACTCTGCTGTCCCTGATCTGGCCTAGAACCCTTGGGATCAGAGGGATTACTGAACATAACAGCATAGCGGCCCCTCAGCCCGCAGGAGGTACCAGCATTATCTAGACCCTGCTGTCCCTGATCTGGCCCAGATCCCTGGGGATCTGGGGGATTAAGGAACATGACAGCATAGCGGTCGCTCAGCCTGCAGGAGTTATCAGCGTTAACTAGACCCTGCTGTCCTGGATCTGGCCCAGAACCCTGGGGATCAGGGGGATTGGAGGAAAGGCAAAAAGGAACATGACAGCATAGTGGTCCCTCAGCCCACCGGAGGTGTCAGCATTATCTAGACCCTGCTGTTCCTGATCTGGCCCAGAATCCTGGGGATCAGGGGGATTAAGGAACATGACAGCATAGCGGTCGCCCAGCCCGCAGGAGGTATCAGCATTATCTAGACCCTGCTGTCCCTGATCTGGCCCAGAACCCTGGGGATCAGGGGGATTAAGGAACATGACAGCATAGCGGTCCCTCAGCCCCCAGGAGGAACCAGAGTTATCCAGCCCCTGCTGTCCCTGATTTGGCCCGGAACCCTGGGGATTAGGGGGATTAAGGAACATGACAGCATAGCGGACCCCAGCCCGCAGGAGGTATCAACATTATCCAGACCCTGCTGTCCTTGATCTGGCCCGGAACCCTGGGGATCAGGGGATTAAGGAACACGACAGCATAGTGGTCCCTCAGCCCACATGAGGTATCAGAATTATCTAGACCCTGCATCCCTGATCTGACCCAGAACCCTGTGGATCAGGGGGATTAAGGAACATGACAGCATAGCGGTCCCTCAGCCCGCAGGGGGTATCAGCATTATCTAGACCCTGCTGTCTCTGATCTGGCCCAGAACCCTGGGGATCAGGGGGATTAAGGAACAAGACAGCATAGTGGTCCCTCAGCCCACATGAGGTATCAGAATTATCTAGACCCTGCATCCCTGATCTGACCCAGAACCCTGTGGATCAGGGGGATTAAGGAACATGACAGCATAGCGGTCCCTCAGCCCGCAGGGGGTATCAGCATTATCTAGACCCTGCTGTCTCTGATCTGGCCCAGAACCCTGGGGATCAGGGGGATTAAGGAACATGATAGCATAGCGGTCCCTCAGCCCGCAGGAGGTATCAGCATTATCTAGACCCGGCTGTCCCTGATCTGGCCCGGAACTCTGAGGATCAGGGGGATTAAGCAACATAACAGCATAGCGGTCCCTCATCCCGCAGGAGGTACCAGTGTTATCTAGACTCTACTTTCCCTGATCTGACCCGGAACCCTGGGGATCAGAGGGATTAAGGAACATGACAGCAAAGCGGCCCCTTAGCTCGCAGGAGGTACCAGTGTTATCTAGACCCTGCTGTCCCTGATCTGGCCCAGAACCCTGGGGATCAAGGGGATTGGAGGAAAGGGATAAAGGAACATGACAGCATAGCAGTTCCTCAGCTCGCAGGAGGTGTCAGCATTATCTAGATCCTGCGTCCCTGATCTGGCCCAGAACCCTGGGGATCTGGGAGATTAAGGAACATGACAGCATAGCGGTCGCTCAGCCCGCAGGAGGTATCAGCATTATCTAGACCCTGCTGTCCCAGATCTGGCCCAGAACCCTGGGGATCAGGGGGATTAAAGAACATGACAGCATAGCGGTCCCTCAGCCCGCAGGAGGTATCAGAATTATCTAGACCCTGCTGTCCCTGATCTGGCCCAGAACTCTCGGGATTAGGGGGATTAGGGACATGACAGCATAGTGGTCCCTCAGCCCGCAGGAGGTATCAGAATTATCTAGACCCTCCTGTCTCTGATCTGGCCCAGAACGCTGGGGATCAGGGGAGTAAGGAACATGATAGCATAGCGATCCCTCAGCCCGCAGGAGGTATCAGCATTATCTAGACCCGGCTGTCCCTGATCTGGCCCGGAAACCTGGGGATCAGGGGGGTAAGGAACATGACAGCATAGCGGTCCCTCAGCCCGCAGGAGGTATCAGCATTATCTAGACCCGGCTGTCCCTGATCTGGCCCAGAACCCTGGGGATCAGGGGGATTAAGGAACATGACAGCATAGCGTTCCCTCAGCCCGCAGGAGGTATCAGCATTATCTAGAGCCTGCTGTCCCTGATCTGGCCCGGAAACCTGGGGATCAGGGGGATTAAGGAACGTGACAGCATAGCAGTCCCTCAGCCCGCAGGAGGTATCAGCATTATCTCGACCCGGCTGTCCCTGATCTGGCCCAGAACCCTGGGGATCAGGGGGATTAAGGAACATGACAGCATAGCGGTCCCTCAGCCCGCAGGAGGTATCAGAATTATCTAGACCCTGCGTCCCTGATCTGACCCAGGACCCTGGGGATCAGGGTGATTGGAGGAAAGGCATAAAGGAACATGACAGCATAGTGGTCCCTCAGCCCGCAGGAGGAATCAGCATTATCTAGATCATGCATCCCTGATCTGGCCCAGAACCCTGGGGATCAGGGGATTAAGGAACATGACAGCATAGTGGTCCCTCAACCCGCAGGAGGTACCAGCGTTATCTAGACTCTGCTGTCCCTGATCTGGCCCAGAACCCTGGGGATCAGGGGGATTGGAGGTAAGGCATAAAGGAACATGACAGCATAGCGGTCCCTCAGCCCGCAGGAGGTATCAGCAATATCTAGACCCTGCTGTTCCTGATCTGGCCCAGAACCCTGGGGATGAGGGGGATTAAGGAACATGACAGCATAGCGGTCCCTCATCCTGCAGGAGGTATCAGCATTATCTAGACCCGGCTGTCCCTGATCTGGCCCAGAACCCTGGGGATCAGGGGGATTGGAGGAAAGGCATAAAGGAACATGACAGCATAGTGGTCCCTCAGCCCGCAGGAGGAATCAGCATTATCTAGACCCTGTGTCCCTGATCTGGCCCAGAACCCTGGGGATCAGGGGATTAAGGAACATGACAGCATAGCGGTCCCTCAGCCCACAGGAGGTATCAGCATTATCCAGACCCTGTGTTCCTGATCTGGCCCGGAACCCGGGGGATCAGGGGGATTAAGGAACATAACAGCATAGCGGTCCCTCAGCCCGCAGGAGGAGCCAGTGTTATCTAGACTCTGCTGTCCCTGATCTGGCCTAGAACCCTTGGGATCAGAGGGATTACTGAACATAACAGCATAGCGGCCCCTCAGCCCGCCGGAGGTACCAGCATTATCTAGACCCTGCTGTCCCTGATCTGGCCCAGATCCCTGGGGATCTGGGGGATTAAGGAACATGACAGCATAGCGGTCGCTCAGCCTGCAGGAGTTATCAGCGTTAACTAGACCCTGCTGTCCTGGATCTGGCCCAGAACCCTGGGGATCAGGGGGATTGGAGGAAAGGCAAAAAGGAACATGACAGCATAGTGGTCCCTCAGCCCACCGGAGGTGTCAGCATTATCTAGACCCTGCTGTTCCTGATCTGGCCCAGAATCCTGGGGATCAGGGGGATTAAGGAACATGACAGCATAGCGGTCGCCCAGCCCGCAGGAGGTATCAGCATTATCTAGACCCTGCTGTCCCTGATCTGGCCCAGAACCCTGGGGATCAGGGGGATTAAGGAACATGACAGCATAGCGGTCCCTCAGCCCCCAGGAGGAACCAGAGTTATCCAGCCCCTGCTGTCCCTGATTTGGCCCGGAACCCTGGGGATTAGGGGGATTAAGGAACATGACAGCATAGCGGTCCCCAGCCCGCAGGAGGTATCAACATTATCCAGACCCTGCTGTCCTTGATCTGGCCCGGAACCCTGGGGATCAGGGGATTAAGGAACACGACAGCATAGCGGTCCCTCAGCCCGCCGGATTTATCAGCATTATCTAGACCCGGTTGTCCCTGATCTGGCCCAGAACTCTCGGGATCAGGGGGATTAAGGAACAAGACAGCATAGTGGTCCCTCAGCCCACATGAGGTATCAGAATTATCTAGACCCTGCATCCCTGATCTGACCCAGAACCCTGTGGATCAGGGGGATTAAGGAACATGACAGCATAGCGGTCCCTCAGCCCGCAGGGGGTATCAGCATTATCTAGACCCTGCTGTCTCTGATCTGGCCCAGAACCCTGGGGATCAGGGGGATTAAGGAACATGATAGCATAGCGGTCCCTCAGCCCGCAGGAGGTATCAGCATTATCTAGACCCGGCTGTCCCTGATCTGGCCCGGAACTCTGAGGATCAGGGGGATTAAGCAACATAACAGCATAGCGGTCCCTCATCCCGCAGGAGGTACCAGTGTTATCTAGACTCTACTTTCCCTGATCTGACCCGGAACCCTGGGGATCAGAGGGATTAAGGAACATGACAGCATAGCGGCCCCTTAGCTCGCAGGAGGTACCAGTGTTATCTAGACCCTGCTGTCCCTGATCTGGCCCAGAACCCTGGGGATCAAGGGGATTGGAGGAAAGGGATAAAGGAACATGACAGCATAGCAGTTCCTCAGCTCGCAGGAGGTGTCAGCATTATCTAGATCCTGCGTCCCTGATCTGGCCCAGAACCCTGGGGATCTGGGAGATTAAGGAACATGACAGCATAGCGGTCGCTCAGCCCGCAGGAGGTATCAGCATTATCTAGACCCTGCTGTCCCAGATCTGGCCCAGAACCCTGGGGATCAGGGGGATTAAAGAACATGACAGCATAGCGGTCCCTCAGCCCGCAGGAGGTATCAGAATTATCTAGACCCTGCAGTCCCTGATCTGGCCCGGAACCCGGTGGATAATGGGGATTAAGGAACATGACAGCATAGCGGTCCCCCAACCCGCAGGAGGTATCCACATTATCTAGACCCTGCTTTTCCTGATCTGGCCCAGAACCCTGGGGATCAGGGGGATTGGAGGAAAGGCATAAAGGAACATGACAGCATAGCAGTCCCTCAGCCCGCTGCATATGAACGCCTTGAACAGAAGAGAGGGGGTTTGGTGCATGAAGATGAGGCAAACAGGTCCATCTCCGGGATGCCAAAAAAGCTGTGGAAACATCTCAAAGGCCTGTAAGGAGATGGTTATGTGCGTAGAGGTCATGGTCACCCTGGTGATCGAGTCCATCAGATCATATTCCTCACCACTGATTTGACATGCTTTCAGAGATAACAAGCTCCTCTCTGCCCAAGAACCCACAGACAGGGGGATCCAAGCCATGGGGCAGGACAGCACACCCCTCTGACGGGTGATCGAAGCAGCTAACTTCCAGTCCGGACTCGAACAGGGTGGAGAAGACCAGAAGGGAATAGCGGTTTGGCAAATTCCATCTATTTGGAGGAACACAGGGATCCCTGAGGGGACTAAGGCCCCTGTGTAGTTGAGCTCACCAGGAAAGGCCACTGTCCCTTGGCACTCGCACCCGTCTTGATCAGCGATGCCATGGTTGTATTGACGGGGACCCACTCTCTAATTTACGCTGTCGGTTGGACCTGATCCAAGGAGTAACTGGGACGCATTTTGCGATGTCTACTGAACTCAGGGTTCAGTGATGGTGGAGATGAAACAGCAGGGGACGAAGAGGGATGCGAACCAGGCGGTGGCAAAAAACGAAGTTGTCATCATCCCTCTATCCTATGGCTCTCTCCCAATGATGTGTGAAACCGTCTGGATGATGAGGCCTGTGGCAGGAGAACTAGTCTGAAGTCTTACCTGAGTGATGCTCGGATGCATTGTAGACACTGAGTCCAGGTATTGAACTGTGGGTGCACCAGCTTCGAAGCTTGATTGGGAGGGGCACTAATGAAGGCATATCCCAAACATGGGCAGACGCCCCCCCCCCCTTTTGCATGCGTCCTCCCCACCAAGGATGCTAGGATCTTTGTAAACACTTTGGGGGCAGATTCTAGGCCAAAGTGGAGGACAGTAAATTGGAAATGCTGGGCCCCTATTGCAAAATTTAGGGACTTGTGGTCAGAGGCCCCCAATAGGGGTGTGCAGAAAGGCATCCGCAAGGTCGGCAACGCAAGCCAGTCTCTAGCAGATACAAGGGGAAGGGTCCCCTGGAGAACCTCCATCTACAAGGGGAAGAGAGAGCCTCTATCTACAAGGGGAAGGGTCCGCTGGAGAGCCTCCATCTAAAAGGGGAAGAGAGAGCCTCCATCTACAAGGGGAAGAGTCCGCTGGAGAGCCTCCATCTACAAGGGGAAGAGTCCGCTGGAGAGCCTCCATCTACAAGGGGAAGAGAGACCCTCTATCTACAAGGGGAAGGGTCCGCTGGAGAGCCTCCATCTAAAAGGGGAAGAGAGAGCCTCCATCTACAAGGGGAAGGGTCTGCTGGAGAGCCTCCATCTACAAGGGGAAGGGTCCGCTGGAGAGCCTCCATCTACAAGGGGAAGAGAGAGCCTCCATCTACAAGGGGAAGGGTCTGCTGGAGAGCCTCCATCTACAAGGGGAAGGGTCCGCTGGAGAGTCTCCATCTACAAGGGTAAGGCTTTGCTGGAGAGCCTCCATCTACAAGGGGAAGGGTATGCTGGAGAGCCTCCATCTATAAGGGGAAGGGTTTGCTGGAGAGCCTCCATCTACAAGGGGAAGGGCCCGCTGGAGAGCCTCCACCTACAATGGGAAGGGTCCGCTGGAGAGCCTCCATCTACAAGGGGAAGAGAGAGCCTCTGTCTACAAGGGGAAGGGTCCGCTGGAGAGCCTCCATCTAAAAGGGAAAGGGTCCGCTGGAGAGCCTCCATCTACAAGGGGAAGAGACAGTCTCTATCTACAAGGGGAAGGGTCCGCTGAAGAGCCTCCATATACAAGGGGAAGGGTCCGCTGGAGAGCCTCCATCTACAAGGGTAAGGCTTTGCTGGAGAGCCTCCATCTACAAGGGGAAGGGTCCGCTGGAGAGCCTCCACCTACAAGGGGAAGGGTATGCTGGAGAGTCTCCATCTATAAGAGGAAGGGTCTGCTGGAGAGCCTCCATCTACAAGGGGAAGGGTTTGCTGGAGAGCCTCCATCTACAAGGGGAAGGGCCCGCTGGAGAGCCTCCATCTACAAGGGGAAGGGTTTGCTGGAGAGCCTACATCTACAAGGGGAAGGGTCCGCTGGAGAGCCTCCACCTACAAGGGGAAGGGTCCCTGGAGAGCCTCCATCTACAAGGGGAAGGGTCAGCTGGAGAGCCTCCATCTACAAGGGGAAGGGTCCGCTGGAGAGCCTCCATCTACAAGCGGAAGGGTCTGCTGGAGAGCCTACATCTACAAGGGGAAGGGTCTGCTGGAGAGCCTCCACCTACAAGGGGAATGGTCCGCTGGAGAGCCTCCATCTACAAGGGGAAGGGCCCGCTGGAGAGACTCCATCTACAAGGGGAAGGGTCCGCTGGAGAGCCTCCATCTACAAGGGGAAGGGTCCGCTGGAGAGCCTCCATCTACAAGGGGAAGGGTCAGCTTGAGAGCCTCCATCTACAAGGGGAAGGGTCCGCTGGACAGCCTCCATCTACAGGGGGGAGGGTCACCTGGAGAGCCTCCATCTACAAGGGGAAGGGTCCGCTGGAGAGCCTCCAAATGGAGTTTGATGACGTAATGTGAAGATTCACCGTCTTGAGGTTGAGAATGAGTCTATTGCCCAGGATGGCTCGGTGCCAGGATGGCTCTGGAACCGGGAAAATGAATGAATATCACTCCTGACCTTGGGATTCCGGATGGACTGGACCAATGATGTTCTACTCCAGGAGATCCGGAATGTCCTGCTGCAGCCCAGCCTCTTCCAGGGTTCTCTTGGGAAGGATGTTGTTCTCATTCTTGGAGGGGGAGGGGAAGAGACAAACTCTATTGCACACAGTATCCAAATGATATTCAAGACCCAGGTGTCTACGGTGGAGTGGAAATAGAGGTGTTTAAAATAGCTGAAGCCTTCATCCCACTTGGGTTGACTGTCGGGATGGGTAGGTGGGTAGCTTCTCAGATAATCTGGAAGGGAACCCTCTGCCTTCTCCTGAATGATGGAACACCCCTGAATCCCACCTTCTGAGTTTTGGGAGGCTGGTGTGAGAGGCCTACTTTTGGAGAAGCGAGATCCCTGCTTCCGTTGAAGAGTTCCTGAGTGATTTTTATCCTTGTGTACTCAGTGGACCTTCTCCTATATATGTTCCCAAAAAAGCTTCACCCTCTGGACTGGAAGGCAGAGGGTGACCACCTTCTGGGAGGCATTAGTTTGTCAGTCCCTCACGTACGCATGCTGTCTGGCAAGAATCAAGGTGCCCATGGTGTGTGTCGCTGCCTGCAATCTATCAAGTGGGGTGTAGATCTCTCTCCTCGGCTGGTGTCTCTCTCTGAAACAGCCTCCCTGCCTCTCTCAATCTTGAGCAGGACCACCTAAGGTTCCAAGAGCAACTCAAGACCTTCCTTTTCACTTCTGCTTCCTCTCTCTCGCTCTCCTGCTGATGTACTTATCTGATTCCCTAACTGGTTACCTGGCCATCCTCTGACCCTTAATGGGCACCAGGCTTCTTCACGACCAAGTAGCTCCATGCACTGCATCCGGGCCTACCGCGCACTTAGGGACTGTATATGCAACCCTACAGTCCCCTGCCTCCCTGCACTTATAGCCGGCCATCCCTGCGGTGCTTACCTCAGCTTTGCCCATTGCATTCTGACCCCTCCCTCCCCCTGGCACTTCTCCTCTCCCTCCCCCCTTGCACTTGTGCGATATGAATTACGCCAGGCCTAGTAAGATTGTTTGTTTGTCCTCCCGTTGTCTCCCCTTACTTGTCTTGTCACGCCTAGAAACACTTGTGTACAGGCGCGTTGTAAATGACTTATCATATCATATCATACATGCCATATCTAAGGTAAACTCAGTTTGGCGATGCAGGAGGATGGGACAGCCTGTACCCCCGCCACCCATGTTCCCATGTACCTTGAGTAAGTCATCCAGTAACGACTGGGACATATCTCTCCGGTGACAGGAAAGCTTGAAAGGAGGGACTCAACATCCACGAAGGGTATAGGAGTCCCACGCACCTGCGAGAGGGGAAGGGGAGAGTGCGGAAGTGAATGGGAGGTCGGCTGGGGTCATGGAATGAAAGGGACCCTTTTCCAGTTGTGTGAAGGTCAATGTGCAATGGGAGTTTCGAAAAGGATCATTTCACTATGCTACCATACAACCGACAGTGCAGATGAGATCTGTGTAAGAGCCTCGGATTGTGTTCCCAGTTGACTTAGTGTCACTCTGGGTGAGTTTCTATGTGTTTGTCACTCTAGCATGAGTGATAGAACTCTTGTTCTCAAAAGCACCACTCTACATTGGTTCGGTTGACTGGGCTTTTTTAAAATAGATAAACAAACAAAAAAAACTCTCAAATAAAAGTTGTATTTTTGAAAGCGAACACTAGATGGCAGGATTGCCCAAGGCATCAGCAACCTTTCCTTCTGCTCACACACAGTCAATGAAGCATTGCAGTGAAAGACAACGCCTCGGGCGCCATTCTATAGAGATTACTGTAGAAGTGTGTTTTTGAAAACCCATCGTCAGCACAGTACGGGTTTCTCCTCCCACAGACCATTGTTTTTTTTTTTTTTTTAAATCTCTTACAGCAAAGAGCTAACAGATTGGGAGTGTCTGTCTTCGTGAGATAGTTTCTTTGGTCAAAAGGAGAGAGGGTTTTTAAGCTTCAAATATAATAATTCGCACAGTGATGACGTCACAGAGAATGGCATCACATGACCTTTGGCTCAATGACATAACATGCCATTTTGATCAGAGAAGATTATTCTGAGCCTGGCAGTCCCTTCAGGAAAATGTCCGACCAGAAATAAGCCAATCGCCAGGAGACCATGACAACCCCAATCCCTGTATTTCACCCGTGAATCAGCTAATATAATAATAATAATAATAAATATACTTTTAAAGAGATGCATTGTTGTCTGCTACAGGTAACTGAAACAGCAACTATGAATGACAATCAGGAAGTAGATTACCGAGTGGGAAGAAATGATGTAAAGAATGCGTCAGGTTATATGCATTATACCCTTATCACCTTCTTGGGTGACTGAACCCATCCCTTGCCAGCCTTGCCAGCCTAGACCCACACTTCAGGGAACTTTCAGGACAACTGTCCTTTGCTTTCAATTGTTGCAAAAATGAAATCCTTTGAGATATCCTAGAGGGCTTCTAGGAAGTTACATTCTGATGCTGCTAAGATAGATCATGTGGTGAATGTATTGGCTGCAGAGAGCTCTGCATAGCTTTTAGTTTGATAAGTGTGATTGCACTCATTACTAGGGGATGTGATGGGCAGTGTATTTCTGGTGCCTGCTGCATGGGTGGAAAACCTTTCTAGGCACTTAGAACAATGTTGCAGCCTTGGGCTGAAAAGGCAATGTTAATATGGCCTAAGAATGGTGCATCAATTGTTTTTGTTTGTTTGTAAGGCGCACCGAACCCAGAGGTAACTGGGTGCAACGAATACAAGAATACTTTAAGCTTAGGTTACATAGAGAGACAGGAAAGCAGAAAGATTATACAGAAAGAATTCAAAAGATTATACATTGGGTGACACAGAGCAGGTAGGTAGAACATATACAAGCAGTAAGTACAGCACCAATCATATGTCATTGGATCTCAACCAGTTCAACATATTGCATCTAAAGCTACGGAAGGATTGGCCTACTCTGAGTGACAGCAGTAATGCGTTCCAGGTCTGAGCGGCTTTAAGTGGGAAGATGTTACCTCCAGATTTTTTCCGCTTGAATCTGGGTATGTTCAGGCAGAAAGAGTTGGCCACTCTAGAGGGGCGGGTGGAGGATTTTCTAACTATTCTCTCTGTTAGATACGTGGGCGCCGCATTGTTTAGGCACTTGCAGGTAAGGGAGACTGTTTTGAGCAGAATTCTGTCATTTAATTTTAGCCAGTGGTGGTTTCTTTTGCATTCTGATACATGTTCTCTATTGGGTATGTTCAGTGCCGTTCTTAACACATTATTCTGTCATATTTGGATTTTGTCTAGGATATACTTATTTGCAGCTAGGTAAAGGGTGTTACAATAATCCAGTTTTGAGAGTATCAAGGCATTAGCAAGGATTGTATTATGCTTTGGATGAAAATGGCCTACAGGCCCTGATTAGCTTACATGTGTAGGCGGTTGCTGATGTCATGGAGTTTACCTGTTTACTTAGAGTAAGTGTGGAATCCAGGTAGAAGCCTAAAGTTTTCACTTCTTTTACTACCTTAATTGTATTTCCGTCGATGCTGAAGGCAGCGTAGTTGGAGTTCAATTTTCTTAGGTTGGCAGCTGTTCCAAGAATTAGGAGCTCCGTTTTGTCGTCATTCAGGCAGAGGCCATGAGCTGCCATCCATGCCTGACTGAGGAGGTATATTTTATTTACCTAAGCCGTGTCCTTACAGTAATCGCTGAAAAGGGGAATGAGGATCTGGGTGTCATCTGCATAGTTAGTATAGGTGACACCCAGCCTGTCCAATTTGTCAAACAGAGGCTTTATAAATATATTATACATAGATGACGATACACTAGATCCTTGTGGAACGCCGCATGTAGTCTGGATTGGGTGTGCAGATGCTGATGGGGAGAAAACACTCATGGTTCTGTTATTTAAGAAGGATTGGACCCAAGCTATCGCGCCCTTTGAGAAGTGGGCAGCCGAATCCAGGTGTTTGCACAGAACTTCGTGATCCACCAGGTCAAATGCAGCCGACAGGTCGAGGAGGAGTAGCCAGGGTGTTTTCCCTTTATCCCTAAGCTCATCAATTTGGGTTTTTAAGTTGATTAAAGCCGTTTCTTTGCCATGTTGTGGCCTGAAGCCGGATTGGCGTGCTCCTAGGAGATGGTTGGGTTCAAGGTATTTCTGAATTTGTAAATACGCTACTTTATTGAGTATTTTAAGAATGAAGGGCACCGTTGTGATGGGCCTATAGTTCATTGGGATGGATGGGTCCAGAGTCTGTTTTTTTAGCAGCGGTAAGACCCAGGCCTCTTTTAAGTTACTTGGGACAATATCAGTCATGAAGGAGGCGGTAATTTATTCAGAGATGAAAGGCGATAAGTCTCTAGCTGCATCTTTGATTATTTGGGCGGGACAGTTGTCACCCTGGCAGTTAGATGGTTTCAAGGAGGAGATCATTGTTTCAGTTTCAAAGATGGATACTTTAGAGAACCTGAATGGTTCTACTGTGCTAGGGGATATAATAGGACTAGTAGATTGCAGCTCATGATTGGCAAAGTAGGCTTTCTTGATAGCGATTTTATTCTGGAGTGAAGTTATTTTGTTTTCTAAGGCGTTCCGGATGCTTGTGCAGCAAGGATTGTCCTTGGGCACGTTGTCTGTGGGAGGAATGGGGATTCCAATTCTCGTAGAATCACGTAGAATCTTAGTATTGGATCTGGCATTGGTGATTCTTTTGTTGTAGATGTCATTTGTGGTGCAAATTATTTCCTTTTTATAGTTATTGCGAAGTTAGTCAAGTGCAGCTTGTTTTCATCAGAGGGGGTATGTCGCCATACGGTTTCCAGTTTTCTTTTTTGTAATCTAAGGGCTTTGAGCTGAGGTGTGAACCAGGCATTAAGATGTGCACGCTGTTTGCTTCTACGCATCTTGATAGGTGCAATAATGTCTAAGGCATTGGACATGGTAGTATTATAAGCCTCGACTAAAAGGTTGGGGTCAGAGGCACTTGGGAGTGAATCTCGAGATGGTAGGATATGTGCTAATAGCCTATCCGCTGTGATATGTTTCTTACTCCTAGTAGGGAGGGGTGGTGCCCTAACTTTATCTTTGGTCAGTTGTTTATTTATTGCTAGGTTAAAGGCAATTAAGTGGTGGTCAGTCCATGGTTGCAGAGTTATAGAGGCAATAGAGGTTTCACAGTTCAGGACAGCCACACAGTCTAAGGTCCTTCCTATGACATGGCCCATGGGTCGGTGTGAATACTCTTTGGTCCAGTCCATGTTCTGAGAGGATGTTAGCTACTGCCTGAGCATTTTTTTGGGACGTTGCACTATTTACTGGAGCTTTCAATATACGCTAGTAAAAGATTTTAAATAGTCAACCTGAACTCATAACTCCTTATGTAAAATACCAAATTACCTTGGCAGATAAAATATCAAGACAAACGTTCTGCAACACATCGACGGGGCAAAACAACTTGGCTGATGCTCCCAGATCTGACGGCTGCTTTTGACTTGGTGGATCACTCCATCTTAGCCAGCAGATTGCCAGTCAGGGCCTCCTTCTCTCACGAAGCAGTCAGATGTGTATTATCGTTTTTGTCAGAACGATCTGGCAGGGTCTTTCACGAGGATGCCATGTCAGAAGGCGTACCCATAAAGTGTGGAGTTCCACAGGGCGCCTGCCTATCTCCCACCTTGTTTAACGTATCCATGCTCCCCCTCTTTGATCTTCTTGAGGGGGATGGTACCTGCGATGCTAACGATGCTGAAGATACTGAGTGTCTGTTTCCACTTTCAGGTGATTACATCAAAGACACTGAGGTCTTACACGCTGCGTATAACCAGATCCATCACTGGATGTTGTTCAATGGTTTAGCCCTGAACAACTCTAAGATGGACGGAGATCATAATTCTGGGCACTGGCCCCAAGTTGCACAAGCTTGATCAAGTATACTCCACATTCCAAATTACAGACTGTCTTCCCTTAAGAAAGTCAAAACTCGGGTGTCACTGTTGACTGTGAACTCTCAATGGAGGCGCACATCAGCGGTTTATTTTCTAACACAACATATTACATCAAACTACTGGCACACATCAGACCATATCTTGATGTGAGCAGCTGTGCCACATTGGCCAGAGCAGGGAGCCACCTAGACTATTGTGCCAGCATCTTATTGGGGGTCGGAAAATGAGAACTGAACCGGTTACAAGTTGTACAGAACAACGCAGTAAGTTTGGTAATGGGTTTATGCAAAACTGAACATGTGTCTACAGCTCGGAGAGCACTACGCTGGCTCCCAGTAGCAATGAGAGTTATGTTTCGCACGCTCTGCATCTCACACTCGTGTCTGTATGGTAGAAGGCTGTCCTACCTAGCAGCTCAGCTTAAATGGCCACCGGATAGATCAAGCCTCAGATCCAATAACCAAGGTCTACTTGCTATACCTAAGGCAAAACTGACATAAACAAAAAATAGATGTTTTCCATTATCATCCCCACGCCTATGGAATACCCTCCCCCCAGATCTGAGGCTATGCCCTAGCCCATCCTGTTTCAAAAGTAAGCTGAAAACGTTTCTTTTTGAATGAAAACGGACTCCTGCCCATGTTTTCAGTTCCCTCTGAACTGCCCCACTGACTCTTGCGACTTTTGTTTTGTGTTTTATGTTTAGTCCCAGCACTCCCATGACTCCGGCTCCTGTCTTAGTGCTTTAGAAATAACATTTAAAAAAAAATAAAAAGAAGGGGTCCTCAGAGAACCCACAAGAAACTCTTGGCACCCGGTGGCTGCATAGCCCAGGCAATGATTATTTCTGTGGGCTGCACTGTGACTGCAGAACTACACAGAGAGACAGCTATCTAGCAGGCATGGAATGTGTGGCTTCACACTGCCCCAGTGAGGATCATAGTGACTGTTTCGACAGTCAAAGTTTCGAATGACAAAACTTTCGACAACAAATCATTGGAAAAAAAACTTTTGAATGCAGTTTTTTATTTATGGCTGGTCCCCCCCCCCCAAACCCCTGTTTTTTTTTTAAAAAAAAAACACTTATTTTACTATACGAAACTAAACTAAATCCTTTAACATTAAAAAAAATGCATTTGATTTTTTTTCTTTCGAAACTTTGTATTCAAAGGTTTTGTCATTCAAAACTATTTTTTTGAAACTATGACAGGACACCCCCCAGTGATGACCTAAAGTCCTCTACACGTGTACATATGGCACAGTCACATCATGTCAGTTACAGACTCGGAGCATCATAAATGCCACTGCACTAATGGGCCTCCTAGCACGGGCTGAATAACTCTCGCTCTGCTGACGCTGGCTCTAGGTCCTGGGGCTGGGCTCCGAAGCAGCAGCCCATGGAGCCATAAACCAACTTGAGAGTCTAGAAATAGCGGTAGGATCAGATACCAAAATTGGTAGGCGGTCGGGCGGCATAAAAAGCAGTAGCCTACCAGCTAAATCCATCGGGTTGGAAAGTGTTAATATAGTGTCATGCAAGAGTCATACCATTTTCCTGCGGTTTCATAGTAGTTATTATACTCAATTTACTCAATGTGTCTATCCACCTGAAAGGCATGATCGTCTGAAGAGGTGATGGCAACCTGAAGTCCTGCTGAGCACAGTATATGGTGACCAGATGTTGAAAATAGCAATCCCTGGACAGGCTATAAACATGAAGGTAGGACTAGCGCCGCCATCGCATTCATAATGGCTGCAGAAATCTTCGCGACAGAAGGCTTTCCAAAGGAATTGGTTAACAGAGTCCAGTTGGTTTATTCATAATTCATCATTCATATGGTCTTCCTGGAGGAGAGCGATATTAAACAAGTTAAAGAAACTTTAAATCACCCAAAAGGTACAAGGGGGGAATGATTTATGAAAATAAGTGTTCAATGGAGAGCTGCATCTAACAAAGACCCCAGATCAATGGCATTAGAATCAGTAACTGAACACAGAGTGATGCCCAACAAAGTCACTGGAGCGTCCCTGTTCCAGTTGATGAGGGGGAAGACCCCTCTTGAGATTAATTCCACCCTGGTTACCTGACTTCAGAAGGGATACAGAAATAGCAGTGGAAGGCGCACTGTGGCAGGTGAAGAAGAGGCAACTGAAGCGAAAGCAGCACTATGATGGATGGTGTGTCTGGAAAGACTCTGGACATACTCCCAGGGGATTTGGTTGAATTGAAACTGAATGATAAGACAGGGGAGACCATGCCAAAGAAGAATCGCACAGTAAAAGCACAGAACCCAGAAGAAATGGCATGCATACCAATGTCAGCGGGAGTGGAACATGGAAAGTTCTTCTCCTGATGAAGGCAGAGCAAACATTGAGCAGGCAGGTGCAAGTTAACACAACAGGAGTGGAACAGCGCAGAGATCCCGCAATGGCAGCCTGAGTTGCTAGGCAGAAAGTTGATACAGACCGTAGAGAACAGAAAATCCGAATCACCTCGTCCTACGCGGACTGCATTGACTTCCTCTCCAGGCCAGGATACTGTTCAAGAGTGCGTGTATCTTCAACAAAGCAGTCACGAGTAGCACACTAGCATACCTGGCAACTGAGCTCCACATATCTGGCGGCACACCCTGCTTGTGCAGCAAATCGGCCAACTGGTTTGAATCACAACTCGTAAACAATCCTTCTCTAATCACACACCCACCCCCTGGTTACCCATCCTAATATTAGGTCGGGAATGCCTCCACAATTCACCAGTTTCGTAAATCTCTCAACAGAAGGCTTTTTCACCATAACCTGACAAAGGACTCATTCCAGTGGATGCACAGACCATCACATAGGCCGCAACTCACAGTACTGCGCAACAGTCAAAAGATGCAAGCCCTTACGCTGGCTACCCACACTCTGTACAGGGCTCCGCTGCTCTCGAGCTACGTACACATTTTAAACAAAAGAACTAAAAATAAAATAAAATGCCGATCCAGTATTTTGAGCTACATCAGATGTAAATGAACAAGAAAGCCTCAGTGTGGAACCCCTTTCAGAGAGTCTTGGTCGGACGAGATCTCAAGGCATTTGAGGTCTAAATGAAGAAAGCCTGCAAAGCACAGCATATGGTCCATGGAACAGGTGCTCATTTTCTGTGTGAAATGGGGTTATGTGGCATCCCGGTGTGCACCTGCTCCACTGCAGCGTTGCAGTGCCAACAATACAGGATGTGTGGTGGCAGTGGCACTGAGGAGCCTACAGAGTATAAACTGCATGTGGAGAGACAGAAGGCTATTAGGGCACTGTTTTGGGGTCCCAGTCCCTCACTGTGAGTGAGTCCTTGTTGCCACTTCCTGCCTCTGGGCTGATATCGGGACTGTGTGACTTCCTGCAGCGGACACTGTGGGCCATTATATTATACCCGATTATTCTGATTATTCTGCGTGATTTTCCTTGTCCTGATTCCTTCTCAGGTGTGCTGGCGCTTCCCTTTAGGTTTCCCAATGGAGTGTACGCACTTCCTACCCCTCCATGATTAGTTTAATGACATCCTTTCTAACGTCGACAGAAGGTTTAAGTCAGTGCCGGTGTGTACACGTGGCACAGTGGTGGGGCCTGCGGCCTATCTACTTCTAATCTCAAGAGGCCTGGTGATCATGGACATAAAAAGAAGACTTTGCAGAGTTCCTCATATAACATCTTTTAGTAGCCCTTCCCCCAACCGGTGGGTCACCCAGGTCACAACAGCTGTCCTGGAACATGGGCACCGAATGTGATATTGTCACTCTTGCTTTTGAGTCTACACTAATGGGCAGAGCAGGTGCAGGTGCTGCATAAGTGCATAGAGCAGAGGTACGGCTCAGAGTGGGGTTCACCCTGTTATTCCTCTCCCTCTTGCCACCTTGCCGCCTCTCAGTCTGATGGTGTGCTGTGAGTATACACATCACCACGTCCACACTATGGTTCATCTTTCCAATAATAGGTGTTCGCTTTTCTACCACATACAAGTTCTATATGACCATATGATTATTTTACCTAATTTATCACTTGTGAATCCCAAAACCGTTGTGGAACTCATTTCAAAGATGTTAGGCTTATTATCTGTGGGTCGCAACTCTCCCATAATCTTTCCAAGCATGTTCTCATGGTCCACTCTCAGTACCACTACGTCCTGTCCTCCCCCACCCCATTTCTGACACCGACTCACTATGATCACACCCATTAGTGTACGTCACAGTGGAGCCCTGTGCAGCACTGCGCTACCCATTCTAGCCCTTCCACGCATGTCAGCGCTACCCTCACACCTCCACTGTTCTGGGACACAACGACTATTCAAGCTTCATGCCCGAACCCTAAGAACTGCCTCACTACTGTCTGCTTCACACTATCCATTGATGGTGAGTCTAGATGCTTAAGTCTTTCCACTCGTATCCCCGCCCCGCGTCTGCCTACCCCCACTATCACTCACCTCTAATGTCTATACCAAACCCCCTTACAACACATTGTCCTTGCCCGTAGCAAATCAGGCTGTGACCATCAACTGTGGCCGTTCACTCGACGCTCATGTCATCGCCCCCCTCCACCTAATTCTCGACCATCACCTTGACATCCTTGCTACTACAGAATCCTGGCTCCATAGTGCCGCTGGCCTTTTGTTCTCTTTAGCCATTCCCC
The DNA here is from genome assembly GCF_040938575.1 of Ambystoma mexicanum. Taxonomy (NCBI): domain Eukaryota; kingdom Metazoa; phylum Chordata; class Amphibia; order Caudata; family Ambystomatidae; genus Ambystoma; species Ambystoma mexicanum. The sequence continues at coordinate 77,771,365 of NC_090930.1, read as the reverse complement.
TTAGCTACTCCATCTTGAGTGCAGACCACCCTAGTGCACTAGCAGGTGGTGTTGCCCTAATCGACAAACTGTTCCTAGATATCAGACATATCCCTGCTCCTCTGGTGCTAGGCTATGAAGTACTTCTCACTAAACTAACCATTCACGCACAGACCACTTTCAACCTACTTCCGGCAACCAAACTCTCAGAGTTCCCTGGAGCCAGACATTCCACTGTTGCTCAGCCTCTCAGCAAGCCACCCACCAAATTCATCATCCTGGGCGATTTCAAGTTGGGCTTTAATGAACGTACTGACACTAAAGCTTCTGCCCTTGCTAACTCACTTGTAGAAATTAACTTTACTCAGCATGTCTCCACTCCCACCATGGGTGTAATTTTAGGGGGGGGCGGGGGTGTTTGTCCCCCCCAACTTTCATGGCACACTATTTTGTCCCCATTCATTTTAATGGGGCACCTTTTCTTCAGAGGTCATGTCCCCCCCAACATTTTCAGAAAAGTTTCTCCACTGACTCCCACTCACAGCAAAGGGCATGTCCTTCTATTCTAAAGACTTTTCACATAGCGCCAACACGCCCGCACGCCTCAGGGCGCTCACATAGCTACAAACAAACAGAAAACATAAAGAGAGAGCAGGATCCGCAGAGTACGGTCAGTAGGAAAGAGAATGGTTCTGAAGCTCCCCTTCCGTCCAACAGATACGTCTTTAGGGCTTTCTTGAATTGGGCAATTGGCAGTAGCTGTTTTAGGGACTGCAGAAGATCATTCCAGAAACTTGGTGCCCATACATTAAAACTCAAGCTTCCAAAGCTCTTTAATGAAAATATTGGCTGCATCAGCAAGTCCTTATTATTCGACCGTAAGGTACGCCTGTGCGGCACTTCCATAATTTGTGAACTGAGGTAGACTGGGGCATCACCGGCTAGGCATTTATAAACCAAACAGGATGCTTTGAAGTGAACCCTCTGGCGAACAGGGAGCCAATGTAGCTTCCTTCGGGCAGTAGCAACATGATCTCTACATGTCAGGCTGCAAACGGCTCGGGCTGCACCATTTTGAATGGTTTGCAGCCTCTTCACGTTTGTCTGCGAGGAGCCAGCCAGTAACCCATTGCAGTAATCCAGCCTGGAATGTATTGTAGCTGTTGTAATCAGAGCCCTATTTTCCTCTGACAGATACGGACGTATCTGCCAAAGTAGCTGCGTCATATAAGTACAGCAGGAGCTGAAGTAAGACACATGTTTACTGAAATTTAGACTACGATCAAAAATAACCCCCAGGGTTTTCACATGGTCAGAGACTTGTAGTCTGACGAATGCCACATACTGGATGTCTAGTTTCTTTAACTTCGCAGCACTCCCAAGAATCAAAATCTCTTTTCTTATCATTTAAAGCAAGACAATGCTCTACCATCTATGCTTTAATAGCATCATAGACCTTGCCGGCTTTCAATAGATCTGCTTCATAGGGTCCAGTAGCTCCAAGATGATCTCGGTATCATCTGCATAATTGGCGAACTTGACGTCCAGACCATCTAGGAGATCGAATAAGGGTTTGAATAGGAGACACAGGAACCCTGTGGAACTCCTCAACTGAGTAAAGATTGTTGTGACTGAGAGTCCCCACTAACAACCCTAGCCTTCCTTGGTCCGGGGAAGGATCTAAAGCAGTTCATGGCTAACTTACCAACCTTAGCCAGCCCCCATCATATCAAGATTCACTAAATCAAAGGCGGCGGACAGGTCTAGTGGCAACAACATGGCCAGGCTATCCTGATCCACAATTAACGCTAAGCAGGATTTAACGTCCACTAGGGCAGTTTCTGTCCCATGCTTCTTCCTAAAGCCTGACAGGCCTTACGCCAAAATGCCCTTCTCTTCCACAAAAGCATTGTACTGTGTACAAGCAATCTTGTCAATAGTTTTTATCAGAAAAGGTACATTGGGGGCGTGGCCAACTGCGCAATGCGGTAGACGTGCGCCTCTGGAGCTCACGCTGCCGCGGACTAACATCCTGTTATAAACGACTACTTAAGACCATCTGGTGAACCCCAAAATACGATCTCCGGTGCGTGATACCCCAGGGCATGTCGGGGCCGAATTCCAGCCTGAAACGCGCCGGGGCTGCAGAGGTGGGAGCCCGGGAAGGAGACGCCGGTGAGGCCCGATGACAAACCAAGATGGCCGCCGGAGCAGTGGGCGCGCTTTGAGCGGGGACCGGACCATCCACGGACTCTGAGGTGGTTGCCAGTCGGAGTCGGGGACAGAGCTCCGGAGGACTGGCAGGGGCCGGGAGTTACAGCGTGGCCCCCCGTGGGACCCCGACTGGAGGAATCGGCTGGCCAGACTCTGAACCGCTCCGCCCAGACGAGAGAGACGGGCACGGTCAGTTGGTCGCCGTGACGAAGACCCGCATACAGCGGTGAGTGCTCGGCTACGGACATAGGGAAAGACAAAGCTAGACGGCCCACCATGCAAAACGGAATGGAACAGTACACAATCCCTCCAACGCAATCCCCCGACTCCCAACCGCTGCTGTCGGTAGAGGAGGACTTGGCGCCTGGACTCTCCCTGAGGGACGTTATGGCGGCCACAGCAGACTCTCCATGCCAAGCACATCAATGCACTGGTTTCATCCGCGGCATACACCTCAATTCCTCTCTCTGAACAATTGTCTGACGCTCGCAAGAGCCAGGCTTAATAGTAAACTGGACTACTGCAATGCACTTCTCATGAGAACCTCTGCAAGAAACCTCACCAAACTCCAACTTCTTCAAAATAAAGCCCTTTGTGCAGCCTTGGACTTACAACGTACAAAGAACATCTTAGCAACCAGGCTAGACGTCCACTGGCTTCCCATCAAAAACTGCATTAAATTCAAAACACTAACCATTGCACACAGATGTGTCTACAAAGAGGCTCCGAAACACCATGTGTGCCCTCTGCGGTCTTCCACCAGCCTCAGCCTGCTCACCCCGAGATTCAAAAGCAAAAGAGCAGGAGGCATGAACCTTTGTGTCACTGCGCACTCCCTCTGGAGCTCCCTTCCACCTAACATCAGAAACGAGCGCTCCTTTCTTTCCTGACCTTCACAAAACGGTTGAAAACATGGCTGTTTACCAAATATGACTAACGTCTAAATAGCTGTAGCTCTGTTCCTCTTACCTCTTCATGTCTTCTGTACAAACGCTGTGATACCTTCGGGTCTGAACGTTACGCAAATGCAATAGATAAAATGGCTAACCTAAATCCAGCATAATGTCTGACCGCATCTCACAGAGAGGTGCATTGGCATAGCCCTTCACCACCTGCAATAATACACTCGCCCCTTCATTCCACCCCTCCTCCCTGAATGGCATAGAAGACCTCTCCCCTACTTATGCGCATGTGATAACATTTGGAAGGCCCTTACTCAGCTAGAAGCCACTGGCCCAGGACTCACTCAGCGTCAACGATAAATGATGATTCTGATTTGCTAGCAGCTATAGCTTTATGGAAAAATACTCTACCATCAACCGGCCTGCTCTCCACACACTCCCCACTCTCTGCCTGCAAGCCCGGGATCATTGCCCCTCCCCCATGACTTATTTTGCACATTGTAATTGGTTGTTTTCATCATGAATTACTCCCTTTGCTAGTTTTTACACACCACTTTGAAATCAAAACCTGCAAAGCTTAAATATAATTATGGACTAATTTAGCACGTAACGCTGCAAATGAAAAAGAAGCCTTTAAGAAACAGATTCGATTTTCATCCGAAATAACATTTTTTTCAGTGCTCCATAGAAACTTCATTCCCACATCTACAGCGTCATCGGCCCGATGACTCCATGGACATGTTTGAAAGAAGAGCATCCACCTCTCTTTCCTCTGTTTCTGCAGCTCGGAGATCGAGGTGGACATCTTCCCAACAACGCTTCCATGGAAGCATAGAAATTGATAACTGAAGAAACCTATTTCAAGACAGTGAAAACAAAAGTCCTTGCTGGGATAGCTGAAGCATCCGTCTTCTCACATGAAGGGAGCCTACCCTGAGAAGATGTCATACGTAATCTCCACCAAGAGCAGGGAACAACTAAGGGCTGACTCGGCTAGCACTGTGAAGATACAGTGCCTGATGGTGTTACATGGTTTGGGGTTCTACTCGCTTAGACATCTTCAGTTCCCTTGCAATCAGCAAACATTACACACACAGGTAACCAACACTGGTTGCAAGCATGTTTATACACACACACATGCCACCACAAAGACGTGCCGTACAGGGGCAGAGCCAGCCTCACAATTCTGGGGGGGCTGGATGACAGTTTTGAAATCTCGCCGTGAGTGGAGTCATTAAAGTCATTGCGCTGTTGAACAATCCCGCCCCTCGCGAGACCAGGGGGCTGTCTAGCGACGACATCTTCCTCTAGCCCACTATATGCATCTTTCACCCCAATTCAGAGGCTGTTTAGTTTCACAATGAGACGCTGTGAACCCTCCACAAGCTGAGCCCAGCAGTTAAGCCTTTGGCTTCATCGTAGGGGGGCTTTTGTCCTCGGACCCTGTACATTTGCTGCTGCTGCCGCCACACAGCGCTTGCAATGAAGAAAAGAAGACGTGCAGGTACTCACTAATCTAGGTTTAATAGAGCCGGCTCATACGCAGCCGTATCCCAAAATAGCTCTTGCTTCCTACTGGGGCACCCCACCCCATTTCTATTAATTCCATCAAGTGAAACCCCCCCCCCTGTGTTGTATAGTTCCCTCTTTGTACCCCCTCTCTTAGCATCCCCCTCTGTTGAATAGTTTTGTATATGAATATGTTTGTGTACCCACCTGTTGTATATATTGCTGTTTGAAATTGCCCCTTCTTCTGTATGTACTGCCATTCCCACGTACTCCCCTCTTCCGGTCATGTCTCGCTTCTCTTGCACTCTCTGCGTCAGTTCCTCATTTTTCCCAAGCCTGGGCCTTGGTAGCATGGCAGACTGAAACATCTCAGTCAGGTACATGAAACAGCGAGCAGATAGGCGTGCAACTAGGATTCCATCCGGCTCCTCCTAATGAGTTGCTCTGCAGACTTTCAACCCGGGAACATGTTTTAAGCAGTGCTTTTACATGATGGCTGTACATGATGACCCTATATGTGCAATGCCTGTGACCAAGCCGGCCGAGAACTAGCACAGTTCCACTTTGCCCTCGAAACATTGGCTTTCCTGACAATGGGCCTCATTACGACCCAGGTGGTAAGGGGTTAACGGCACCGTAAAAGGTGGCGGCGCCATTAACCCCTTACCGCCTAGTTACAAGGTCCCTTTGCGGGTCCCTACCTTAACGGCTGGTTTTACCAGCTGTTAAGGATTGGACCCGCAAAGGGACCTTGGAGGTAATTACGGTACCGCAATTTGCGGTACCGCAACTACTGCCTTCCCCATTTCCATTGAGCCCTATGGGGGCAAAAATGGGAATGGGGAAGGGCCAATGGTAAATGGGGAATCTGTAAAATACAGGCAGCAACCATGGTGCTATTAGCGCCATGGTTACCGCACGGGTCGTAATGAGGACCAATGTCCCCCAATAGTAAATATTTGATATTTCAGGAAAGGCCCCTGTTCTGAAAGACCCCAATTTTTAAATGCCCCATAACTGAAATGTTGCTCTTCTTTAAATTCTCGTCTATTCCGATAGTATTTTATTTGTGCCTGCCCAAGCTTTCTATTCTATGTACTTTTTGTGAAGCGCTAGTTCCACCGCAGGCCTCAAAGTGCTGACAAGTAATATAGAACGGACAAGACAATCATTACAATATATTAAGATTGATCCAGAGGCCAATCGATCTAAGGTTCCAGGGTAACGGTCCGAAGGTTAAAACTAAATACCTCTGCCGTCAAACAAACTGGTTTATTCTATTCAAACAAACTGGTTTATTGTTTGCTCAAACCCAAACCACCTTGTTGACATAATTGCGTGAAAGTCACTGAACGTTCCTTGATGATTTGGTAGTGAACCTCAATCCATGTTGGACCTTTTGAGCTGTCATCGATCGGAACTGACCACCTGCTAATCCCAATTTAGAACTGTTATAAACAAACTCACCCAAGTTCGTCTTCTACTTCTATGCACAAGAATGTTCTCACCCAGATTCCTAATGAGAGGAACTAGACCAATTTCCTGTTGATGCGATTGCTACAATGCTTTGTCCATTTGTTGTACATGCCACAGGTTACTGTATAATCCTGGCCCTACACTCCCTGGGTAGCCTCTTGAAGACAGGGCCTGATAAGTCCAGGGTGTGGGTGGCTAGTTAGCCTTTCGGAGCCCTGCTGGGCTGTGTGTGGCAGTCTGGCATGGTTCACGGCGATCGTCTGAATCGCTATTTCTCAAGGCAGGAATCACACGATCGTCTGAATCGCTGTTCAGACGATCGCCGTGAGCCACGCCAGACTGCCACACACAGCCCAGCCGAGCTCCGAAAGACTTACTAACCACCGCACCCAGGACCTACCAGGCCCCGTCTTCAAGTCTACCCAGCTATTATCTATCGGGACCCACTGAGGCCCTGCTGCACCAGGCTAACCAGCCGCTCACACCCAGGACCTACCAGGCCCCTGATTCATGCCTTGAGAAAAACTGTTGGTCGAAAGATGTGTTGGCACTCTAGACATGCAAACAGCGTAACGTGTATACCCTAATGTGTACAACCATGTCTGCCAATTCATGGTAAGTATCATAACCAAACCTACAAACCAATAAAATCGACCAAGCGCAAGCCTATAAGTGTGTCCTGAATTATTGGAGACTGTAAATAGGGTACCAACATACCATCTGGCAACCGCCTTAACCAGCACCAAGGTAACCAGCGTTCCACAACCCAAACTTAAGATACAATGCCATTTCCAATAGAAGGGCAGAACCAGAAAGGAATTCCCAAAAAACAAAGATAACAGAATGTTCAAGGGACTAGCCTGTAGGACTCATGGATATTAGAAACGTTTCAAACAAACTCAAATGGGAGGCTACCTGTGGGCCTACAAGAAATATGAACAAAGCGCGGAAAATGCAATCATGACTCCAACGTTCCCAGGAAAATGAAAGAGGCAGATTTAGAGCTTATCAGAGATGCTTTAAAGTTTCTAAAACCTCCCAGTTTTCAGGCAGACCAAGCGACACACAAGGCCATAACACTACATGCTCAGGTTTGCAGTGTGATCCGGGCTCCACCAAAGACAGTGGATCTGGTAGCCTTTCGAAGTCACGTAGCGATGGTATGGAATACCCCTGCTGCGTGATGTCTGTCACATATATGTTTACCTAAAACAGTCTCCAAATAGGCACTGCCGTTCACCAAAAGGCCAGAAGTAGCGGAAGTGACATGACCTTTGTACCTGATGACATCATGGAAAGTGACATCACTGATGTATGAAAATCTATACTAATCATACGGGTAATTCAACAACACATATTTACTGTCAAAATGTTGTTTACCTGTCATTTTAGGCCAGTTATCGCATCACATGTTAGGTTTCGTCATCATATGTAACACACAGGCTAGCAGGGTGTGGCGCTGCCATTCTGTTCCAATGGCAGGCTAAAATGCCCTTATCATGCCATTTGCAGCGCCTCACAATATGCCCCTTTGCGGACAAGTCTCAGAGCAGTTAGATGACTGCTGGGGTGTCTGGTGCACTATCAAAAAATATCAACACCCCATTGCATATGCATGGTATAGTCATTACATGTAAGTTGCAGTCTCACAAATCCAGGTGCATGTAAGTATTTATGTATCTATGTATCGGCCCAACCTGGGAAGCAACATAGCACTGTACAACAAACGGGTGAGCTGCGTGCATGGCCGCACATAGTCACCATCTAGCAACAGCGCTGCGATATTTACAGGCATAGGTGCTGCCAATAAATGCAAAAAATTCATAAAAAAATAAATAAATAAATAAATAAATAAATAAATAAATAAATAAATGGAACACAAGCTCCTCTCCCGTTGTCGGGGTTATATGGGCGGTGTGCATCTATATCCATGATAAAAAGACGACCTTCACTTGGAGATGCAGAGCGTTAGGCCCCAGGACTACATTACCCAGGGTCTCTAGTGTTTCAGTATGCCGTGGATTCTATACAAGGCCCCGCCCTGCACGTGCCGGTTGCTGGTAATTGACAATTACAGCAAAAAGAAAGCAGTTGCAGGGCTAAGAGCAAACACAATGCTGAGAGTACACATATATTATTATTATTATTATGTTTGATATGGCGCCTCACACCCAAGGCCTCAGAGCGCACAATCAACAATAAAAGGCAGACAATATAAGAGGGGCAGAGCCAATGGGTCAGTTAGGGGATAAGCTGTGAGATCAAGTTCTCATTAACCTGGTTTAAGGTTGAACAGGTAGGTTTTCACAGCTCCGACAGGGATTGGAAGGTCTGCAAAGCGCTAGAGGAAGCACATTCCATTATTTAGGTGTCTGAATATCAAAACCAGTTCCTCCATATTTGGCCAGCCTGAACCGCAGTTGCTTACATTTGTGGCCATCATTGGAGCGTAGCTACTGGGTTGGGTGGTTTATGATCAGGCAGTCCGAAAGACATTGGGGGGCAGTGGAGGTCCAACCCTTGAGACAGAGCGCTAGAAGCTGGTCAGAGATCCTGTGCTTGACAGGAAGCCAGTGTAAGGCCCTTCTAGAATTGGTTATACAGTCACGTTTAGATAAACCATAATCCGCTCGGATCGCATTGTTTTGAGTGGTTTGGAGGGAATGGAGATTGTCCTGGGATGTCCCGATTAGAAGGCTATTGCAGTAATCGAGTCTGGAATGTACAAAGGCCGTGGCTGGGATCAATCTGTTACTGGTGGAGATAGATGCCTGATTTGATTGAGGAGCTTAGTCACATAGCCACAGGATGACCGTGAATGCGCCACCTGGGCCTTCATGGTCAATTCTGCATCCAGATGGACACCCAGGGTCTTAACACATCTGGTCACCATGATATTAATGCTCTCGATTTTGAAGCTTTCATAACACTGATCACGTTACTAACTACTGGTGGCGTCTTGACACTAGCGAGGTTGAGTTCTGTAGTCAAAATCATCTTTGGGACAAGAGGACAATTCAGGGGCAAAGCTTTTCTCTTGGAAGAAAGACAGTGAAGTGCATCAGTGGTTAGAATCCTGGTCCTGCGCTTAGACGCATTAAGTGTGATATAAACGCTCAATTACATTTATTTAATGAAGCTTATGTCAATTCTTTACCAATTGCACGGTGAATATTCTGAAACGATGTACTGTCCTTCAATGCTTAATATTACCTGTGTTGTTAATGTGCTCAAAATTGTGATGTGTCTAGTATTTGATCAATTTGTCTGGCATTTTTGACGTTCTAAGCTTTGGCCTTTCCTTGTGTTCCCTTTTCATAGGGTTGCTAGAAAACCAATTGTCCAACGCGGGGGCGCAGTGCTGCGATGTGCGATGGCGCACCTGCAACCTGGCGGCAGATGGAGAGTCAAATACAACGGCCAAACCCAAGGACTCAGAGTCGTTTTACTACCATCACAATTCCCGTCACCGCCACCAACATCACCACCACCGCGACCATCACCTCCACCCTTACCACCATCACCACCAACCGTCCTTGCTCCCAGTCTCGGCGGGCTCCCGCCTAGGCCATAGCAAGCTCAGACTGTGTGTGCTGGTGTTGGTGCTCCTGCACACCATGACCTCCTTTTCAACTGTGCAAAGCAACAACGGGATGAGCTTGGAGGCCTTGCCAGCCCTGGATGAGAACACAGCGAGAGAAGAGTGACACTAGGGACATGGCAGCGAAGACAACTCCCAGAGGAGCACCGCGAATCGTTGCTCCCCAGGGCGCACACATTCCTCAGCAGGAGTCAAGAGGCTGGGGATGGTAGCCCCCCGGGAGCAGCCCACCACTGGGCAGGCAACCTGGTGGCCAACAAAAAAAAACCTCTGTGACTGAGGGGCCTGCGGGACACTCTTTCAAAAGGGTTTGGCGCAAATGGTCATCAAACTGTGATACACAGCATCTGGGGAGGGGTAACGTTGGTTGACAACCACAAGGGACATGTGGGGACGAGATGGGGTTTACCGGATGACTCAGGAGCTCACAGGCATATATGCCTGCTTGTCACTTTCTCAAATGTTATTGTGGTTTCTGAGGTCAAATGCAGTAGCCCTGACACATTATGCCTGTGAATACTATTTGCCTTGGTTCCAGAAGGCATTTGGTACTACCACTCATGCAAATGGCCAAAACAAATTAATAAAAATACACTCTAGCTATGATCTGTAACCTGCAAAATGTTGAGGCTGCCTGAAAGAGCAAGTCAGGAGTCTAGCAGGGTATTATGGAAGTGATAAAGCAACAGAATTAGTGGTACTCCTCCATGTTTCTGGAGACCGGAAGTGATGTAACAGAAGACCGGAAGTAACGGTGGCTGTTTCTATAGAAGGACGCCTTCAGTTAGTGATGTGGATTGGGGTAGGAAATGAGTCGGATATCAATCATTCATATAAGTGTAAGGGTATGATAATGTTTACCCGAAGGAAATACGACCGGCTATAATTGATCACAGAAACTGATATAATATGTGGAAAATGACAAGAAGTGAAATGTTTATTAAAAACAGGTATAGTCCAAATCTGGGGCGGGTTTGAGAGAGTATCAAATCTGCATCCTTATACTATATGTCCTCCCAAAATTATTTATTTTCAGACTGATGTATTTATTTATTTAAATGCACAGGGGACTTCAGGGCCTGCACGTTGGCTCCCACTGCGGAGAAAGGGTGGCAGTGTGCAGCAGCTCCCATTATATTTACAGTATAGCTGGATATCCAGGAATGGAAGGAATCGCGAAGAAGAGACAAAGAACCTTGTTCTGTGTGTTCAAAATGCAGGTCCTGCAATGTTTTTCCTCTTTTGTGTGTTGCGTACCTCAGTGCAAATGTTCAAGTTGAAGATGTTGTCAACATTACATGCCTAGGCCCGCCTAGGGAGGAGGGTGCGTGGACAGTGTCACACTGATAGGTCTCAGGGCAAACTGTGTGTCACAAGAAGGTTCTGGCTGGTGTCATACTTCCATTCAAAGTATCCTGCCTTCATGTAATGCTTTTGTCCACAGGCTAAAAATCGCGGAGAGGCCGGCAATACGCAAGAACCAACAGACGCGGGAACATGAACACAGGCCCGGTGTAACTGTGGAATGGCGGTCAGTGTTTCTAAAGGGATGGCCCACCAAACCAAGTCACCATAATAACCTCAAGAACCACCACCATGGGACTATTCTAGAGCATTTGAAGCGAGCTACCCAGGCCCTAGCACGCGTAAAATCCCAGAGCCCCGCGCAGTGCTACAGCTCAAGTCCTTCTTTTCCACAGAACCCAGGACATATCTTAACATTATCCCTGAAATCCATCCATAGGCGTAATAACCCATTCTGAATGAAAAGGTGTCCAGGCAACGTTTCGAATCAATAGTTTCGAATAACAAATGTTCTGAAACAAAAGTACTGAAAAAAGAAATTCGAATTAATTTTTTTAATATGAAAGGGTTTATTTTAATTTAGTATAGTTAAATAAGTGTTAAAAAAAAACAGGGGATTGGGGGTGAAACTTTTTTTCCGACACTTTTGTGTCAGTCTTTTGACTGACTTTTGTCAGTCGAAACTTTGACTGTCGAAACAGTCATTAGGAACCAATGAAAAGAAAAGAATCCCCTTATTGCCTTATAATTTGTGGTGTGGTGGGTGAAAGGTGACGGCCAAATTCACTTTTAACAAAAACGTTATGACAAAATGTTTCAGGACATGGAGAGCTCGTTGTTACGGGCATTGTACAAGTAAATTTACAATGGCAACCGTCCACTGCTTAGTAACTTTAATAGTTTTTAATTTTGAACTTTAATGTAAGACCTCACGTTAGCATGCAGGCTCTTGCCTGGGTTGGCATTGATAGCTATGTACATAGACCATCGATTAGAGAACGGACACCAAGAGAAAGGCCGTCTAGCCAATGGGCCTTCCACATCAGAGGAGCGCAGCCTGTCGATACTACCCTAGACCGAGCCTGTTGCATTGATGAATTGAGAAATATATACATATTAATAACTGGCTAGAGTTGAAGGGCTTTTCACTTGGCGCATGATGTTAGGTACTGCGAGTAAAGAGCGCCTTGGCTGATTTAGAAACTCAAGCCGTGCCGTGGCATTGTTCTCAAAAAACACATTTAAAGAAAATCCCACCGTTGTAAGGAGCATGTCCAGTTGCAGTGTCACCAATACACATCTGTAAAGCCCATGATTCGACCTTTGAGTTTCCCCAGCGGCATGGCACGTCGCTGTTCAATCAATGCAGATCTGTAAAGCCCCTGATTCGACCTATGAGTTTGTCCCGCGGCATGGCACGCTGCTGTTCATTCAATGCAGATCTGTAAAGCCCCTGATTCGACCTATGAGTCCGTCCCACGGCATGGCACGCCGCTGTGCAACCATGCAGATCTGTAAAGACCCTGAATCGACCTACGAGTCAGTCCCACAGCATGGCACGCCGCTGTTCAACCAATGATCTGTAAAGCCCCTGAATCGACCTACGAGTCAGTCCCACAGCATGGCACGCCGCTGTTCAACCAATGATCTGTAAAGCCCCTGATTCCACCTATGAGTCTGTCCCACGGCATGGCACACCGCTGTGCAACCATGCAGATCTGTAAAGCCCCTGAATCAACCTACGAGCCCGTCCCACAGCATAGCACAGTACTGTTCAACCAATGCAGATCTGTAAAGCCCCTGATTCCACCTATGAGTCTGTCCCACGGCATGGCACACCGCTGTGCAACCATGCAGATCTGTAAAGCCCCTGAATCAACCTACGAGCCCGTCCCACAGCATAGCACAGTACTGTTCAACCAATGCAGATCTGTAAAGCCCCTGATTCCACCTATGAGTCTGTCCCACGGCATGGCACACCGCTGTGCAACCATGCAGATCTGTAAAGCCCCTGAATCAACCTACGAGCCCGTCCCACAGCATAGCACAGTACTGTTCAACCAATGCAGATCTGTAAAGCCCCTGATTCCACCTATGAGTCTGTCCCACGGCATGGCACGCCGCTGTTCAACCAATGATCTGTAAAGCCCCTGAATCGACCTACGAGTCAGTCCCACAGCATGGCACGCCGCTGTTCAACCAATGATCTGTAAAGCCCCTGAATCGACCTACGAGTCAGTCCCACAGCATGGCACGCCGCTGTTCAACCAATGATCTGCAAAGCCCCTGAATCGACCTACGAGTCAGTCCCACAGCATGGCACGCCGCTGTTCAACCAATGCAGATCTGTAAAGCCCCTGATTCCACCTATGAGTCTGTCCCACGGCATGGCACACCGCTGTGCAACCATGCAGATCTGTAAAGCCCCTGAATCAACCTACGAGCCCGTCCCACAGCATAGCACAGTACTGTTCAACCAATGCAGATCTGTTAAGCCCCTGATTCCACCTACGAGTCAGTCCCACAGCATGGCACGCCGCTGTTCAACCAATGATCTGTAAAGCCCCTGAATCGACCTACGAGTCAGTCCCACAGCATGGCACGCCGCTGTTCAACCAATGATCTGTAAAGCCCCTGAATCGACCTACGAGTCAGTCCCACAGCATGGCACGCCGCTGTTCAACCAATGATCTGTAAAGCCCCTGATTCCACCTATGAGTCTGTCCCACGGCATGGCACACCGCTGTGCAACCATGCAGATCTGTAAAGCCCCTGAATCAACCTACGAGCCCGTCCCACAGCATAGCACAGTACTGTTCAACCAATGCAGATCTGTTAAGCCCCTGATTCGACCTATGAGTCTGTCCCATGGCATGGCACGCCGCTGTTCAACCAATGCCATCTGCAGGGGAAAGGGTATACCTTTGCTAACATAAGCCAATTAACAGGTAGAAGTAGTATAGCAAGACGCCATTGCTGAGTTCTGCTAGCCCCCTATGATGTACAGACTTAATGACAAATTTCCACTAATGCCAAGGTGCTTGTTTTGGCCTGCAGGCAAGAATGCTCTGAATTGAATGGATTCCCCAATATTGAACAGTATCCCTTTTCTGATTTGTCAAAGAAGCAGTTTTATGGGCGATGTAGCGCAACCTAGCTGTGAAGTATCACAATGCTGTGCAACAAGGGCACACAGTAGTTGGGCACAATGATATTGATACAATTGGAACAATGTTGCAGCCACTCTATCCCACCACCGGAAATCGGGCCCACAATTCTCATCACTATGTGGGTACTGTGTCGGAGCCAGGAGACGAGGGCTCTGAGGCTTCCGCTCCTGCGCGATCCTGAGAGAAAGAGCGGGCATTCACGCGTAAAGAAAGACTCCTGGGAAGAGACACTGCCATACTCCCAGACGACAGGAGTGTTGCTAGGTCTGGAAAATACCCGGGGCTATGCTAATGTCAGAACTGTCGGGACTGGGGGCTAACTAGCCTTTTGGTTGTAGCTCCTGAGATTCTATCCGGGGCTACAACCAAAAGACCAGGGGCTATAGCCCCCTTAGCCCCCCCCTAGCAACGCCTCTGCCAGACGATAAGGTCTCTGGTGTCTCATTTCCTCTAGTGTGAGACTCTTCCTCTCGGTCAGGCCACTCTCTCTGGCATGGTCTCTCACCACTGAAAAGCCAGGCCCTTTGTGTTCTACCTATGCCAGCTCACTGCGCGTGTATATCGAACCCTGCAAAGCGCTCACACACCTCCTGGGCCACCTCAAGGAATATAACAAAATCAATATCTTATGTTTAATCCCTAAATTAGATCAGAACCTGGAACCCGGCTTCGCTGCTCGATTAAATTGCTTCGTTCTGGGTAGATCACTGAATCTCACGGCGTCAGATCTCCCTCATCTGCCAAAATTGGATGCAGGTGGAAACAGATGCTGCTGTCCTGTGTTCATAGCTTTCAACATTCCATCCCATGGACTTTTCTGGGCGCCTCTTCTTTGCTTTGAGTGAAGATGACAACTTTGCAAGCTTCTCTGTAGGTATATCACAGTATCAGGGTTTCTTTTGGCCGCGTCACGAGAGACCGGTCACGTCTGTTTGTAGACTTTTAGCCCACCTACTACTAGTCCACCATAAAAGCTGTCTCCATATCTCCCTAGTGTATGGGTTACTATTGGCACCAGAACAGGCTACGACGGCAGTGCGCTCTCAATTCAGCAAGGCATAATGTGCGGCTAGGATGTTCAGAAGGGGCGTTCCGGTAGAGGATATGCAGTAAGAAACCCCAAAGAAATGCAAATAGAGGTGACACCTGGTGTGGTTTTGGAGTCCACTACCTGTCACTGTTTCATTTTAATAAACAATTTCAGAGTGACGGTGTGTCCATAAATTGAACTCTGAACCAGCGTGTGGGTAGGGAGGAGTCCCGACATGTCTCGGGAGGATAGCTCAAGCAGCAACGGGCAGCAACGGGCTCGCCTTGGAAGCAAGACGACATGGAAAACACAGGTTCGATCCCCAGGTTCGCACGTAGAAACCTCTGGGTGTTATAAATAACCTTTCATATCATAACATGCTTATGGGCTATCTTAGACCCCCCACTTCAGAGCCCTTTATCAAAGAATATACCCCTGAAAACTGCAGATGAATGATGTGAAGATGTGAGGTATCTACACACTGAAGCTCACATCCAGGGTATGCACAATCCCACTCGGACGCATGCATGCACCTGCACACGGATACATGAATGCATGCGCACCCACAAACCCTTGTGTGGGCCACTGCGCCACATCCAAGAATGTTGGGGTGCGCCTATCTCCATGGATACATTGATCCTCTGGTGATCAAGGTCGCTCTTTGCGTGTGTACGACATGGCGGTTCCACCTGCTCGGGCTTCCTTCCAGGAAGTCCCAGCCTGACATGCCTCGCAGCAGGACGGACGTGCACTTCCGCACCGTGTCTCCGGCTCTGGCTCCCACCACCGCACAGGCCAAAGGCCTGCTTCCTATCACGATATAATAGCATTTTAATCTGCTGGCGTCTCCCTTTGAACCAGGCTTCAGCCTTTGACAGACTAATCAGGCCTTAATGCTGCAGCAATACGGGATTAATTGAGCCTGCAGCATTTCAGCCATTTTGAGTTAATTATTGCATTCTGTTTTGCAAACATATGATGTCAGTTAATCTGCTTTTGGCGAGGCCGGGGACGACAGATGTGCATGTGCAGAGCCCTGGAAGGGGGGAGGAGGGCTGGGAGGGGCATGGAGGGAAGGAAATCTTAGGACACCCTGTCCTTACACGTCTTGCACAACAGGCAGTCCCGACTATTGGGGCACGTGCGCCACATGGCTCTTTGATTGGCCATGGCACCAGGGCACACCAAAGTGCTTTGGCTGCACTAAAAACTCCTTCTTTCCTACTCACAAGTCGAGGTTGCACGTGCTGCCTGTGCCTGGCTTCTATGGCCTCCCCTTTAACCCCGTTCTTGCTGCCACACACGAACCCAAGAGGCAGAGGCCAAGCAAAGCCGCCACCACCCTGGCACCAGCCTGTATCCGGCCAACGTGCTGTACCAGAAAAGTCCAGAGTTGCCACCAGACCACTGGAAAGGACGCGCTGCCATAGGCTATACACCTGCAACGCTAGACAGCCATAGCGAATGGACATAGAAGAAAGCGATGTCATGGAAGACAGACTCCACTGTAGCTTGTATTATATGATATGTCTTCCATTTCATTTCCCGGAGAAACCGCGTTTGTGGGTAGGCATCACAGATCTGTGAACGGAAAGGCCAATCCACGTTACCTACAAACTGTTTCAGGCAGACCCCCGAGACGAGGATTCTGAAGGCCCCCAGAGAGTGTGTCTTCTTCTGTATGGTCACCCATTGCGGTATCGAGAGACCTGTGTGATGGCCCACCGGAAGGTTTGAAGCCCTTACGTGCAAAGCTTGAGCTGCCGTATGGTGTCACCTAAAACCATCCATAACTGGAAACCATAATCAAACTGGTGGCCAGTGCTTCGAAGTAAGAGCTCCCTATGGTGCCAACAGCTCAGAGCGTGTTTCATCCTCTGGGAGCGGAAGCGCCTGGAAGACATCTCAAGCACGTCCCCAACCAGAATTCACCCGCCTGTTCTGACACTTGGGATTGGCCTCATTCTGCCACTTGGGTATCCCTCCTTCATGCTGCCCACTCCAGCATGGCACAGGATGGTGTGCCTTGTTGGCCACACAGGGCAACAGGCCGATACCATGGTTCCAGCAGTCAGCTCTCCCCCACCTATAATTAGGCCTGCCTCACATCTGCCAAGAGAGAAGATGGCAACCCATAGGTCGGTGCCAGGCCGTGCCACCCCACTAAGGTTCTGCCAGGTCATAAAACCATGAGCAGTATTTTATCATGTTATATATAGTTTCTAAATATCCTGCTTCAACCTGTTGCTTTGCAACTTTTGGTGTCGCCACATCCTTCTACCCCAATGGCACTTTGAAGAGATGTCTGGATTAAAATAGATGCAGTGTCGTGTGTGTGTGTGTGTGTGTCCCAGCAAGGAGACCGCAGGGTCACTTGTCTTGCACCGGCACAGTTTCCACGTGTGTACCCTGAGGTCCACGCCAACTGGGGCCTTGGTTGCCGTTTCATGCGGTATAATACCAAAACATCCAACACAAAATCAACACATTTTTTTAATCGAACTTACACACAGTTCATCGAAGGAAATAGAGGGTGTGTGGGGTTGAGGTGTTACTTTAGGTGGGGGCTGTGGAAGGCTACAGCCCCCCGTATTTACATTCTATCAACTGTGTAGAAATTCGAAAATAAATCGAGGTTTTGTGCCTCGCAGTAAAAGATTTGTTGTTTTGACGTAGATCCATTTAAAACATCATGACCCAGAACGTCATGCCCCACCCAGAACATTATGCCACACCCGGGACATCATGCCCCACCCAGAACATCATGCCACACCCAGGACATTATGCCACACCCAGGACATCATGCCCCACCCCAGGACATCATGCCCCACCCAGACATCATGCCACACCCAGAACATCATGCCACTCCCAGGACATCATGCCACACCCAGAACATCATGCCACTCCCAGGACATCATGCCCCACCCAGAATATCATGCCCCACCCAGAACATCATGCCACTCCCAGGACATCATGCCCCACCCAGGAAATCATGCCACATCCAGGACATCATGCCACTCCCAGGACATCATGCCACACCCAGGACATCATGCCCCACCCAGGACATCATGCCACACCCGGGACATCATGCCACACCCGGGACATCATGCCCCACCCGGGACATCATGCCCCACCCAGGACATCATGCCCCACCCGGGACATCATGCCTCACCCGGGACATCATGCCCCACCCGGGACATCATGCCCCACCCAGGACATCATGCCACACCCAGGACATTATGCCACACCCAGGACATCATGCCCCACCCAGGACATCATGCCACTCCCAGGACATCATGCCCCACCCAGGAAATCATGCCACACCCAGGACATCATGCCCCACCCAGAATATCATGCCCCACCCAGAACATCATGCCACTCCCAGGACATCATGCCACACCCAGAACATCATGCCACACCCAGGACATTATGCCACTCCCAGGACATCATGCCCCACCCAGGAAATCATGCCACATCCAGGACATCATGCCCCACCCAGACATCATGCCCCACCCAGAACATCATGCCACTCCCAGGACATCATGCCCCAGCCAGGACATCATGCTCTGCCCAGGACATCATGCCCCACCCAGAACATCATGCCCCACTCAGAACATCATGCCCCACTCAGAACATCATGCCCCGCCCAGGACATCATGCCACATCCAGGACATCATGCCCCACCCAGGAAATCATGCCACACCCAGGACATCATGCCCCACCCAGAATATCATGCCCCACCCAGAACATCATGCCACTCCCAGGACATCATGCCACACCCAGAACATCATGCCACACCCAGGACATTATGCCACTCCCAGGACATCATGCCCCACCCAGGAAATCATGCCACATCCAGGACATCATGCCCCACCCAGACATCATGCCCCACCCAGAACATCATGCCACTCCCAGGACATCATGCCCCAGCCAGGACATCATGCTCTGCCCAGGACATCATGCCCCACCGAGAACATCATGCCCCACCCAGAACATCATGCCCCACCCAGACATCATGCCACACCCAGAACATCATGCCCCACTCAGAACATCATGCCCCACCCAGGACATCATGCCCCACCCAGACATCATGCCACACCCAGAACATCATGCCCCACTCAGAACATCATGCCCCGCCCAGGACATCATGCCACATCCAGGACATCATGCCCCACCCAGACATCCTGCCACACCCAGAACATCATGCCACTCCCAGGACATCATGCCCCAGCCAGGACATCATGCTCTGCCCAGGACATCATGCCCGACCCAGACATCATGCCACACCCAGAACATCATGCCCCACTCAGAACATCATGCCCCGCCCAGGACATCATGCCACATCCAGGACATCATGCCCCACCGAGAACATCATGCCCCGCCCAGGACATCATGCCCCGCCCAGGACATCATGCCCCACCCAGGACATCATGCCCCACCCAGAACATCACGCCCCACCCAGAACATCATGCCCCACCCAGAACATCACGCCCCACCCAGAACATCATGCCCCCCCCCGAGAACATCATGCCCCACCGAGAACATCATGCCACTCCCAGAACATCATGCCCCAGCCAGGACATCATGCTCTGCCCAGGACATCATGGCCCACCGAGAACATCATGCCCTGCCCAGAACATCATGTCTCAGCCAGGACATCATGCCCCAACCTGGACATCATGCCCCGCCCAGGACATCATGCCTCACCGAGAACATCATGCCACACCCAGGACATCATGCCCCAGCCAGGAAATCATGCCCCACCCAGGACATCATGCCCCCCCGAGAACATCAAGCCCCACCCAGGTGTGCTCCACTCTTTCGGTGTCTGGTGGAAGCAGGAACTGCAGTTCCTCCCGATAGGTTGTTTCAAAAAGAGAGCTGCCATTCCATGATTGAAGATCCACATGGGCCATCTGCTTTTCTGGGCAATGATACCCCCACATCCATTCAAAGTGTTTCATCCACATTGGAAACCTGACAGGTGAAGACACTGCATGCTTATATCAGACGGACAGCTGCTATGGCCCTCACAGTAAATGTGCCCTTCAGGCCTCCCCCACCTTCAGGGGAAGAGCTCAGGAACCTGCAATAATGCTGACGAGGGATGCTTCTTGTGGCTGAGTTGCTGTGTGCAAGACTCCTCGCTGGAGCTTACTGTCTTCTGAGATGAGCTGGGCTCTGTCTAGGAGGCTGAGGCTATAGAATTGGTCATTCCCAAGCAACATCACCAAGATTTTCTCTTGGTGCTACTAGACCAAATGAAGTTACGCTGTGAAGGCAATGTGGCCCCGTTGGACACAGGGGCGGAGATTCATGGGCAAGGAATGGGCAAGATTGGTCCTGGGCCTACAATCTCTGCTGATGGGGCTCCAGAACAAGATTGGGGCGATAGGCAGAAAAGTATGGGGAGTAGAGACCACATTCTGAATCAGACAATGCACCCTAGATGAGGGTAGGCTCGTACGATGCAAAGGGATTCCTCCACAGCAAAGCGGCAGGGGAGTCCAGGGCAAGGAGGATGCGCCATGTTCAGCGAAGAGGATGCCGGCTGGCGGCTGCATGTCTGAAGCTCCGGAGCAGTGAGACGAGGAAGGACAGGAAGCAAGGTAGAGCCGATAGCTATAATACAGCCCGGTGGGGAGTGGGTTGACCAGAATATCTTGTTAGGTAAGGTCAGATGTGGCATAACCTTTATCACCTGAACTTGTCACCATTCACTTTTGGCCAATGGATGGCTTCAAGGCAATGGGAAACCAGCAGCGCAGTGGACGAGGAGTCCTCGTAAAATGCTAGTAGGATTTGGGTAGTGACTATGTCAGAGTAATAGGTGAGTCGTTTTCATGGATGAACTTTATAACAGTGCCGGCCAAACACCAAAACTCCCCTTCACCTCTCCGCCTATCCCTGGGAATAAAGTGAAAAAATACCTGCTCACCTCTTCTATCCTTGCTTAAATACAGGGCTGCCCGGGACCTTTCCCTCAGACCTCTGCTCCTAGCCTGGAGGACATATGAGACACTCCCATCATTCCTCTACACCCTTCCTGGTATAACGATTATACATGGGGTAGGTTCTGGGGCACTAAGGTTTTCTTCCACACCCAACAATCAGGTTTACCGCTACTCTTGTCAATCCTTGTCATTGGCTGCTCTTACACTGATAAGTCCAGGTTCCAAGCTTCAACGCTGTCTCCTGCCCCCATCACAGCCCAACGGTGGGACACTGCCCTTCCAGGCCTGAACCGTGACCACGCCGTTCAACCGGTTCACACTATGCAAGAACGTGAGATAAATTTGTGGAATAGAAGCAACCCTGGCCGTCACTGTGTCATGGCCTCACTTCTCTGAGGCCTTCATTTGGAGCAATACTGTGTGTGACTTAGAGGGGAGGCAATCCCTAGACTTGTGGGGTCCAGTAATGCAGAAGAACCTCAGAAGCAAACCACAGAGAGGCAGGTACACTGCTCTTGCAGAAGACTCCTTGGGACACGCTCGTTGAGTCGAGGCACTCGTTTTGCGGCAATCTATGTGATTTATTTTGTAGCCACGAAGCAGTCTCACGGTGGACGCAGGGAGACGCCGTCTGTGGTGGGGCCTCATGTTGCGACTTTCACCCTGTATTTTCTCCTAGGAACGTGATAACTCATCAAGGGTAATGTAACAATTTATTTTGAGGGTCAGCTGTGAAAATGGGAAATGGGTGCCGAAGACCCCGATGGCCACCCATCCCCTAAGCGCTCTGATGCACATACACAAACACAGTTATGCATCACATAGGGTCCTGTGTACATTTTGACAGACTGCTTGTGACCGAACCCTTCCTAAGTGCCCGCAAGACACCAGTGGTAGCTTGCAGCGGACCACACTTACAAAAGTCGTTTTCACAAAGTGAAGAGTTAAAAAAAATGAGCGATGTTGAACTCAGCCTTCAGAATATTCTTTCTACTCTACCTTATCTCCCTCTTGCCCGTTTTTGTCTTTACGCTTCCTTTTTATGTTCTGTTGTTTCCAACTACTTACCCCCATTTACATACACCATCTCTCCCGCTTTCATTCCTCTGTCCGCCATCTCTCCTATCCTCTTCCTTCCTCTTTCTTCTTATCCCTTCCTCTTTCACTTGACGCATTCATTTAGTCCATTATTTCTTTCTCCCATTTCCCCTGGACGAGAGTCCACCCAGTCCCTCCATGCTTTCCTTTCCTGCTGAATTGTCTACTCTTTTCCTTCTATCCCATTTTCTCCCCTCCTGTCTTTTCCACTCTTCTTCCCATACTGCCCCCTCTCTTTTTTCTCACCACCGTTTCCTTTCTTTGCTTGCCTTTTTTCTCTCCGTCTTGAGGTGCGGCGGCCCTTTCCTCATGAGGGGCCCCGCGTCTTTTGCTGTTTTATACACTGTGCTTAATGTTTAGAACTTTTTTGCACTAGTTCCTATTACTTTCATTTTCCAGAATGGTTTAAAAAAATAAAAAACATGCTATCATTCAGTTGTATTAAAAAAAAGAATGGGATACTACTACTCTCTGTGTTTCACTAGTCCTTCTTGTACCTGTAATGCTTTACGTTCTGTTGTATTTTGGGACAGAGGTGTTCTCAGCTCCCTGTTTAACCCAGTAAAGAAATAAAAATGTTACTAATTGATGATAACTTTCCGTGTTGTTCTGTTATTTTGTTGCTCTGTGTACATGACCAAAGGGCACACTTACAAATGTGACTCATTCTCCAAATTCTCAAAATGAGCCTATGGAATGCAGGTGTAAAGAGGCAGGCAAAAGGTAGGGTTAGCCAGCGAGTCTGCAATAAGCAAGGTAATGTGAAGAATGTATATTACATTGTAGAAGGTAAGTGGGCAAAGATTGTGGGACAGATGTGATTGACCACAGGAGTCTTTCTGCCAGATCTCCTTTAGGCGAGAGGTGTCCAGGGTAGGAATAAGGGATCAAGCAGCAAAGGGGGCTTTCAGGTACATTATTGGTGGCCAGAAAGTCCCTTCCACAATTCAGAAAAAAGTGTAACATCTGTTCCATCACAATCCTGATCTTTGCTGCTGCGATGTGGAGAAACGGTAACAATGCCATCACCGAACGCAGAGTGGCACGTAGCCTATTTCCACCCATATCAATCGAGCTTCAAGCAGCCATCTAGTGCTGAAAGACCCATGGTCAGTATTCAAGGCACCGTACTCTGCCTCATGGAGAAAGGCGGAGCAGAGCGGCTGAAACACCTGGATCTTTCTGCAGCACTGCTGGAGCCCCCTCAATGCTCCTGCACTGGGTCTCGTAGTGATAAACCTTACTCTTCTTCCTCCATGACCTCGATGCTCGTGCAGTGGGTCTCGTAAAGATAAGCCTTACTCTTTCTCCATGACCTGGATGCTCCTGCATGGGGTCTCGTAGAGATAAGCCTTAATCTTCCTCCATGGCCTCGATGCTCCTGCACTGGGTCTCGTAGAGATATGCCTTACTCTTCTTCCTCCATGACCTCGATGGTCCTGCACTGGGTCTCGTAAAAATAAGCCTTAGTCTTCCTCCATGACCTTGATGCACCTGCACTGGGTCTCATAGGGATAAACCTTACTCTTCCTCCATGACCTCGATGCTCCTGCACGGGGTCTCATAGAGATAAGCCTTACTCTTCCTCCATGACCTCGATGCTCCTGCACGGGGTCTCGTAGAGATAAGCCTTACTCTTCCTCCATGACCTCGATGCTCCTGCACGGGGTCTCGTAGAGATAAGCCTTACTCTTCCTCCATGACCTCGATGCTCCTGCACGGGGTCTCGTAGAGATAAGCCTTACTCTTTCTCCATGACCTGGATGCTCCTGCATGGGGTCTCGTAGAGATAAGCCTTAATCTTCCTCCATGGCCTCGATGCTCCTGCACTGGGTCTCGTAGAGATATGCCTTACTCTTCTTCCTCCATGACCTCGATGGTCCTGCACTGGGTCTCGTAAAAATAAGCCTTAGTCTTCCTCCATGACCTTGATGCTCCTGCACTGGGTCTCATAGGGATAAACCTTACTCTTCCTCCATGACCTCGATGCTCCTGCACAGGGTCTCATGGGGATACACCTTACTCTTCCTCCATGACCTCGATGCTCCTGCACGGGGTCTCGTAGAGATAAGCCTTACTCTTCCTCCATGACCTCGATGCTCCTGCACAGGGTCTCATAGGGATAAACCTTACTCTTCCTCCATGACCTCGATGCTCCTGCACGGGGTCTCGTAGAGATAAGCCTTACTCTTCCTCCATGACCTCGATGCTCCTGCACGGGGTCTCGTAGAGATAAGCCTTACTCTTCCTCCATGACCTCGATGCTCCTGCACAGGGTCTCATGGGGATACACCTTACTCTTCCTCCATGACCTCGATGCTCCTGCACGGGGTCTCGTAGAGATAAACCTTACTCTTCCTCCATGACCTCGATGCTCCTGCACGGGGTCTCATAGAGATAAGCCTTACTCTTCCTCCATGACCTCGATGTTCCTGCACGGGGTCTCGTAGCGATAAGCCTTACTCTTCCTCCATGACCTCGATGCTCCTGCACGGGGTCTCGTAGAGATAAGCCTTACTCTTCCTCCATGACCTCGATGCTCCTGCACGGGGTCTCGTAGAGATAAGCCTTACTCTTCCTCCATGACCTCGTGCTCCTGCACTGGGTCTCGTAGC
The DNA here is from genome assembly GCF_040938575.1 of Ambystoma mexicanum. NCBI lineage: Eukaryota > Metazoa > Chordata > Amphibia > Caudata > Ambystomatidae > Ambystoma > Ambystoma mexicanum. The sequence goes on along the minus strand of NC_090930.1, from coordinate 77,746,512 downwards.
GATAAGCCTTACTCTTCCTCCAGGACCTCGATGCTCCTGCACAGGGTCTCGTAGAGATAAGCCTTACTCTTCCTCCATGACCTCGTGCTCCTGCACTGGGTCTCATAGCGATAAGCCTTACTCTTCCTCCAGGACCTCGATGCTCCTGCACAGGGTCTCGTAGAGATAAGCCTTACTCTTCCTCCATGACCTCGATGCTCCTGCACGGGGTCTCGTAGAGATAAGCCTTACTCTTCCTCCATGACCTCGTGCTCCTGCACTGGGTCTCATAGCGATAAGCCTTACTCTTCCTCCAGGACCTCGATGCTCCTGCACAGGGTCTCGTAGAGATAAGCCTTACTCTTCCTCCATGACCTCGATGCTCCTGCACGGGGTCTCGTAGAGATAAGCCTTACTCTTCCTCCATGACCTCGATGCTCCTGCACAGGGTCTCATGGGGATACACCTTACTCTTCCTCCATGACCTCGTGCTCCTGCACTGGGTCTCGTAGCGATAAGCCTTACTCTTCCTCCAGGACCTCGATGCTCCTGCACAGGGTCTCGTAGAGATAAGCCTTACTCTTTCTCCATGGCCTCGATGCTCCTGCACACGGTCTCGTAGGGATAAGCCATACTCTTGCTCCATGGATAATAGGAACTCATCCCTGTCCCTAAAGAGTTCACAAGGCCCTGCCAGATATAGTTTTGGGCTTGCCAAGTGTCTACAATGCCTTGTTGTCTAAATTGATCCAAATTGTACAAGAAACCACTGAGAAGACAACATCTTAACTCTTCCATTCTAACAACAGCCCAGAGATTGTGCCTTAGCGTCCTGAGTGAACTAGACTTGCTCAGAGCTTCGGGCATATCTGGCGGCTTGGGGACCTTCTCGGGTAGCAGGGGATGGACATTATTCCAGCAATACATTTCAATAGGCGATCTGATAGCCACACAGCCTTACCATACTGCACACAAGCTTTATTCATTTAGTACATTTTAATGTACTTACTTACAGTGAAATAATGAGATAAGTATGCAATGATCTATTGGACCAAGGCGATTCCTGGATTTTTGGCAAATTCAACACAAAAGATAGGCGATGCCTATAAAAGCGAAAGCTGATATGAGAGCAAAACAACGAGCATGGGTTACCCTGTGTGCCCCAGGAATACAATATAAGCAAAATGCCTGCAGAGACTGCCAGCCAGGCATGCAGGGGCTCTGTTATTCTGGCGAGAAGTTATAAAACATGGTTTCAGTCCTAGAGTGAAAACAGAGGATGTGCGAAAAAAAGAGAGATTTGTGTAAAAGTAACTCTGGGTGTTGTATCTTAGAGCTGTGGGAAAGTATCCCAGTGGATGAATGGAGGTAACGTTTGTGTAACATAACAGGTACATACTGGGCTATACACTCGTGGCTCCCACAGTTCTAGCTAAGGCTGGACTTGTTGTACACTGCGATTTACTGCACCCCAATTCCTGAAGAATGTACCTGCTAGGACAGGGTTCTGCAACCCTTGGCTCGCCAAATGTCTTGGACTACATCTCCCATCAGCCCAAGACAGCAGAGTCAAAGAAAAGAGTTAATGGGGGTCCGAGTCCAATTCATCCAGGGATGGACAGGCTGCAGACTCTTGTGCTAGGATCAAGCTTTGACCAGAACCCCCTGACTGAGATCTACCAAGCACATTATTCTATGTATGGGAGCTGTCATGCAGGGGACCCCCACATATGCAGAACACTGGGAAACGGTGGTAGGTCCCTCACAAGTCACCATTAAGTAGAGGCACCGAGGAAAACACAACAAAGCAGCAGGAACTCCTGCTAGTAAGTGTGCTTCACTTGCAATAGTTTGCAGATTGCCTTGCATGTTCTGTCTCCATGTGCTAGGACCACAATATCTACACAAACTAACATACGTATCTTCTATGCAATTAAAGACGCTGGTATGATTAATCAGGCTCCAGAGGGATCGGCCGCACACGGGGGTGCACACCGGCGTGCAGATCTGATTGTGGACCTCAGCCGATTGCTTCATTTTTAAATTTCTATAGGGCAAAACTAAATTGGATAACAACTAAATTTAGTAAAATAACAACTAAAGTAAGATAACAGCTAAATTTAGTAACAATTCATACATGGATGCCTTTTAAAAACCTTTAACCACATTGCTCAAAAATTACATGACAAGCAAGTAGAGAACTAAAGCAACCACGATCCACTCAAATGGGCACTATGATCCTTAAAAGAAGTGAAACCCAGGGGTTTAGCAGAGGACACCAGAGTAGGCGTGGGAAAAAAAAATAGACACCTTCATGGCAGGAGGGATCGCCTGAAGAAGACGACATAAAGAAACTCTGTGTGGTTAATAGTTACGAAAGTCAATGCACCCAGTCTTCTACTGATCAGGACATTGCCCTCAAGTTGAAGTTCATAAATGTTTGGCTATTATGGAATAAGACCCACCTGAGGCTGAGAAGCTCTGTGCAAGAAGTCTGGCAGCCCAGCGGCGCAGGATGGCAGGGGCGTAAGATGACAGGGGCTTCATGCACAAGCAGGAACTGACAGGGCGGGAAGGACTATGCTTCCTTTCGAGTCAGTCTTTCAGGTCCGCTCCAGATGCCTGCTTGCAGAAATCCAGGGATCATCTGGGGTTTAAGAACCCATGGAGGCAGGTCAAACAGTGTGAACGTTTTTAATGGTTTTTTAAATTATTGGCACCCATGCAAAAACATTCCATAAATTGGGGCCAATTTATTTCCCAAAGTAACCCTCCTATCGTTAGACTCCTTGCTGGATGACATGTTGGGCTTTTTTTGGGTGATGCTGAAAGCAGATACTTTCTGACATTGGAAGGAGATTATTTTGGCTGGTGCAATACTCCTTTCTTTTGGTTCTTTGATAATGGGACACTTGGTTCTGGGAGCACATAGTCATTAAGCAATATCACCCGAGCAGGACGGGGCTCGGGTGATATTGCTATTAGTATCCGGCGTGATGTACCAGATACTAACAGTTTGTTTAAAGTAATAAAAAAAGATGGCCGACCTGGATCCAGAGAAGGGACTACCTAGTCCTTTCTCCCTCCTTTCTCCCTTTCCATGATGGTCATTGACGAGGCTGTGGAGATGCACCTGGAACACTGCGGTTCCCAGCGTTGGCGAGGGACCAGGCCATGGAAGATAAGTGGCGTGGGGATCGGAGGAGGAAAATATGTGGAAAAGAGGTTGGGGAAGGGATGCAGGGATGCGGGCCACGTGGCAGCACTTACCTGAGATCCCAGGGCGGGGAGCGGAGATGACAGCCTCCCGCTATGAGGAGACTCTGACGGAGGGATTACCATGTGGTAATGCTCCCGTTTTGAGCCTCCTCATTGATTGGGAGGCCAACACGCCCCCCCCCCCCGCTCCCTACTAATAGGAATTACTTTACGGAGCAGAACCACATTCTTGGAAAGAGACAATGCACCCAATGCTGATTTCAAGGAAACCAGGAAACAGCACATGATCACCTTGCAGAGGAGCCCTACGCAATGAGTGCAACGGCGAGTATGCAGCTGAGTGTGATCATTAGATGCCAGGCCTTGAGTTCTCATCAGCTCCTTCACAGCAGATCTTCCTCTACTGTGTCCGCCACACAAATATAATTTCCACCATTACTCGTGGGTCAGCGACCGGGGTTCAAATGAGGCTCATCTCAAACATTAAGTGACTGGGCAAGAGAGAATCGTGGAATGTGGGACAACATACACGTGGCTGGTAGAGGCGGCCATTGAAAGTTTGATGTGAGGCTCCTGATTGAGAAATCGTCTTTACTGAGGAGCTGTAGCTTGCGCTTTCTTCTTTTCTCTCTCTCTCTGTCTTTTCCTCCCTCTGCTCCCTTTCTCTCACTTTCCATTTCTCGCGTCGTGCTTATGATTCTGTCTTTGTGGACGAGAGTTAAGGTGGCACGGGGCCACTTGCCATTGCTGATACCTCCGTGACCAGCCAATAAGCACAGATATCTTGTACGACAGGGGTATGTGCTGTCTTCTTTCAAGGTGTCATGTGGTTCACGCTGATTGACACATTAAGGTCAGAGAAAAGGGCGTGCTTAAGAAAAAGGTTAATATTGCACTCGTAGGGGCTGCATTACTAAACTAAAATGGTCATGGTTGCTATTCTCCATAACGTGGGGAGGGGCTTCGGGATGGATGAAAAGAAAGCTCTCTCGAGAAGTTTAAAGTGCACCTGTGCCGTCTCCTCCTTCTACTTCCTGATGTTCTCCACTTCTCCACCATACCTCGTCCATCATCTCCTTATTTTCCTCCTCTTTCCCTTCACTTTGCTTATCTTCCACTCATCAATGTTCTCTCGCTCCAGCATTCTACCCTCCTTCCCAACCTCTTCACTCCTTTGAGCACCTCTTGTGGTAACCACTAGGTTTCTCCAATTCTCTACTAAACCTCCCACCTTCTTCACCCCTTCCGACACCTTGTTAGCATAGGCTTGATATTCTTGCCCAATAAGCGCAGGTCAATCTTGGCAGTTGAACCCATCGTGTAGCCGACAAGTTCTTACTGCCAATATACCCTTCAGAGGGACTCAGAAATACCACCTGACGGATCTATTGCCCAAAAGATGGATGGACGGCCAAAGGAACCACCAGCCTGAAAAGGAAGTCACAATTAATAACAGTCAAATGACAATAATCACCCAATATGGGAATTCACAACAAGGTAATACCTGCAAGACAAGACAGAAGTAGTAAGTGGAACCACGGGGAGTCTAACCTAGAAGAACACCAAGACTATTAGACACTAAGCAATGATGTAACCAGATTACTAAATGACGAGTCAACATAGAACGCTCTTACCATCTGTATGTTTCTTGCAGGGTCGTGAAGAAAAGGAAAAAGGTTATCCAAGGTAAGTCTGGAAGACCCTCACACCTGCCGGCACAAGGACGCCTAATAATCTCAAATCCCAGTGTCCGTGCAGAAAAGAAAAGAGTTCTGTGATCCACCTACCCACCGCCGGCATAAGGACACCTAATCAGCAGCACGAAGCGTCTCTAGTTCAATACGCTGTATCAAAAGTCTGCGGTAAGCAGGGCTCCAAAGTCCAAATGAATGGTCACGATCCAAGGAAGGTCAAGGAAGCGGTCCGGGTCAGCGATAATGCAGGTAAGGCAGATACAAGGGTTAGGCAGCAGCAGGTCAAAGAGTAATCCGAGGGTCAGAACCTAGTAACCTAACAGGAATCAGAATCACGAAGCAGAGGAAGGTCGATAAGCGGTCCGAGGTCAAACGATCCAAAAGCCAGAGGAAAAAAGGGCAATCCAAAGGGAATCCAATAAGCAAGCCGCGGTCACAAGAAATCAAGGGTCAAGAAAACAAAAAGCAATGGCAATAGAATACAGATTCAGAAGCGAAGCGCCAAGTTTGAACGGGCCATTAATACTCAGAACACCGGTCACGTGATCCGACCCAACTGGCTCAACGTGAAAAGACACGTGATCCCAGCAACGCAGAGCGTCCGCGTTGCCATGGCAAACCCCAGCGCTTCGGAAAGATTGATAGCGTACCAGATGATTACGGGTACACCCGCTGTAGGGAAATGCTCTAAGTCCATGATGTTGGAGGCGGATACTTGTGGAAACAGCGGATGTAACAGGTCTCGCTACTTGGCACCGGGCTCCATACTGGCCCAGATAACCGATCCCTTTATGTTTCCTGACAGTACCCTCCCCCAATGAAATAACCACTTTCCTGGAGGCCAGAAAATGTGACAAGAGAAGAGGAGCGTGTATATTAGTGGCTGGTTCCCAAGTCCGATTCACTGGACCGTAACCTTTCCAGTCCACCAGATAATACCTCTTACCCCTAACAGTGTTAGTATCAAGAATAGCATTGACCTCATATTCTTCAGAACCATGGATCATGAGAGGCGGAGGATGGGCAGGTAATTTGGAACCTCGAGTACAAGGTTTCAACAATGAGACATAGAACACAGGATGCGTTCTCCAAGATAATGGCAATTCCAAATGAACAGCCACCGGATTGACCAGAGCCTGGACCCTGAAAGGACCAACAAAACGTGGCAGGAGACACCGACGTCCAGGCATAAGTAGATTTTTGGGGATAACCACAACTTGGTACCAGGCTGATACTGTGGGGCCTCGCCCCGATGACGGTCTGAAAACCGCTTGGCCTGCTCTTTTGCAACAGTCAAAAGGAGCACGACATCCTTGTGAATGGACGAGAGATCACGTAGACTACCCTGCACCGCAGGGTTCATAGTATCCAAAGCAGTGTCAAAGGGCAGGGTACGAGGGTTCTGGCCGTATAAGGCGTAGAACGGGGTGGTACCAGTGGATGCATGGCTAGAATTGTTGCAAGCAAATTCTGTGTGTATGAGAACAGAAAACCATGACCCTTGATATGTAAGGTAAAACAGCGCAGATATTGGTCAAGGGTGGCGTTAGGGCACTCAGTTTTACCGTCTGTCTGCGGATGGTATGTGCTGGAACAACGGTCGTCAATGCCTGTAGAACTTGTGAGATGTTTCCAGAATCTGGAGGTAAATTGGGCACCCCCGTCTGACACAATGATATCGGGAAGACCAAAAAAGCGAAACACATTGTGCAGGAACAACTCTGCAAGAGCAGGTGCTGTGGGCAAGCCCTGACAAGGAATGAACAAGGCCAGTTTGGAAAAGTAGTCCACAACCACCCAGATGGTATTGAATCCCTTCACAGGAGGCAGCTCTACAATGAAGTCCATGGAAACCATTGACCAAGGACGTTCAGGTACTGGTAATGGTTGCAAAAGACCCAAAGGTTTCGAAGTGGAACCTTTACATTGGGCACATATTGAGCATGAATCAACATAAGAAGACACATCCCGAGTCATGGCAGGCCACCAACACCAGCGTCTCAACAGCTCCAAAGTCTTTTTCCTGCCAGGATGGGCAGCTAGAAGAGAGTCATGACACCACTGCATGTCAGTACGCTGAGTGGCAACATCAGGCAGATACAGGCGACCCTGTACATAAGGCAAAGAACCAATAACATCCATGTCATACTCTGGTATTTCGTTGGGTCCCTTCGCTACCCATTCCTGAATGGCAGACACCAATGAGGGTTGTAATGTACAAGCGCAGACCACTTGATTACTGTGGAGGATGGTACCTCCCCAAGAATGAGACGACACACTGTATAGTCTCGAAAGGGCATCCGCTCTCGAATTCATTGGACCAGGACGATAGGTAAGCTTGAAATTATACATAGAGAAGAATTCATGCCACCTGGCATGACGAGATGTAGTACATTGTAAAGACTGTAGTGCTAACAAGTTCCTATGATCAGTGTATACTTAAACTGGAGATGCGGTGTCCAACAAGTGGTCTCTCAACTCCATGAAAGCATCTCTAGCAGCCAACAACTCCTGCTCCGTAACAGTATAGTTCTGCTCATATGGAGTACGTTTTCGTGAATGATAGGCTACAGGATGCAGCAATCCAGTGTCTTTACATAACTGTGACAAAATAGCCCCTACAGCAACCTCAGAGGTGTCAGCCTTTACGAAATATAGTTGATCTGGATCTGGATGTTGTAAGACCGGTGCTGAGGTGAAGGCTTGTTTCAAAGCATCAAAAGCCTTTTGGGCCTCCGGACTCCACATGAAAGATCGCTTGTTGCTAGTCAGGGCGGTCAAAGGAGCAGCGGATACATCGACGGTAGAAGTTAGCAAAACCAAGGAACGATTGTAAGGACTTGATGGTAGTGGGAACGGGCCAGTCCAACACAGCATTGACCTTGGCATTGCTCATCTTGATGCCAGCATTGGTTATGTCATTCCCAAGAAATTCCACTTCCTGAACGTGAAACAAACACTTTTCCAATTTGGCATATAGTCGATTCTCCCTTAAACGTTGAAGGACAGCGGATACATGCTTCACATGCTCTTCATAAGAAGAGGAATACACCAGTATATCGTCCAAATAAACAACAACAAAGTGATCCAACATGTTACTCAAAACATCATAGATGAATCGTTGGAATGTAGCAGTAGCGTTACACAACCCGAAGGGCATAACGAGGTACTCAAAAAGGCCATATTCCGTTTTGAAGCCATTTTCCACTCGTCGCCCTTCCTCATCCTCACCAGATTATACACCCCATGCAGGTCAAGCTTGGTAAAGCACTCAGAGGCACCCAACTGTTCCAAAAGCACTGCGATAAGCGGAATTGGGTACTGATTACGTTTGGTGACCACATTTAATTCGCGGTAATCGATACAAGGACGCAGGTCCCCCTCCTTCTTAGGCACGAAGAAAAGTGGAGAAGTGGCAGGGGAGCGAGACAGGCGATTGTAGCCATTCTCTAAGGCCTTGTCGATGTAGTCTTTCAAAACAATGTTTTCTCTTTGGGTAAGGGAGTAGACATGTCCCAAGGGTAATCTAGCTCCATCTACCAAATCGATAGGACAATCGTATGGCCGGTCCAGTGGAAGTGCCTCGGCCCCTACTTTGTCGAATACGTCTCTGAAGGAGTTGTACTCCTTAGGTAAAGACTAAGTGACAGCCCCGATTACTGCAGCGGTGTCCAATAAGGAGGAACAAGGACTGGAGGGCTCTTCATGTACAGGAAGGCAATTGGTTTTACAACATTCTGAGGAAAACGTAACCGAACCAGTTTGCCAGTCCACAAGAGGATTATGTTTTACTAACCATGGTAAACCCAAAATGAGCTTGAATTGGGGTGCTGCAATAACATCAAAATGTATGACTTCAGTGTGTCCAGAACTCATAATCATGGTAAGATCAATGGTATGTTCGGTGACCAATCCTGACATTAAGGTGGTGCCATCTACCCCATTGACCACCTCCAGGTGCTCTTTGGGAATAACAGGGGTTTTCCACTGATGCAGATATTGCATGTCAATGTAGTTCCCGGTTGCACCTGAGTCTAAGACTGCATGAACGAGCCCTGGCTCACTGGACTGGTAAGCCAACAAGGTTTGTAAAACAAAAGGAACAGGACAACAGGAACCCTGAGTTGAACTGCTCAGCAACGGGGCTCCCTCTATTGCAGAGCTCTGGCTTTTCCCGCCTTCTGAGGTTTCTTGGGGCATTGCCTTAAGAAGTGCTCCAAAGACCCGCAATAAAAACACAGATTGTTTTTTCTATGGTGCTCCCTTTCCTCAGAGGACAAGGGACCCCGAACTGTCCCTATTTGCATGGGTTCTTCACTGCTTGGAACCGGTGCATGATTTATGACTGAAACCGGAACAGGGCCTCATTTCTCCCCTTTTCTTACGGCTCACCGTGCGTCAATTTGCAAAATCAGGTCCAGCAGTTCAGGGAACGTGGATGGTACCACTGGTACGGTAGCCAGCACGTCTTTCAGGGTGTCAGACAGACCTTTATAGAACAGGGCAGCTTTCTTCTCGTTAGGCCATCCTGTCTCAGCCACCAACTGGTTAAATTTGGCCAAATAACTCAATAAAGAGGTATCCCCTTGTTGCAGGGACAATAGTTCTAAGTCAGTGGCCTGAGTCTTGTACCTGGTATCAAATACTTGTGACATAGCCTCGATCAATGGGTCACTATCATGAAGGCGGTTACTTCCTTACTCTAGTAATGGGTTAGCCCAAACGGCTACAGTCCCACCCAAATAGGACAATACAAAAGCCGCTTTCGTTGTCGAATCCGGAAATGAAGAAGGACCACACAAGAAATGCAACCGACATTGGCTGATGAAAGTTCTGTATGTCTTAGGGTCACCATGAAAGCGCTCTGATGGAGCCAATGGGAACTGAGCCACGACAACCACAGGAGCATTATCCTGTCTAGCCGAAGATGCCCTAGATGAGGCCGTTGGATCAGAATTACTGCCAGAGGCCCTCGCCCCAGCGAACTGCATGCCAGCCCATATCTCAAGGATATTTCGCTGGGTGGCCTCATGGGCTGCCATTACATCGGCTCGCAAATCAGCCACAAGTTGGGTGAGTGCGGTCAAGGATTCACTAGTAGCGTCCATTATGAGGCTTCTGAATATGTTAGCATAGGCTTGATATTCTTGCCCAATAAGCGTAGGTCAATCTTGACAGTTGAACCCGTCGTGTAGCCGACAAGTTCATTCTGCCAATATACCCTTCAGAGGGACTCAGAAATACCCCCTGACGGATCTATTAATCAAAAGATGGATGGACGCCACAGGAAACGCCAGCCTGCAAAGGAAGTCACAATTAATAACAGTCAAATGACAATAATCACCCAATATGGGAATTCACAACAAGGTAATACCTGCAAGACTAGAAGGAAATAATAAGTGGAACCACGGGACGTCTAACCTAGAAGAACACCAAGACTATTAGACACTAAGCAATGATGTAACCAGATTACTAAATGACGAGTCAACATAGAATGCTCTTACCATCTGTACGTTTCTTGCAGGGTCATGAAGAAAAGGAATCAGGTTATCCAAGGTAAGTCTGGAAGACCCTCACACCCGCCGGCACGAGGACGCCTAATAGTCTCAAATCCCAGTGTCCGTTTAGAAAAGAAAAGAGTTCCGTGATCCACCTACCCACCGCCGGCACGAGGACGCCTAATCAGCAGCATGAAGCATCTCAAGTTCAATACGCCGTAGAAAAAGTCTGCGGTAAGCAGGGCTCCGAAGTCCAAATGAATGGTCACGATCCAAGGAAGGTCAAGGAAGCGGTCCGGGTCAGCGACAATGCAGGTAAGGCAGAGACAAGGGTTAGGCAGCAGCAGGTCAAAGAGTAATCCGAGGGTCAGAACCTAGTAACTGAACAAGAATCAGAATCACGAAGCAGAGGAAGGTCGATAAGCGGTCCGAGGCCAAACGATCCAAAAGCCAGAGGACAAAAGGGCAATCCAAAGGGACTCCAATAAGCAAGCTGAGGTCACAAGAAATCAAGAGTCAAGAAAACATAAAGCAATGGCAATAGAATACAGATTCAGAAGCGAAGCGCCAAGTTTGAACGGGCCATTAATACTCAGAACACCGGTCACGTGATCCGCCCCAACTGGCTCAACGTGAAAAGACACGTGATCCCAGCAACGCAGAGCGTCTGCATTGCCATGGAAACCCCCAGCGCTTTCGGAAAGATTGATAGCGTACCAGATGATTACGGGTACGCCCGCTGTAGGGAAATGCTCCAAGTTCATGACGTTGGAGGCGGATACGTGTGGAAACAGCGGATGTAACAGGTCTCGCTACTTGGCACCGGGCTCTGTACTGGCCCCGATAACCGATCCCTTTACGTTTCCTGACACACCTCTCATGTAACAATCGGGGTACCCTAATCAACTACTACCTCTTCCACCTTCTGGATCGTTCTCTCTCCAGCTCGCCGGATCTTTCATCTCCCAGCCCACTTGGCCTCTGAATTCCTCATCTCCATGGCTTGCCTTTCCCCAGCCTCCTCGGACTTCCATGCATCCTTCTGACTCCTTCTTTCTCCATCTTCCTGGTCCACTCCTTCATCCTCCTTTCTCCTGCTCTCCTCCAGTCTCGCATTTCTAGCTCTTGCTCCAGCTCCTACTTCAGCTTCTTCTGTTCTCCTCTCCAGCCCGCTCCAAATGAGTTCTTCCCACTGACTACCCCTCTCCTAGGCTGGCCCTGTGGGAACTGAAACTCTTCCCCCTGCTTTCTGAGGGTCTGATCCTGAATCTGGGATTTGTTAAGGGGCTGGATTGGCTGCTTCTAGCTGGGCTTCCTCAGTGTGAGGTTCCAGATCAAGCCTCTATGCGGCAGAGCTCATTGCTTGCTCAGCATGTGCAAGCAAGTCAGGTGCATTACTTAGAGGTGTGCCTGGATCATGCGAGTGGCAAAGGAATGCTTTTCTCATTAGTGGGATCTCTGCCAGTCAAAAATACATTGGTACAATTGTTTCACTCACAAGTGGAATTGCTGTCAGTAAATAGTGAGTTGGCATAATTGAATCCTCAATAGGAGCGCACATTAAATCTTCTCTGGACTTCTGAAGTGGGGTCCGCAGGTCTCCCAGTAACAGTGAATGATGAGTTTCTTTGTTGAACAGCTGAATGTCATTGAGTCCATGCAAATGTATTTTTTCCTGGAACTTTGTATCTGAATAGAGGGGCTCCAACTGGGCTGAGGACAAAACAGTGTTCATCAAAACACCACCAGAGGCACTCATTGCATCTGCCTGAGGCTGCCTGTAGAGGTCAGCGGACCTACAAGAAGCGTCCATGCTTGATCTACAGGCTGTTCATGTGACCTCTAACCCCAAAATCGCCATTCTTGAAAGGTCTTTCCATCCACAGAAGGGCTTCAATTGGGCTGAGAGCAACACAGAGCTCATCACACCACCAGAGGCACTCATTGCATCTGCCTGAGGCTGCCTGCAGAGGTCAGGGGTGCTACAAGAAGCATCCAGGGTCGATCTACGGGCCGCTCACGTGAACCATGAAAATGTTTATCAAGCACCACTCTCGGATGACTTCTGCCCCGGAGTGTCCAGGTGAGGGCTCAAGGTAGGGTTAGATTTAAACCCTCACCCACTGTTATGGGTGCCATCTTTCAGCCTGAAGCCCCATTGGCAACCCTTCCTCCTTCTCCTTCTCTGCATTCTGTGATCCTCCATCAGCAAATTTCTGCATCAAAAGAGCACAGATTTTCTGTTTTCTTTTAACATCTGTTTCCTGGTGAAGTACTTCCGGGTTACTTTGGCTATATGAGCACTGTCATTTGGGCGTCCATTCATCCAGGTGCTCTGAGCAAAGGGCAGACAGAGTGAAGGGTTGCTGCAATATCTTAATCTATTGCATTGTATGTTCCCGGTAAGCCCCTGGTTGTGGTCGATTGCCACAAAAGTCCCTTGCATAAAGCACACAAACAACATTCCAATTAAACTCCCACACAACATTCCACAAAAGTCCCTTGCATAAAGCACACAAACAACATTCCAATTAAACTCCCACACAACATTCCACAAAAGTCCCTTGCATAAAGCACACAAACAACATTCCAATTAAACTCCCACACAACATTCCACAAAAGTCCCTTGCATAAAGCACACAAACAACATTCCAATTAAACTCCCACACAACATTCCACAAAAGTCCCTTGCATAAAGCACACAAACAACATTCCAATTAAACTCCCACACAACATTCCACAAAAGTCCCTTGCATAAAGCACACAAACAACATTCCAATTAAACTCCCACACAACATTCCACAAAAGTCCCTTCCATAAAGCACACAAACAACATTCCAATTAAACTCCCACACAACATTCCACAAAAGTCCCTTGCATAAAGCACACAAACAACATTCCAATTAAACTCCCACACAACATTCCACAAAAGTCCCTTGCATAAAGCACACAAACAACATTCCAATTAAACTCCCACACAACATTCCACAAAAGTCCCTTCCATAAAGCACACAAACAACATTCCAATTAAACTCCCACACAACATTCCACAAAAGTCCCTTGCATAAAGCACACAAACAACATTCCAATTAAACTCCCACACAACATTCCACAAAAGTCCCTTGCATAAAGCACACAAACAACATTCCAATTAAACTCCCACACAACATTCCACTAAAACAACTAATTGCATACACCTGCATTCTGCTTAACTGCTGCTCTGCACCTGCTCACACACATCAAATAAATTAACTAAGTGGCACACACGCCCCAGATATACTCTTCATTAAAGAAACATGGCTCACACTCCACCACACACCTATTATCACTCCACTTTGTCAGCCAACACTGAGACCACCCAGAGAAACTGGGTCTACATTGGTAAAACCCTGCAGCAATGATATTTTTGGGTTGAACATTTCAGCAATATTTTGTGTGGTTGCGCATCAGAGGTGAAGTCCCCCACCCCTCAGTGTTTGAGAGGGATGTTTTGGTCTTTTCAACTCCAAAATACACAATATCAGGACTGCTCTCCCCTCAGCTCTCCCACTCACACCCCCCACTGCAAAACATTCCACTGTATCGGAAACCTTCCACCCCAACGACATTGACACCCTCACCTCCCTCACTGCCAAAACAAAAATGTGCACACTTCCTGGATGATTAATGCCCACCTCAAGCTGCATCCAATTGCATCACCACCCTATCTACCCAATGGCTCAACATCCACCCCTGTCCCTCACATGGTACTAGCCCCTCTGCATTCAAAATTTCAAAAATCTCAACCATCTCTTGACCCCCACACTCCCTAATAAATACCGCCCCATTACTATCCTACCATACCTCACCAGAATCATGGCACACTTTGTCATTACCCAACTGCAACAACACATCACCACAAACAATCCACTCAACCCTTTGCAATCTGGCTTTCGATCTGGACACAGCACTGAGACTGCTACTCTTCGCAGCCTTTATGACCTCCACAGCATTTAAACCCAAGAAGGGAGGTATGAGGAAGATACAATCCCAATTCTAGTGTGTCCTCAATATAGGCGAAGCCTTGAACATCAGACAATAAGACACTAGAAGATAACTCATCAAATCAAAAAGAAATTAAACTAGCTGGTCAAGAATTGTGCAACTCTAGTCTGTATGAACACTCTCAAAACCGCCAATATACAAAAATAAATCAATGCATTTTTATTAATGTCAAACCACAGTAAAAAGGCGTAGTGTACAATACACTACAGCATTAAAACAAACCATCAAACAAAAAGAAATGCTCAAAAGCAAATCGCCAAATAACACAATCTACATATACATATGCAAAGGGGGATAGGCAGACACTAATGGACAACACCTTGTCAGTTTATGGACAGAGTTAGTGGAACCCAGTAATTGAAAAAGTGTCATGTGCTGTGCAAATTAGAACCTCTATCACACATTGTCACTTCACTCACACTGATCCATCACTCGAACAAACTCATCCTCATTCCAAATCATCCCAACAGGTTTCATTCTGAAGTGTGTCATGCGAAAATTATATAGAAATTCATCAGGGGAAAGTCTGCACAAAACCCAAACAAATGTTATTCAGAGTTCGTTTGAAAGAAGATTATTAAACATAAAATAATTCACGATTAAGTGAAACATCAAAAAGAGAGCATAATTAAACACTCCCTGGTATACAGATAAGTAGCATATTCAAACGGGCTCCTAACAGACGTCTGATTATTTTCTTTTGTGCTTGACCAGCAGAGCAATTTCAGATCTGAAAAGAGAGTGTAGAGGGTATAAATTACTGAACCCATACTTAATAGACTCTATAAATCAGTCCACAAGAACAAGAAAAATTTGATAATTAATTCTAATTAGCGAGAGCCCACCAAAAGCTGGGGGCACTCCTACACTTGAAATGACAACAACAATAGACATGACTACTACTCATTACCAATGAGGGTTGAAAGCTAAAGAAGGGTGGCAATGTCCAAAGAACCCACTGATGTCCCCATAAGTACATCTTGGATCCACTATAGAGAGTGTAAACAGAGCTCAAATCGTCCTAATGTGTAGCTAAGGACATCCTAGGGGAACTCTAAACAGCTCTCACAGTTGTAATTAACCATAGATATTACTCACCCCTAGAGATGTGGGACAACCACCTCCAATTGCAAGGTATTGGGTGGTAGAATCGAAAGGCGACAGTCCACTCTGTCTGTGTTAATTCACAGTTCTATCAATTGAAAAACTCTACTAATCCTCCAAGCTGAAAGAGATCCATCAAGAGAAGAAGAGAGATATAATACTTCTGTATATATGACCATATAAGAGCACTTCAACAGAGATAGGAATTAATGCTTACTTCCAGCATGGAATGAGCCACGTAAAGAGGTAAATGTAGCTAAGGCATAGTCTTTAAGCTTTAAATTCCTGCTACCCAACGTTGATTGCGCAAGAGTCACCATCCAGCAAGGACGAAACTGGCTAGGCGGGGTTCAACCTAAAATGGACAGCGAGAGACGACGGGTAAGGACTGAAAGGGAAACCTGTGCCCTAGTTAGTGGGACCACGTGTGCAGAATGTCCCTATATTAGACGTGCCACAGCTCTCGTTGAGGATACATACCTATCGGCCACGAGTCAGACAATTCAGAGATTAGTTCCGCATTGAGTCGAAGCTGCGCAGCGGTTGGCGTGGACGATCACTAATGTCTGTTGCCTGGCCACCGCGTCGCGGAATTAATGAGCAGTGTTCCTAATTTAGATAAACAATAAATAATGTAGAGGACAAAGGTCAGTCCCTAAACACTTTAAAGAATGGAACAAATTCGGGAAGTCTATGTCAAAAACGAGTTCTTACCGTCTAGTACTTTGTGCTCTTCGTTACCGACTGCTGTCTCGATTGTCAGCTGACCTCCACAGCATCACAGACAAAGGACATATCAACCTACTTGTACTCCTTGAACTTTGTGCATCCTTCAACATCATCAACCACACCATTCTACTAGACATCCTAGCCCACAGTATGAAACTCTCTGGCATCGCTCTCGACTGGTTCACCTCCTTTGTCATTGTCAGGACACACTTTGTCTCCATGCCTCTTATCAATCTGACCCCACCCCGGTCTGCATCCTCTCTATTTCCACTCCTCTTCAACCTAGTTGTTGAATCCATTGCACAGACCCTTAACAAATATCACGTGCATTTCCACCAATATGCAGATGACACACAAATATACTTCCAAATTTGATCTCCTTCATAACTCCACACCTCTCTCCAACATCATAAACTGGATGGCTGCCCACTTCCTCAAACTCAACCCTTCCAAAACAGATTAGCTCCTCATCTGCCATGCACAAACCACACGTAGCCCACTCAACACTTGTGAAATCCCTCTGTTTCACATTTTCCCCCTACCTTCCCTTCACACATCACATAGCCACTGTCACCAAACATGCAATCTACAACTACACCTCCCATGCAAAATAAGACATATCCTTCCTCTTGACGACCTACGTATTGCAGTCTAAACACTGGTTATAAACTGGACTATGGCAATGCTTTCCTCACTGAACTCCCTAACAGCATCCCTGCCCCCTTGCAAACTATCCAAAACACTGCAGCCCGACTCATCCTCCATCTACCTAAACAATCACAGATCTCCCCACTCTTGTCCAGCTCCACTGGCTCTTTGTACTCAAGTATTGCCTTCAAAGGATTCTGCATTCTATTCAAAGCCATCCACACTAACATTCCATCTTACCTTCATGACAAACTCATACGCATCACCCACACAAACACTGGTGAAGCCAGCCAACACCTTCTATACATTCCACTCTACAAACTGTGAAGAGTCACAGGATATTGTATAAAACCATAACCTGGCACCTTTACTGCAAATAAGATAAGACCAACAGATACGGAGACGAGTATAACAACAGAGTTTATTTGCTTCAAGCAGACCCAGGTTCAACACAACAATAGCCGTGGAGAAGTGAGCAATTCACAGAAGGGAAATCACGTCTTTTATGCACCCCAGTTTATATGAGTTCTGCTGTGAGTGTCATGTCATAGATAGTTTACAGCTCCCTGCTTCTTACAGGGTTTTCAGTGAAAACATGCAATTGCCAGGGATTTCATGCTTGTACATTCTAAATTTCTGACCTTACAAGACAACACACAGTTCCCACTGAAAGAAGACATTTCTACCACTATTATCTTTGTTTTCATGACCAAGGTTTACTGTGCAGCGATGTGTATTACAGTTTCTTTAGGATAACCCTTTCCTGGTACATACAGAACATCGCTTGTGTCATAAATTATTAGTACGTGCATTTGTGAGACCCACGCAATTAACAGCTGCAGACAAGAAGGCATCCCTCGTAAATCTTATCGTGCTGGTCCGGGCTGTTCAAGGCCCAAGGCTGTATAAAAAAATGAACTCATTGTTCTTTGTAAACAACATTTCTGTGTGGCTCAGCATTTCTGTGCTGTGAACACATTCCTTCCAGATCCAAATAGGAGATTTGCAAAATGGAGTGAGTGCATAAAACAAAAAATAGAGGAGTTTAAGGCTAACCTGAATACATGCATTTTCACAACTTGTATTGCTTCCATGGGGGAAGCCCCTTCACATGAGGCCTGGGAGGTGAGGCTGCTACCCAATAGTTCCCCTGGGGGTGGTAGCCAGAGGGTGGAGCTCATGGGGAGGGAAACCCTCCATGGGACTGGTGACAATCACCTTGGG
This sequence comes from Ambystoma mexicanum, assembly GCF_040938575.1. Taxonomy (NCBI): domain Eukaryota; kingdom Metazoa; phylum Chordata; class Amphibia; order Caudata; family Ambystomatidae; genus Ambystoma; species Ambystoma mexicanum. The sequence continues at coordinate 77,728,373 of NC_090930.1, read as the reverse complement.
AGAACGCAGTACTTTCTTCCCTCATCTCCGAACCCGCATTCCTTTATCGTCCCTCAGTACCCTGCAGTCACCCATACCTCTATCTATCTTTGTAGTAGTGAGGAAGTTAAGTCCCAGGAAAATACTGAGATGAAGAAAAGTTTTACTGAACTTTTGTGATGATCATCAGTTCATTACTGGTGCAAGGAGAAAGGATGGAGCAATGAAGAATACCTATCAGAGCTGTCACACGCACTCTAGCTGTTGGAGACTGCCCATTGGTTATACAAAGTACAAATTAGAAGAAGGACAATGTTATCGGTGAAGCCAGCCCCGGAGGGTCCAAGAGACACGGTTGAATACGGCAGAAGGAGAAGCTCAGGAAGCAGCTTGGTGTGGAGAGACCGCAAGTCTCTGAGGATGCTGCCAAAATCCAAATGTCCACAATGAAGCAGACAGAAGCCATGTCTACGGTATACTTGGGACACCTCCTGGAGCGTAGCTGCGCAGCCCATAACGCTGAAGCAGGAGTGAGGATGCAGACCAGTACGAGAGCACAAGAGAAAGAGCAGAGGCCAACCCGGAGAGTCGGAAAAGCCTGAGGAGGACGCCACACAATCAGAGCCCGAAAACAAGGTACAAGTGTTGCCTGGGTCCATGAGAGGGACTAGAAACTGAGCAAAGGGAGCCTGAAGAGAGTTAAAGCAGATGATAAAATACAGGTCAGGGACCTCAATCTAGATATAAAGATACAGATATATGCCGCATCCATAGACACTTGGCAGCAGCAGAGTAGGCCAAGTTTCCTGGGAACAGACAAGACCAAAGTAAATGGGTCGGGACCCCAACACAATCCAGAAGGGAAAGATTAAAGGAATACAGACGTATGCCGCATCCATACACACTCAGCAGGAGAGTAAAGCAAGTGGCCTGGGAAGCCAAAATAAAGGGGTCTGGGTCCCAAGTGAACCGCAGAAGCAAAGCCATTGTAGATTGGTCAGAGACCCTGAGAAAACCAAGAAGAGAGAGATTGAAACAGACTGTATAAACTATCATACGTGGAACAGTACCTGGCAGGCGAGTATACCAGGTCGGTTCAGTTGGACAGTGAGTGAAGATGGGGTAGAGAATCCCTGAAATAAAGACATCAGGGTCTGGGACCCATAGGAAAGCAGACAAGGTCCACAAAGGCCAAGCACCTCGGACTGCGACTGATGCAAGAGAGAACGAGTATATGTTCAAGAGGCTGATGCCCAGATCAAGTTGGGCAAAGCCTGAGATAACATAAAGGGCGGTCTGGAACCCATACAGGAGAGAAAGAAGAGTTTTCAAACAAGTCAGGGAGAACCCAAAAGAATCTAGAGGGATATGGGACCCATGTGAAAGAGATATTTGTGGGAAATATGAGTTACTTGTGAACTGTGTTTGAGGAATCGCCCATTGTGTTTGATACCACAAACTGAACTTTAAAGACATGTATCCAGAGCGAGAGGAGGCTCCTTCTGGATCAAGAAGACGCCCAGTTTTTCCTTAGATAGTTTAGTGTGAGGAACGGAAATAGGTTTGTACACAGGATGGTGGACGTATTATTTAACGAGACATCCTGACAGAGTCCTTAGTGCTTTAGTTGGGGCATGGCCACCCCTCATAGAAATTGGGCAAGATAGGATTTTTTATTCTATAAGAAAAGTCTAAGGAACTCATACTTATGCACCTTTACAAAACTCACATGAACACAAAAACAAGCATTTAGCATCTGGGCACCCAGGGCATGGAACACCCTACCTCTTCACATAGGCACTGCACCCCCCATCACCACTTTCAGAAAGAGCCTCAAAACGTACTTGCTTCCCCACATATAACCCAACCCTCCTGCTCTGCTATCACGTGTCTATCCTAATCTTCCTGTACTTTCCTGAAAACATTTTGTAACTTCTTTTTTTAACTCCCACCTTTTCAAACTTGGAACCACGTAAGGCGCTCTTAGGATCCTCTGGGCAGACCCGGGCTAAACAAGAATTCAAATAAAACGATAGTGGGAGCGACTCTTTACTATGGGGATGGGGGGATCTGCATATCTTATTTCCAACGATGTGGATTTTTGCACAAGGTAGGGCTTGCTTGTCCCTACAGCATCAGGACTGGTTGGGCTGAGTGGATGGCTGTCTTGGGGCACCCTACCTGTCCCAGTGATTTCTCTTAAAGGAACAGGTACATCTACAGTGGCAATGCGGCATGCCCCTGCCTGCTCCCCTTGGCAAGATGACTTTGTGGCCCCCAAAGCAGGAAGGTGGGTGTGGTGTAGAAACAAGGCCACAGAGATGTCCTGATGGATTGCGTCAGGACGCGAGGAAGGGAAATAAAAGATCACACTGCGATGCCCCCCAGTACTTGACATTTGGTATTTGACTCATGCCTACGCCCCCCAGAATTGAGGTCCAGGGTTCTTGTCATCATTCAAGTTGGAGAGGGATGAGACGTCCTGGCGGATTACGTCAGGACACGAGGAAGGAAATAAAAGATTGCACTCACTGCCAAAACGGTACAGTGCGAGTGGTAACCCATCACTGTGAGTGTGCGTCATTTGTGCTCCAGACATCGGGCGGACCCCCGGTAACCCTTAGCCCAGGGTCGGTGTCACAGGGGGAATAGAGACAAAGGAGGGGTACAGTTAATAGGAGATTCACAGAACTTGGTGCATTCAGACCCTTCTGTGGGCAATCGCAAGTGAAGGGCAGAGTGCAGATGTGGAGGCGGACGCATTATAAATGTGAGAAAACAGAACTAAGGAATGGCAATACCAAGTCATCACAGGAACTATCTATGTAGGGGTGCTGGGGAGAGCAAAAGGCGGGATCAGGGTGACACACTGAATTCACCCCAAGTGCCAACGTCAAGGGTAGTAAAGCAACTCTTCAGAAGAATTAAGTGCTGCAAATTCACAGAGTTCACGCCTTGAAGGCCACAAGGTTCTATCGCGAGAAAGTTCAAGATGAGAGTGCAACGGCCCGGCACTTATGGCAAAAGGGTATGACAGAATAAGAGGGGAGTGGAGCAGGCCGACAAAAGGGTAAGACAGTCATGTGGGTATAATTGTCTGAAAAGATGCGTCTTTAGCATTTCTTCAGAATTTCAAGTGGGTTCCTTAATCTCGATATCCAACAGCAGGTGGTGGAGAGTAAGGGACCTCAGCAAACTATAGATCCCTGGCCAAGTCTCCTTTTCTTGAATGTACACAGGGTCCGTCACACATGGCAGATAAGTAACAAAGAGAGCAGTTTTGAGGGATTGCGGGAAAAGTCCAGGTAGATTGTAAGTCCAGAAGAGAACATGAACTACATTGACTTTCATCAAGTTTCAAATCAAGAAGGCCATAAACACATGCAGATGACTGCAGTAGACAGAGGGCTTCATTAGAAGCTTGAAAATGATTCAAAACGATTGCCCCTAAAAAACAACACACAGCAGCAAACGGTGGTGCTAAAACAGACCATGACTCTAAACAATACCCAGTCACACAATATCTACCACTGCCTGCAGCAAGTTCCACCAGCAATACAGAGCCTGGTGGCCTACATCTACATCACAAGACTACTTAACTTGATGTTAGCCATAACATTGAAAAAGACAAGGCTCAGAAACAAAGTGACTAACAGGTGCACACCCTGGAATTTCCCAATCAATAAAGGGCTGCGCTTAATTTGGAAAGTCAGTGGGGATCCAGTCCCGAATCAGAATAAATCCCTGTAAAATCCACAAAAGAGAACACTACAGACCAATCAAAACGTACTGTAACATAGAACTACACTAACCCATCGAGAAAAATATCACCTATATTTAACAGGATTAAGGTATTAACCAATCACAAAGCCGTTAAAGATTCGCCAAACACCTCCAACATTGCAAAGACGGCACATTCTTCGAGTCATAGCAAAGGTCTGAGATGACGCCACACACAACCCTATCTTATTTCAAAGCAAAGAAGAAAGCTGGCAAACAAAATGAAAGCTACCAACTTTATGGCACAACAATCATCAACTGCATGCTTCAAGGTGATCCATCCAACAGTGGTCCCCAAAAAAATCCTTAACGCATCCTTAACGCAACCCACACTAAGGAGAGGGTTCTATATTCATTCAACCCCATTTTCTTTGCAGTCATTTATTTTCCCAAAAAACTCATCGAGTTTTTTTTTTTTTATTTGGGGGTCTCCCCCCAAAGCCCTCTCTTCTTTCATCTATTCCCTATCCTCTCACGCCTACCCCTTATGTACCATCATCCACCCCCCATATTTTCAATTCGTTTTTTTCGGCCAAATTATTTCGCCAAAAAACTACACGAAAAATGAACGGGCGATGATTGAACATCATACCAGGGGGAGAATACCAGCAGACAAGGAGCAACCGGTAATCACCTGCTTTTGGAGAACTCCACACACGATCGCAATAATCAAGTCCATAACAGGAGAAGTTCAGCCCTCTCCTTCTTAAGCAAAATACTGAAGAGGGAATTCACATGACAACTCCACGAGCAAATGGAATGACCCAATCTTCTAATGACCGTGGATGAAGAGGCGCAAGCATAACCGTAGTCTTCTTCAGCTGCCAGTTGCATGTGATATCGTAGTCAATGACATCCTGCTTAATTAACTAAATAAAGTGGTGTCTCTCTGGGAAGGCCCGCAAATCGATTCAGGCTGTCACCAGCAAACATTGTCAGAAAATCAAGAAGGGAACGATAGATCTTAAGTGGTATACCCAGGCCTCCTGACTATCTCTCCTCTCATTCAACATCTTCACTACTTTTCATAACACTCATCAGCACCATGGAAGGGGGCGATGGCCAATCAGGATGCTCAGAATGTGGGCTGTATTGTGTGGTGCCCCCTTCACCTCTCTGCACTCATGTAGTTTTTTCCTACGCAAGTGCTAAAAGTGTGTAATGTGAAAATAAAATAAGAAACCTACCTTGGTACACAGTGCCAAGGTTTCCCAAGTCTGTTTTCAATGTTGATGATGTCAGTAATGAACAATGAAAACATACTCGGGAACCACGACGCGGCGCCGGCCGCACAGCAAGATGAGTTTCCTTTTTTTATTTTATAAACACACCACTAGGACTCTTGTAGGGAGCTACACAGGTGTGAATGATTATATTACCCTCAGCGGCAGGCTGACCACCGCCAGTGACAGCTCTGCTCTCCATGTTAAAGGGCCCTTGCATTGCTCGGTCCCTTAACTTGGGTGGGGGCCCGTTATCGACAGTGTGGGCCCACTACCTTGGGTAATCTCGTCCCCCAGTAATATCAGCCTTCACGTGACATGCCCTCTGCCGCAGTTCCTTACCCAACATGCCACATCACCATCTACTGTCCTGCAGTACCAGTACAGATTGCCATCTCTGGTGCATAGCGACACGCCATGATGTGTTCAAGTGTATAAACACAGCACAAGCTTCACAACCAGAGCCTTGATAGGGGTGAGATTTGAAGAATTTACTTATAAAAGGGAGCATCCATGGGGGCAGATGAGTGATGTATATCTATTAAAACAAATATTTGTAATGCTTGACAAAGAACGAAAGGCCTTTCATAAATGAAATCCTATGAGCGATGGTGCCTGGCGTCTGCCCATGTACTGTGCTCTCTTTCTAAGTGTTGTGGCAAAGTCCGATGCCTGGCTCTGGAGACAGCTAGTGGGGTGCCTCCCTGAGCTAGTGGATGATGGGCTTTGGGGGTGGTATGGGGCAGATCCACGGGTGACCTTCAAGTAATCCTCATCACTCGGCGGGGGGCAGTCACAGGCCGCTTCCCACGTCTCCCTCAGCAGAGGTTCCATTGCCTAAGCCAGACTTTATAGACAAAAAACCCTTTCAAAACATATTTCCTAAATGGCCTGACCCACGGATGAAGACACAAATCCTTTGAATACTTATTTGTCTGTTCTTTTAGCAGTACTGGGTCTTTAAGGGGGACAGCCCCTGCACCTTGGCAGCCAGAAGAACAGGAAATCAATGATACCATGCTGTCCACATTGGCAAATAGAAGTGCCTTGTGTGTTCCTGGAGCACAGGACAATGGACGCACAGACCTTTTAGGAAAACTGAACATTGCAACTGAAAACAACATGTATCAAAGGAACTGTCCCTCAGTTACTAGAGACACATAGAAGTCTGATAAGGCTTCTTCCGTGAGCCCGCACAGACATCCGAGGCACAACAGTCTTTCCTACAATTGTGGTACAGTGACACCGCTTTACAGTTTAATGCCACGTTTGTTTCCTGGTTGCACAAAGCCAGGAGGAGCAAGTTGGTGCCAGAACTAAAAAACCTTTCACTCTTCTTATGCTCATTCAAAACACCTATTCAGCCCAGCTGCTCACTCCATCTACACGAGGGGGAAGCCTAGGGCTGAACCGGGCAAGGAAAAGAAAACCAAAATGGCAAGTCCGCCTTTTAATGGCTTGGCCCAGTACCAAAATCACAAAGCACACATAGATGAACAGTTAAAGCCCAGCCAATCAGAGCACATCTACAGGTGCAGACCCACAGAGGAATCCCAACGCTAGGGGAGGGGTAACGCCCAGGGTCTCAGGCAGGCAGTGTGGTGACTGGAGTAGAAACTGGTGGCAGGAGTCTGAAGGCGGTTGGAAAGCAAGAAAGGAGCTTAGAGTGTGTTTTAAATTAAGGGGAGAGAGAAATCAGATCAAGGAGGATGGGTTGAGAGAGGACGAGTTGTTTTAATTCATCTGGAGGAGGGTGGGTGGAGACAGAAAGAGGTTGTTTCTTAAGTCATCTGGAGGGTGTTGGGTTGACAGAGAAGAAGGTTGGTTTACGTCATCAGGAGGAGCTGGAGGTTGTGTTAAGACAGAAGTAGGAGGTTGGAAGAAACACCACCAGGAAGAAGAGCAAGAGGCTAGCAAGGGCATACGTAGAAAGATTAAAAAGGTAAAAGAGGGCATTCTTGCCCCAAATTAGGTGTTAGGGAAACACCAGAAGTAAAGGGTTCAAGCCCACAGTTGGAGGGGGAACAATCACTTGGCATGGTGCAGAGCAAGAGAGCGTCCAGTGCAGGTGCAGAGAAGTGGTAAAGAGGGTAGGAGTCAGGGCCCTAAAGCAGAGAGGTGGCAGATGTCCTCTTGAAGCCCACCCTGTGAAATCTCAAGACAGTCAGATCCTGTTGCCACAGTAGCAAAGTGAAAAAGAAAAGGGGAAGACCCAGAGAAGGTCAGAGATGCAGAATGCAGGAAATCCTTAAAGCCAGCTCAGTGAACAAAGGAGAGAAGACCCTGACAAGATCAAACAAGAAAAATGCAGTAACACCTTAAACCCTGAATTGAAAACCAATGAGAAGAGACACTGAAGTGCCCAAACGTGAGTAAATAAAAGGTCACAAATGGGGAGAGTATAAATGGATTTAATTCGTACTTTAAATGCATAGAGTATATATCTATATAAGGAGGAGGGAGAAGGTGCGTCTATCAGCAGGCTGTGGCTGTTGAATCTCAACTCGCATTCTACATTCCGTTACGTCACAGGCTCTCGGCGGGCTGCTGCATTCCACAGAATGCTTTCTCCTTTAGGTAGCGCAGATGCTACACATCTCCCTTCCTTTATGTGTAACAAAATGAAACTCAACCAGAAAAAACAAAAATAGTCTATGTACACAATTACACAAAGTCCTCCATCCTTCTTGGCTTGCGATAAACTCTTCCGGATCTAGAACTTCGAGACATCTCTCTGACGTGACTTGGCAAGGAAATCAATTCTGATTTGTTGGATCTTACATCTCGCACATCCTTCATTCCACATACAACACTCTGATCTTTCTTACCACTTACATCATCTTGGCGTTTCTTTCTCTCATTCTCTTGTCTCACCATCGCTCTATCTCTGTTGTCACCAGAATGTTTGCTATCGCCACATATCCATATTCTTTCAACATTCCAGATTCTACCATCTTCCGTTCTAATAGAGTGTTTAAAAGCCTCCAGTACTCTGATGGGTTTGGACCACTTGCAGGGACCTTCCCTGAGAACGGGGGGTAAATTGACTCTTACCATCTTCCCCACTACGGTTTCTTTATCAAATCTGCCCATGGGTCTCTTCTCATCATATACAGATTTGTTTGTACCTCCTGAGGCTCAGGGTGTACAAGCATCCCGTTGTGGAAGATTACACAAGCCCAACCGGTTCAGTCCAGGATAGAGATACAAACTAACCAATACCAATAACAATTTCCTTCTCTGCATACACCTCTCAAACTCCAAACCAAACACAACCACAAACCTCTAGCGCAGCAAACCGCACGAACTTCACTACACTGCAACAACAAAACAAAAACACACATAGACTCGCACATCAACACACGACGACTACCGGCCGTATACACCCCAGGCCCAGCCGACGGAACCACCGGGCTGAGGCTGCCAACAGCACATCACTGCAATCTTGCACTTTTCCAGCCTCCACCCACTAACCCACCCTCCCTCCCTCTTTCAGAGCCACCTGAGCGCCACGGGACCACTCCGGTGGTGATAGTGCGTGGTACAAATGACCTTTAACATTAACATTAACATTAACATATTGTCACACACCACCCCAAAGTCCTTGTTGACTCCATTGTTCTTATTGTCTAACCACATTGGCGCCAATTTGGTGCATGCTTTCCTTCCCCTGCTCAACTCAAATGGGGAAAGTCCCGTAGTAGAATGGGGTGTGAACCGATGTGCAACAATTCTTTCCTTGACAGCCGTTTCCTAATCCATGCCGTTGGACCATGCCAACCTTATGGTCTGTTTCAACACTTTGTTAAAGCGTTCCACAGCGCCATTAGTTTGAGGTTGGTAAATGGCACTTTTTTTGTGTAGTATGGAATATTTTTTGCAAAATTCTCTAATTTCTTTGGATCTAAATTGGGTACCATTGTCTGTCAAAATACTATTCGGATACCCTTCTCTCTCACATATGTCCATTAGGAATTTTATTACAATATTTCCAGTGATGTTAGGTGCGATGAGTACCTCAACCCATCTGGTGAGAAGGTCAATCACTACAAGACAATACTTTTGTATCCCAGCACTGCACACTGGGCCCAACACATCCATCCCCAAATCTTTCCATGCTTTATCAGGAATTTCAGTCACAACCATGGTTTGTTTCATTCCATTTCTCAAACATGGCCTTATTCCATGAATCTTGACTGCGGATGAGTTCCTTAAGACTGTTCATAGTATTGTCATCTTTTACTGCATCACTCCATTCCCTCCTTGAAATAGAAGTGGACTCAATATTAAGAACATTTTCTGCATTATCATCTTCATCCACGATTTCTGAAACATTGGTCAACCGTGACAGACAATCGGCTGTAATGCTTTTTATTCCTGGTACATATCGTGCATTGCAATTATATTCCTGAAGGAGTATCACCCATCTTCTGATTCGGTTGGACACTTTGTCCAATCCTTTGGACATTATAACATGAACCAATGGTTTGTGGTCTGTTCGGAACTCTACTTCACGACCCCAAATAAAGCTTCTGAACTTTTCTGCTGACCACTTTATTGCCAAGGCTTCCTTTTCTATGGCTGCATACGATTTTCCGGCTCCTTTAAGAAGTCTTGAAGCAAATGCGATTACCATCTCTCGCCCATTATGTTCTTGCGTGACGACAGCTCCTAATCCAACATTGCTGGCATCTTTGGTGATGATGACTTTCTTATTGCTAATGAAATTCTTCAAAGCTGAAGCCTTATCAATTGCAGATTTAATGAATTCAAACTCCTCCTCACACTTGTTGTTCCATGCAAAATTCTTCTTCTTATTGACTTCACGAAGAGGAACAGTATGCACAGCAAAATCACGTACACATTTTGAATAATATTCTGCCATACCTAAAAACGTACGTACTTCTTTAGTACTTGGTCTGGGCATCTTCTTTATGGCATTGACCAATTGTTCTTTAGGAGATATTCCTTCAGCTGAAATCTTATGCCCTAGATATTCAATTTCAGAGCGATCAATCTTGCATTTTTCTTTGCTTAAGGACATTCCTGCTCCACAAAGTTTTCCACACACATATTTTAACCTTTCATCATGAAATCTCTTACTATCAGCATGAATCAATATATCATCCTGGAAACATATCACTCCTGGCACTCTTTCAAAGAGTTTATGCATAATCTTCTGAAAGACAGATGCTGCCGACACCAGACCAAACGGCATCCTCTTGAACTGATATAATCCATCTGGTGTAATAAAGGCAGTAAGATGTTTCGACTTCTCATGCAACTTGACTTGATGGTAAGCTGACGTGAGATCTAGGGTGGAGAAATGACTCGAAGGCCCAATGGTAGATATTAACTCTTGAATATTGGGCAGGGGATGTCTGTCCGGTATAACACTTTTATTAAGTTCTCTCATATCAATACATATTCGTAGCTTTCCCGACTTTTTTCTGAGAACTACCAATGGCGACACCCATTCACTGGCGTCTATGCTTTCAATTATGCCTTGACTTTCCATGAGTTTGATTTCTCTCCTGACTTCATCTCTCATGGATATTGGAACACTCCTTAATTTCTGAACTACAGGCGTGTGATTGGATCTCAGTCTTATCTCATGCACATATCCTCGAAGACATCCAATCCCATCACGAAACACTTCTGTCATGACATCCTCAGGAGTGTAATTCTTCACTTCGGGATCATTCTTCTGTTTATTTGGTTTATCCTGAACAGCAAACACAGATTCCTCAGCAATCAAATCTATTTTTACTTGTACTTGCTTTGATGCGTCCAGCTTAATAGGGGCGTTTGACCTGAGTCCGTGATGTAGATCTTTCCATTGGCTTTTCTTCCTTTAAATTTCAAACTGCCCCAAAACCACCCTATGGTATCTATCCTCACACCACCATATGCTCTGGGTTTGATATCTGTCTCATGTAGATATTCATGTCTTTTCTTATCCCATAGTTGTTGTGGTAACAATGTATATTTTGCCCCTGTATCAATCATCATGTCTATTTCAACACCATCAATGTGAACTTTGGCTTTGGGACTATCTAATACTTTTTCATCTTCATCATCCATGACCACAAATACACATTCTTCACCATCATCTTGATCACTACGATCACTACTTGAATTTCCACCTATCCAGTTGGTGGACATGCTGCGTACTCTGCAACACTTAGAATAGTGTCCCTTTCCTTTACATCTACTGCATATGATTTTCAATGCTGGGCATTCGGGATCATCTGCCCAATGATTTACGCTGTCGCATCTGTAACATCTGCCTTGACGTTTATTTTTTTAATTGGGAATGAAACCTTCCTTCTTGTAGTAATTACTTGGATTGCTTTTCTGATTGAATTTATATTTCCCTCTGTCAGGTGGTGGTTGATGTGACTTATTGGGTATTTTCTTCTTTATTCTGGCGTTAGTCACCATAGCGATGGATTCTCTTTCATCAGTATTGTCACATGTTAATTTAGTAAGTTTTACGTTACTTGACTCGAATTGGACAGATTTCATCTTGTTCTCTAATTCCCTCATACACTCCTCAGTGTGCTCCACTTCTTTTGCCACTCTAAGCACGATATCTAATGAAGGATCATTTTCAGACCATAACTTCTCCCTTACTTTAGCACTTCTGCACTCCAACATGAATTGGTCTCTTAACCTTTCGTCTAGTTGCTCATTAAAATTACAGGTCTTGGCAAGTTTGCGTAAAGCAGTCACATATTTTTCAACACTTTCTCCCTCTTCTTGTGTTCTCTTGCCAAACTTGTATCTCTCCAGAATGATACTCACTTTTTTCTCATAATGGTTGTTTATTTTTTTTATAGTGCGTTCATATTCATTAATGTCTATGTCCTCATCAGCTGGAAGTTCAAGTAAGGATTCATATTTTTCTTGACCAGCAGGTCCTAAACAATGTAATAACAATGACTTCCTCTTGTCTGCACTGCAATTCGGGCCACAGACCACTCCCGCATAGTGTTCAAAAGATCTTATCCACCTCTTCCAAGGAATGGCAGGTTCATCTGCATCAGGCATAAACAATGCGGGAGGAGGTACACTGCTGAATGCCATCACCACAAGAATGAAACCAAAAATGTCAATGTCCAGCTGACAATAATTGCAATTCCTCCTATACAGTGCACAATGGTATGTATAAGAATTGGCTTGAAATTAAAAAGAAAATTTGCAAGGTGCTTTAAATGTGCTCCGCAGAAGTTGCTGTAGTCTCTATGTGTAATGACAATTCTAGAAATATTGTCCCTTTTTTTTTTCCTGTGAGGATCACTTTGATAAATTATTTCAATAAACCGTGGCCACTATAAGGAAAGTGCAACTATGAGTTTTTTTTTTCTTCTGAGCGTGTCACTTTAACACATTTCAGTGCATGTCACTTTAAATAAACTCATGGAGGAATTTCCTCATAAGCACAGAACGTGCGTGTTCCTTTAAGTCCTTTTGGCAGGCACGTCTCCAATACGCATGCGTGCAGATGAATGGGAAGTGAAACGGAGGAAACGTTGAGCAACGCCGTATGGAGTTCTCAGTGTGTGTGCGTGCGGATGAATGAATCGTAGAGAGTCACAGAAATTGTGAAGGCAGAAAGAATTACGGCACGATATGAAAGCAGGCAAAGTGAAAGTAAACAAAACTCTGTGCAGAAAATGAAGTCATGAAATCATTACCGTATGAAGAATCGGGCCGCTGCGACACTCGGGCATGAGTGGAGCGGCCTCGTAACTGTCAGATGGGTTGCACTGACAGTTACACAGCTCCTCGTCGCCAAATGAAGTGCCAGAACGTGAGTAAATAAAAGGTCACAAATGGGGAGAGTATAAATGGCTTTAATTTGTACATTAAATGCATAGAGTATATATCTATATAAGGAGGAGGGAGAATGTGCGTCTATCAGCAGGCTGTGGCTGTTGAATCTCAACTCGCATTCTACATTCCGTTACGTCACTTCTTCTCCTGTGTCTCGCTGTAGCAGGCTCTCGGCGGGCTGCTGCATTCCACAGAATGCTTTCTCCTTTAGGTAGCGCAGATGCTACAGACACCAAGAAAACCGGACAAGAGGACTGCAGAAGCGCCTTAACCTCAGGACTAAGTATTGTGGGAGAGAAGACCCAAACATCCAAAAAAGTACAGAGAAGAAGAATGCGGGAAACCCTTAGGACTGAGTTGTGATTATAGGGAGGCCTGCAGCGAAGAAGAGAAATGAAGGATAAAAGAACCAATGAAATCCAGACTTCTGTTGCCCTGTGATTCAACCAGGAGGGAGCATAGGGTACAAGAAGCTTCTTTGATTGCATTTATAGTTCTCTATTTGTTGTTATGGCCATACTGTAAAATCATCTTAAAAATAAAATATACTACGTTTAACTGCTTTCCCATCTAGCCTGGTATCAACTCCATGACAGTTCATATATACTTGTATGAAAGGGCATTGCAGCCGGTGCATTTGTAGTCTTTAGAAATGGAGTAGAAATGGCAGCTGGGTTCCAAGCTCACCACCAGTGCTCTACTTGTCTTTGGGTATGGATGAGCTGCTTACATGCATCTATCATGCACAATCATCTCACTAGATGTGAGCATGCAATCTTCAAGTGTGCATGTAATCTTCCCATCAATTACATGTACTGACAAAGATCGACTGTAGGCATCTGAACCAAGATAAGCAAAGTGTGCCTTGTGACATGTAGTTTTGTTTAAGCATCTGCATTGAGAAGGGCCGACTGGTTTATGGGAACAGTCTTGTGGAGGCATTTGTATTAGGTGGGTACTTTCTGAGATAAGTACTATTATTCTACGGGTATTTATTGAGTGCAGACTTAGCCTCAGGAAGCAAAGGGGCACGTTGCAATCATAAAAGGAAGAACAAGGTTAGGGAAGGTTAGGGAGCTGAGAAACAAGGGAGTTGGGATCTAACAGCAGGGGAGGCAGAGCAATTGTCAGCAATGGATCTGCAAGTTACCAGGGGAGGAAACAGTGGGTTTCAGATCACCCAGTCTCATTTGTGCCTGGGCAATGTAGGTTCATTGATAAACACTCAGAAGTTACAGAATCAAAGTAACCAGAAAGACCAAGAACTGCAATCACTCCCAGTGCACCCCACACATCCCCACCTGTGCAATCCAAAGGATGCCGAAGTGGAGTCAGGAAGAGCATCCGAGAAGCGTTCAGGTCATGGGAGATGGCCAACCACTTGACAAGCTTCTTGAGCATCAGCAATGTTCTGAAGGATTCCATGGAGCAGTTACAGAGTTTGAGACCGCAGCCAGCGAAACGGCTGGGCACTTCACAACATCTGTGGAATCTGTAATCCACAGAGGTTACGCCCAACCAACGAAAGCATAGCTGAAAGGCTATGCACAGCAGATCAAACTGATGTAATTATACACTCCAGGCCCCAAGCCTGCTAAACTATCAAAGGGAGATGAGGCTAAGGGGAAGTGTGAGTGCTGAGGATGGAGGTGCAGGGTTGCAGAGTAGAATGCAGCAGTGCAGCTAGGAAATGGAGAGGGGACAGAGATGAGCAAATGAGGTGGAGATGCTAGTGAAGAGAGCAGAGGAGTTGGGGAGGAGAGAGAGGTGTGCAGATGAGAAGAGGGGAGAGGGAAGTCCAGAGGAGTTAGATAGGAGAGGGAGAAGAATGGAGGAGGTCAGGAGAAGAAATAGATGAATGGAGGAAGAGGAAAGGAGAGAGAGAGTAGATTGGAAGAGGTTGAAAGGAGAGAAAGAAAGTTGGAAGGGAAGAGGAAAACGGAAGCGCACGTTAGAGCATGGCAGAGCGCAAGCGGACGGAGAAGGAGGATGCAGAGGCGGCAGGGAAAGAAGAGCAAAGAGAGCAGAAGTCAAGGAGTATAAATGACTAGGATGGAGAGAGAGAGAGAAAACAAACACATTGAGTGGTGAATGAGATAGACAGGCCCAAGAGAGGAGGCACATGAGAGAGGGCTAGGCCAAGACCTGGAGCCCTGCTGAAACTCTTGAAGTGGTGGAGGTCGACTCTAGGGGGACCAAGAAAGTGGAAAGCCTGAGACACCCCAATGGGGTCCAGCAATCTTGTAAGAGTTGAATGCCTGAACCCATCCAGAGTAAACAGGGAACCAAGGGTGGTGGTACTAAGTAGACTACAAATCCAAGAGGACCAACATGGCTTGCTTACGACTCGAGTGCTAGCCAAGAAAGACCCTAACGGAAGCCAAGAAAGAAGTGTGGGGCACTATACATCCCAGAGGCTGGGAGTGATGGAGTACCACCCAGAAAGGCAGCATTGACTTATGGGATAGGGAAGGACTATGGACCACCATTCTAAGAAGGCTAAGAGGGGCATCACATACTGATGTGCACCATATTCACACCTGGTGTTGTTCAAACCAAATGAACCTACTGTGAGCTTTCACTTGGCCTTGAGTTCTCAGATGATCCTAGGGACATAACAGAGGTAAAATTAAAATAGATAATGGCAAAAGCACATGGAAGGCCCGGTGAATGATGGAGAGGAAGGAGCACCGAGTGCCAGTGATTATGCAAAATGCCTGTCGCTTTGAATGGCTGCAGGGAAAAATTGTTCCGCAGTTGGTATGTTGTTGAAGTTCTTTCTGTACGACTCGAAGTCCATTGATTGACTTCCACAAAAGTAAAAATAATGTTTTTAAAAAGTATACCGCAATCACTTAAAACAGGAGAATAATATTTAACAATATTTGCTATTAAGATCCAGTTAAGGAATTCAGAGTTGGTAGGTTGCAGTTTTGACCCTGCGACTGACTTTAGTCCTATGCATTTATATGCTATTAAGATCTAGTTAAGGAATTCAGAGCTGGTAGGTTACAGTTTTGACCCTGCGACTGACTGTAGTCCTATGCATTTATATGCTATTAAGATCCAGTTAAGGAATTGAGAGTTGGTAGGTTACAGTTTTGACCCTGCGACTGACAGTAGTCCTATGCATTCAATTGAAACACACCAAGAATCTACGCTCACGACTTATATGGTTAGCTCAGGCCTGGAAGTCAGAAGAAGCCATGACCAAATCTCAGAATGTACCTGGACTACCGGAGATCCTTATGTCACAAATTTCCTGGCACAGAAAGAGTAATGTACTGTTCAGAGCGTATCCACTGAGAACAAGATCCGGAAGCATCTAGTGTGGGGGCCAGAGCAAGCTTCTGATCGACTAGACCTCAGGAGCACATAGAAGACTTTCTGGCCCATGACCTTCAAAGGAAAGAAGTGCACAAAGTATTATTTCAACCAGACTCCATTCATTTATTGTCAAGCAAATAAATTGCAAGTCATCTCCATTTATTGTCTAGGTGCTGTTTTGTACATTGTCCAGCACCCTTGCCAACACGGTCAAACAGAGACCCTACATGTATCGGACTTGAAAGAATCTCATAGGGAAAATTCCCACATTTCCACATAACCTTTGAAAATGTATTTGTGCAGCCGAAGCTCTTTGGAGAATGTAAATGTTGGTTATGCAGATAATTAATGTCATGTAACAAGCAGTGCACACGCAGCCTTTTCTCACAGTGATTCATATTTGCCACTTAGAAAGTGTCTGTGCACAATAGTAACCACAACTAAACTCCCCAGGTGACGTCTCACTTTACCTGTTAGATGCACCCTACTACCTTACACGATTTCCCCAAGTATCTATTCCGGCCTCCTTCCGGTGAAGCTTTCTAAAAGGACTTCAGCTCATGGCTCTCTCTCACCCCGCTATGCCTGTCTCTGAGCATCTCATGGCTCTCTCTCAGACCTGCTCCCAGTTTGATGTGTCTCTGAGCATCTCATGGCTCTCTCTCAGATCTGCTCCCAGTTTGATGTGTCTCTGAGCATCTCATGTCTCTCTCTCAGATCTGCTCCCTGTCTGATGTGTCTCTGAGCATCTCATGGCTAATGGGGCTAAGGGCACCAGCAGAGGAGCAGGGTAGAACCACCATTAGATAGCCCTGGTGGAGCCTGTGCTAAGGGATCACTTGACACTGTGACACAGCACTCGTCATCCGGAGGACCATGGCCAGCCTTTAGAGGCCCTGATCCCAGCTCATTCCTCTACGGTCCTCCCTTTGATGTTTGGCCTCTGAGCCACCCCTTCTATCACTTACACTCAATGCAGTTCAGGTATTGATAGTCTGGAATCGCTTACCATATCTGGTAAAGATACAGTACACATTGCAGAGACACAGCCATTAATCCCCAGGGCAGCAGATGAGACATCTCTCTAGGCCTTTCCCTCATTTTTCTGGGAACCATTGAGTACCTCCGGTACCTGCAGCCAATCAGAGAGCAACAATATCTAGCAACATGCAGTAATCATTGTTGGTATGCTAGCCATGCCCTGGGGGTGTTGTTTACTCACCAAACCAATTTTACAGGACATTCTTTTGTTAAAAGTAGTCCATGTGTATAACAATCATCATACCTGCATTCATCGAACACTGAATCTGGGCTTAGCCTTGTGAATGCTTACGAAGAGCAACAGGTGCAGTGATCCATGCGTGTGTAGCAGCATCGTATGGGTGTATGTAAGCTGAGACCAGGCAGCCGATGTAGGAATGAGGTAGCATGGAGCTCAGATTTGTGGAAATGGTCGTAGCGGAGATCCTTCAAGTAAGGGTTCTGGCACATACACTCCAAGGACATGGTTTGAAGACACAAGTGTAAGGCGTACGGTGCATTCTGAGTCCTCAGACCACAGTGGCTTGGCTTGTGTGGTGGTTTCCAGTTCAGGTGCTCGTGTTACAGTGTAGGAGCCAATACATGGCCGAGTCCTAGCTCGTTACGCCAGCTGGATCGCACCAAAGAAGGTAGAATCTCCATCCATGGACACCTGAGCCTGAGACCGATCGGCAATAATCAGCTCTAGCTCGTCCCCTCGCTCCAGCTTAACCACGCCTGAAAGAGACAGAGAAAAGTAGTAGAAGAGAAATGAGATCCTGTAGATTCAAACAAAGGAGGACATTCTGAGACCTTTAAATACAAAGGCAACGTTGTTTCGTAATTTGACAACTTGCACGCACACAGCAATAACCAGGGAGAAAGAGGACTCAGCATGCTTAGTGCCATTGATTAGACTTCACAGCTGATTCTCTGATATATAGCTCAAATAGATCACCACCCTACAGAGTGCAAGCTCACCCAGTGATAAGTGGCATGGGTGGGATTTGGGGAGATTTACACAGGCACCTGCGTGTAGGATGCTAGAAGTCACGGGCATTTCATCAGGCAAGGAAGTGACCCTAGTCAATGAGAAATTGCCACGACTGATTCCCTGAAGCTGTGCTGCGCTGGAGAGATCTGCAGATACTTTTGCTATTTTGAAGGTGATACCGGAGGAGCAGGAAGAGGGAGGTTGTAACCTTCTCTGACAATTCCCTAAACCAAAGGTTCTTGAGTAATCTTAGCCAATTGCTTTACAAAGAGACAGAATCTTGCTAGGAGGAATGTATCAAGCGTGATGGCCAGTGGAGCTGATGATACACAGATTCTCTGGCCTAAGTTGAACAGATGTGTTCGGCTCTTCAGTAACAACGTTGGGAAAAGACCCTGGTGTTCTGGATGCGGGCCCGATTGTGCGCTCTGTGTTAGCAGCGTGCTAAGGCTTATACGAACCAGTGGAGGGTGGGTGCTGTTTGAAAGGTTGGCAACCTTTAGGATGATAGCTTAATTGAGGACTGAGTGGACATGGCACTAAGAGGTGTTTCCACTGTTACACTCACCTGGATATGTTTGCTTCAAATTGGAGATAAAGTATTTTTAGCCGATGTAGCCAGTGACTGTGCCTGTCTCCCCATGCAGATAACGGTGCTTATGGCCGTGCTGCGGAACCTGTCACATCTTTACGGACTTTCAATACTTGAAGAACTACCTCTCTGCCTTCAGTAACACAGTATGCACATGCATAGGCTACTCTTTGTATTTGTATTTTGTATTTGTATTTATTTAAAGATCAGGGGTGTCAATTTCGATCAGAAATGGCTTCCAATAACACATTTACAGATGGCAGAGGAATTCCCACGAAGGGTGCCTCTACACAAGGCACAAAGATGAAACCAAGTGGCAAACCAGTTTATGTGGGTGTTAAAAGGTTGGACATACACCAGGGACAAAACAAAGCAAACAGAAAAAAGTATGTATAAGAAAACAGGTGACTTAGAAAGGTAACATTAACCTAAAGGGGGGGGGAGTGCTTCAAACTAAAGAGTGCTACTGTTTAAATATGCAAGATAACATTATCAAGCGTCACTGGCGACAGTGGTGGGGCCGGGTAGGGAGGATGGGGGAGAGGGCAGGTAGAGCTCCCTCTTTAGCAAGCAAGTGAAGTTTCAGCCGAGCTTTGAAGAGATCCACAGTTGGACTGGTTTTGATTGTTATGGGCAGTGGGTTTCAGTGGAGCAGGGCAAGGAGGTGGAAAGAGCGAAAGTGAGAGGAGGCACAGGGATGGTATGGGACGGTGAGGTTTAGTGTAGATGAGGATCAGAGGGAACAAGATGGTGAGTAATCAGAGACACAAGCAGACAGGAGCAAGACCATTGGCAGCTTTGTAGAATAGAAGGAACTTGAAAAAAGAGCAGTTGCGCACAGAGAGCCAACCAGGCTGTGGACTGACGGTAGAAGTGTGAGCAGATCTGGGTAGGTTGTTTAGAGTACGGGCAGCAAAGTTGAGGACTTTGTCTGGAGGGAGGATGGAGTAGAGAAGAAGGCCAAGGAGTAATCTTGAGCAGTAGTCAAGTTTGCTGAGCACCATAGTGGAGATTAGAGTTTTTGTAGAATGGTTAGTAAGAATAGGACGGAATTTTCAAATATTGAGGAGGTTAATACGAGCCACAGAGGCATTGGGAGTGATGAATTGTTGCAGCCTTAGGTTGCTTTTAAAGAGAACCCTAAGATTGCGAGCTTATGTGAGGGAGCAAGAAGGTGATGGGAAGGAGATAGTAGAGTGGAGGGGAAGGATGGAATTGGAAGCAGGGAAATAGAATACTTCTGTTATTGAAAGACCAGAATGAAGCAGCAGAGTCGTCCAGTAACGAATTGCAGTGAGACTGTTTGTAATCCATTCCAGGATGGCTTACAGCTGAAGGAGGGAAAGCAGAATAATATTTGTGTGTCATCAGCAAAAAGTTGATAATTAAAGCCAGTGGTTGAGATCTCTTCCTATGGCAGGGGACTAGATGGTGAAGAGCAGAGGTCCAAGGAATGGTCTTTGGCGGATGCCAACATAGAGAGGGGTGGTGTCAGAGGTTTGCGAGTTCCAAGAATTGTTTAAGGATCAGACTTCCAGCTAGGAGGCTATCCAGGCAAGAGCAGAATTGCAAAACCCACATTCCTGGAGAGAGAGAGGAGTGGTCGACAGTGTTGAAAGTGCAGGAAAGCTCCAAACATATGGGTGTAGAAGAGAGTTTGGAGTGGCGAGCATAAGTGACAAGGTTCGAGATGTGCATGTGTGCAGTCTTGGTGCATTGTTTCATAGAGAAGACAGAATGAAGCGGATCACAAGGCCATTATTCTTCAGGTACTTGGTGATCAGGTTGACCTCCCACACAAGCACTTTTGAATAATGAGAAAGCAGAGAAACTGGGCTGTAGTCTGCTGGGATGTTTGGGTCGGCTGAGAGTTTCTTCATTAGGGATAAGACAGTTGCAGATTTGAAGGTGGCAGGGAAGCGTCCAGCAGAGAGAGAAAGAGAGTTTAAAGAGGTCGGAGAGATAAGGGCAAGTGTTTGAGACTAAGGGCCTCATTCCAAGTTTGGAGGTAGCCATGGCGTTATTAGTGCCATGTCTGCCTCCAAACCCGGGTCCGTGTCCAGTCTGGTTGAATGGGGACTTACCGGGACATTCTGACCTGTGCGGACCCGGTAAGTCCCCATTCAACCAACCATTCCCCATTCCCAATGAGCCCCCATAGGGCTCAAAGGCAATGGGGCAGGCGCTAATTACGGGCCCGCAAATAGCGGGCTCGTTATTAGAGCCCTGGTCCCTTAGCGGGACCCGCAAAGGACGTGTGGTCAGACCACATGTCCTTTGCGGGTCCCGCTAAGGGAACTCAGAATTGGGTGGTAAGGGTTTACCGGCACAGGGTTCCTTAAGCACGTTATAAATAACCTATCATATCATATATCCCAAATAAAACTCAGGATAAGGCCAGGACCAGTTGGCTTCACAGCTGTATTTTATAGGACATATTTAAGTTATTTGGCCCCAATATTGTTATCTCATTTTTAGGCCAGGGATGTATAGCTGGATCGAAGAATCTATTACACATCACATTTTATTCCTATACCAGTAAGAAATCGCAAACAATGTTTGTCGTTCAGACCAATAGCGTTAATGATTGTAGATGCTAAAATATACACGAGAATTTCGTCCAATTGGCTGGAGTCCATCCTACCTGAACGAATTGATTCAATCACTGAAGATTCATTCATAATAGAAACTGCTTTGATAATATTTAAAAACTTCTAGATATTGCAGATAAGTCTAACCAGTCAAAGTGCCATACTATATTTCTCGACTTGGAAGCAGAAAAGCATTTGACCAGGTGGAATGGAAACATCTAGATAGGGTATTCAAAAACTTTGGACTTGGTAACATTTTATGAGAGATGATCATGTTAAATCATCAAGAACAAAAGGCGAAGGTCTTGGTCAAAAGTTGTCTAACTAGACTATTCCCAATAACTAGGTGCACTCCTTGCAATGGAACTCCTTGAAGCTAGGATAAGGATAAATTAACATATATCTGGGTTCCCATGGGTGAAAGATAGTGCCACTGTCAGAGGCCAAGACTTGCAAAGCCACAGGAGCACGTTGGCAGGTGGAAAATCGTGTAGCACCAGTCGGGTAGCTCTCTACAGGAAAATCACTCCTATAACTAGATACATTGGACTGCGGCCCATGCCGTAACCATTGGCGCACATAGAAATTATCCCAGTGACTCAATAGGGATCCAACATTCAGTGCGTTGTTCTGCATCAGGAAGATGTGGAGCGGGTTCCAGTGAACCAAGCACAGAGAATGAAGAGTGGCAGAAAGCAGTGCCCAAAACAACACACCTAAAATGCATAATTGAAGAAAATGTCACCAACTGAAAGGGGCAGAGACAATGCGAGCAATCAAATGAAATGATGATTTTGAACTAACCCTAATTTGACCCCAGGAGAGTGTCCTCCCTGGCATGCTTGACAATCACTGGCTTACACCTTCACCTCACCCTCAGACGCATGGCGTGGTGTGGCCCACTGCACACGCAGGAACTGACAACAGAAAGGGCATGAGCAAAGAGAGCTGAGTGAGCTGTGAACCAGTCAGCTGCCCAGTGCAGAGCTCACAGAGGTACAGGCAGAGAAGTATTATTCAATTAATCAGTATTGAATACTCTCCTGTCTCCAGTTCTCCTTTACCATTCACTAGGGGCTACAGTTCACTCAGGATCACTTCATGTGAGGGCAGTGGTATGCATGTTAACATGTGAAAAGGCAGGGGCAATTTGGGTTAGAGCATGGAGTGGTCAGGGTATGGTGGTGAGGAGCAGACAAATTAGCTTTTATCTAGCACTGTGACACCCTTCGCACCAGCCATAAATAAACTAAGTTAATCTAAACAGAAGATGTATTTCGCCTTCCAGTATCGTTGTTCACCCTTTAGGATCAACATATCCACAAGACTGTGATGGATTGATGCATCAGGATGGCAGAGGTATAGTACAGGAAAACCTTCCCTTGCTTGCTGTCAGCCAAAGCACTGTATTTAGTGGTGTCTAGTAACTAGGATTCCTTAGGTCAGGCGTTCGTGTGGGAAATTAATGCAGGACTATATCTGGTCTGAGAATTTCCACTTGTGTTTACCAGCACCCAACAGGTAGATTTGGGGTGAAGCAGCATCCAAATGGGAAGGACTCCTGAAAACAAGATGTCAGAGCAACCACTCAGGTGGTCCGGGAAGCAGGTGGAAACCAGAAGCAGACCGAGGCTTAGCGTGTCACAGCAAGCTTGTTCCCAAACCCTGAAATCTGATGCGACCTACATTGCCAAAGACTATGGACGAAAGAGAGGAGTGTGTTCCAAAGGCAATTCTAGGTTGGAGTTGGTTGTAGACAGACAATGAGAGGGAAAGAGGCTGGCCCTGTGGAAAAGGGATATTCAGAGGAGGAGTGCCTTGCCTAATTGAAGGTGTTGAAGAACCTGAAAGTGAATCTTGTCACAATCTGTTTGAAGTCACAAAGTACCGAAGCTGTGCTGGTATATTTGGCTGTCAGTAGATCTGAAACTTCAGTAGCACAAATGAAGGTTGAATACTATGAATCAAAGGACAAGACCCTCATGGTAAACTTATGTAGAAGTTGAAGTTGTTGAAGTGGAAGTAGAAGTGCTGTGAAGTCACCCTGACCAAGATACCCACTGTAACTCCCAATCTTGTAAAGAGAGACCTATTAAGTGTTGACCAAGAACTGTGCACCATTAACATTTACAGAAGTTGTCTTTCCTTCTTTCCTTTGAATTGTGGTAATTTCTACTTGAACAACTGGAAGTTGTGGCAAAGCATAGTGGCTGGGAATTACATTGATGCTATTTTTGTGAAGTGGAAAGTCTTATCACCAAGAGGAGAAGCTTCTCTGTTATTGGAGCTTTGGTTAACAAAACTGTACACTGACATTGAAGACATCAAGACCTTGATCGAGACTGTTTCACACACATGGATTTCCTTGTTTCTTTTTGTTGAACATTGCAGCCTGGTTTTCTTTGAATTCCGGGGAACGGGAGCTCACCTAGGTTATTCTAAAATTATCCAAAGGAGACTCTGAATATCATTGTTGATATTACTTTCAATTGCCAGGTATTTTCTTTGTGTATTTTGATGTTGAAATGTGAGGGCCAGACATCCTCTGTTAGAGTGTTTCCCTTTAGTTTTTAAAGGCAGGGAAATCCTCATCAGAGTATGGCTAGTAAGGCATTTGATAAAAGTTTGAACAATCACCAACAAGATGTCTGCCTCGCATTGCTGACCTCTCACATCTGTCAATAGCATTCTGGGAGATGCAGACAGCCTGGTGGTACGATTAGAAGGCCATGTTGACTGTGAAATCAAATAGGTTATTCTTGATGGCTATGGTATTTGACTGGATCTGTAATTAAGGGTAGCTGTATTTACTAGGAATGAAGGATATAAAAGGGGAACATATTGTATTCCTGTTGCGTTAGGGGGTAATTATGGAACAATAACACCCATGCTACTGAGTCTTCCAGTTTGATATTTAGTCGCAGTAAACAACTGATGATATCTTCCTATTCATACAACGATAAGCCGAAGATTCTGCTTGGATGTGCTAGGACAATAAAGATCCTTCAACATCTGGAAACTTTGCACAACGCATGGTGTCAGTGGGTGATTGGATGGGCAAAAATCGACTGATATTCAATGTTGCACAGACTGAGGTGATGGTCTGTGGCAAGTCTCTCAACATTTGGAACCCCAGCATTTGTCCGTCTTCCCTTGCTTCACCACCTAAACAGATAGGCCATGTCCATAACCAGGGCATTAATCTTGATGAGGAGCTGTCCCAGTTCCCTCCAATAAATGAAGTTGTTAGCAGCTTAGAAAGATTAGAAAAATGTTAAATCGCTTACACTATTTGTAATGTTCTTATTAGGTGACACTAGTAAATGCGTCATCAAGACTTGAGTTAT
The DNA here is from genome assembly GCF_040938575.1 of Ambystoma mexicanum. Lineage (NCBI taxonomy): Eukaryota > Metazoa > Chordata > Amphibia > Caudata > Ambystomatidae > Ambystoma > Ambystoma mexicanum. The sequence continues at coordinate 77,703,681 of NC_090930.1, read as the reverse complement.
TACAATTCTAAATGCTTCTTGCCGCATATCTTCTGCAGAGATTGCAGCATGTTGAGAATGCCACTTCCATAATCTGCATCAAGTTCCATGTGCATACCAAGCATCTCATGCCATTAGGCACATTTGGTGGGTGTACAGGGAATTGATCTCAAGGCCTTGTGTTAGGTGGACAAAGCGTTCTACTCAACAGGTCCTCAAACCATGCCCATGAAATGTTGCACTTATATTCAGAATCTGCAGTTAAGAGCTTCCGCTCCAAAACTCCTGCAACCTCCTCCGCCGCACCGCCAAAGCTTGCTATGATACGTGGAGTTACTTTGCCTTCCTGGATGCCCCTTCTTCTAGGATTTCTGTTGAACACTGCTGTAGTTTGGGGTGTGTTGTGGGCATAGATGATCAAGTTACATTGTGTATGTTTTGGTGTAGTTTGGGGTGTGTTGTGGGCGCAGGTGATCAAGTTGCATTGTGTATGCTGTGCTGTAGTTTGGGGTGTGTTGTGGGCATAGATGATCAAGTTACATTGTGTATGTTTTGGTGTAGTTTGGGGTGTGTTGTGGGCATAGATGAACACGTTGCCTTGTGTATCCTGTGCTGTAGTTTGAGATGTGTTGTGGGCCTAGATGATCAAGTTACATTGTGTATGCTTTTCTGTAGCTTTGGGTGTGTTGTGGGCGTAGGTGATCAAGTTACATTGTGTATACTTTGCTGTAGTTTGGGGGGTGTTTTGGGGTAGGTGATCAAGTTACATTGTGTATGCTTTGCTGTAGTTTGGAGTGTGTCGTGGGTGTAGGTGATCAAGTTGTATTGTGTATGTTTAGGCACATTTATGTGAGTTTTGGTCTACATTCTGGTATTTGTTTTTTTTTATGCAGGTGTTTATTCATGAGTTGAGTTGAATGCACATTTCTTTTGGTGTGTGTTTGTGTGTGTGTTTGATTATGGGTGAGTAGATGTAAGTTATTGTCTACAATCTTGTGTGGCACTGTCTTATGAGTGCCCCTCAAATTCTATACAAACCTAATTGTTACATATGTACAAAAAGCAAGAATTCCATGCCAAGAATCTAATTATGCCTACACCAGGTCTCAGATATGCTCAGATTATATAAAATGATCACAATGGGCACGTACGGTTATATATAAACCCACCTTCACCAGTTGCCTTAAAGTGGTCCAAAACAAAGTGCATGAGAACTGTACCATGATTTCAGAATGTCTTAGAATCGCTGCAAGTGAATTCGTCAATATAATTTACTTTTGTGTGACCCTTGTTAATCCTGAGAGGGTGCAGACTCTCATATTTCTGGGCTTCATAGGATATAATGACAGTAACTCACCAGCAGTGTAGCATGAGGTGTTGCTGTTGCGCACTGGCATATTCTTGACGCAACGCAACAGGATTTTCAGGTCCAATCCAAGTGCTGTGAGCTTTCGTCTCTGGATGAGGTGTCCCATTGGGAGGCCATTTTCCTGATACAGCACCTGTGGATGGCATGCAAACATTAGTAAGCAGCAATGGGAGGAACTATGGATGGGTATCCCTAAGCTGACCCGAGCGGTCCAAGTGAAGGAAATGTGGCTAAAAATTACAACCCGGTGGCACTATACGCCAGAGAGAATAAAATCCATGTACCCACATGTTTCCAAAATAAGCTGGGGGTGTGGCTCAGGGGAAGGTATCTGGAGGCACATTTGGTGGGACTGCCCTGGAATTCAGGGGTTCTGGGCAGAAGTTAAGAAGCAAATACAGGGAATTTATCCTAATGTGGGCCCGCTTGGAGAGAGTGTGTGGTTATGTACAAAGAAGCTTTCGAAGGTGCAGTGGAGGACCTTCATGTGCTTGGTGATTGCTGCATAAGCAGTTATAGCCCAGAACTGGAGACAAAGGGACCCTCCGTTTGGTATTTGGTTGGCTACAGAAGGTGTGGAATTTGGTGGCAATGTAAAAAAGAATTACCCATAACCTGCAGGGGTTTAGCGGGTCCTTCACGAAGGAGTGGGGTGGGGTATTAGAATACCTCCATTCAGACTACATGGAGCAGTGGTGCCCACACAGAATAAACATTTTGGACATATTTGCGGCATAAAGGATCCGGGGGGGAAAAGTGTGTTGGACAATGAACTTCCGGAAGGGGAGGGAGAAGGGTGGGAGAGGGCGGGGCAGGGGGGGTTTATATTTGTTCTCTATGTTTGACAATAAAAGTTAATTAAAAAAAATAGGGCTGAAGACACTGAACCTCAGGCACGCGCTTGCTACACTCATTAAGGGCGGGTTGGCGTTTCGACCAATGAGCTGGCATCCCCTGAAAGTGACATTTGTACTCTATGGGAAATTCCCCTTAAGACAGAGTATGCAGGAGAGCAGACTGGTCCAGTAAGAAGTGCCTGGAGAAGAGAAGCTTCCTGCCTTCAGCTGCTGCTGGAAGACAGCTACAATTATGGCAGGCGATGTGGTGTTATCAGAGGACCTGAAAGAGACATGAGACAAGGGAAGGAAAAAGGAGGGTGGGCATAGGCAGTGGATGTCCTAAAAGCCCTGAGATAGGAGCCCTAAAGCTGGACATTCTAAGGTGTGGGCCTTGTGGATGAGTGAATTTGGAGAATGTTATGAGGGTGGAGGACTCCTGTGGCATGTCAGTGCTCCATGGGTGAAGGACCTTATGCATAGAGGTACTCACGGATCTTATATGTCTATGAAAATGGGTAATTTCGCAAATCAGTAAAAATAATGGCAACCAAGATTCAGTTCAGGTAGGGACAAAGTTATGCAACCCACCGCAGCAGAGAATGGTGACAGAGAGAGTATTGCAAACTTGACAAGAGAAACGAAGTTTGGATTAATCCATCACATGACTCAACAATTTCCGAGCAGTGAAAAGAGCCATAGGGTCACTACCCTCTCCAGGCCTGTGCATTTGGACTCAGCATACATTTTATTAAATTAATTTATCAATGCAACCATCTCAAATAGGACAATCGGGATTTTGGTGCGGTTAGGAAACTGGAAAGGGAGTCGGTGGAGAGGCAAGATGAGGCTGGTGAAGTAAAATAACAAACAGAGGATGGAAAGAAGAAGGTTAGGTGAGAGGTAAATAAGTAGAAGGGTGATATGCAAATGTTAGCGCTGTAAATAACAAGCGTTATCAATAACCGAGCCAAGGGTATTCCGTTTATCGATCTTGAAATAATGAGTTGGCCTCACCTCGCTGCATATCTGTACCCTGCAGGTGATGCAACCCGGAAAGGATGTTTGGGAGAAGGAGCCTGGCGGAAGCAATGTTCTCCATTTGGCATTTATAGAAAATGATCTCTTGAGGGCATTTCCAAAGGCGAGGATTAGAGGCAAGAGGGATGTCCATGCTTGAGTGGCGGATCCCGAGAAGGATGAAGGCCTCTGGGCTCTTGGTAGATCTTTGGCAGGTCTGACGGATGGTAAGTAGTGTGCATATGATGCGTTCATCAGGTCAGGCAAACAACTCTGGCATCTTGGGGCAACCAGTGAAGAGCACTTAAGACTGGTGTAATATATTGGTATCATTTTGAAACCATCGGTCTGATGGGACGCCTAGAGTAGAACCTTTTTTACTGGATCTATGGCGATGGCTGATAAAAGGGAGGGCTAAAGCGTGAACACTGCAGTGGGCGGCTGAAAAATGCGTCCCCGTGTCTGCAATCCTCTGAAATGGAGTGGTTGAAAGTTGGAACATTTGACTCTTTCTTTCACTTCAATTCCAAAGCCAGAATGGGGTCTAGTGTGAAGCCCAACAATGTATCTACAGCAGGATGGATCGCGCTCATCAAAGAAGAGTTTTCTACTGAGTTTGCTGCTGGTTTTAGATAAGAGCCGTATGGATTTCTTTGCTAGGAGCTGAGCCTTATAACGCTTTGTCCATGCATTCATGAATTGTGCATCTTTTCTGTGGTGGAGTATGTTGTTATTGGGGTCTATCGACAGGTATGTCTGCTTCTTTCCATCCAGGTATCCAACAGTTCTGTGAACAGGTTGCCTATCTCATGGCAGAGTACAAAACACACATGGTCTTCTCTGTACGCCATTCGAACTCTATGATCAATGCTTCAGAAAGAAAGAAAATTAGTTGGGCACTGTTCCCTGGAAGACTATGCAAGTACTATGATGAGAGCTGTGCCTTCCTGGTCAATCATGTGAAAAGCCACTGAGATATCAAACAAGATGAGGCGGTAGGTCTCGGCCAAGACATCCCCCGGAGGTGTTTGAGATGAGACACAGTCAGACATTCCGGGAGTGTCAATAGACATAGAGTAAACTGCAATATCAAAGGCTTTGCTTCTATTTCAATTGGTCACAGAAAGACATGAACAGACTGGATCTGTGTACTATAGAAGAGTGTGGAAAATGTGGGCCGGCTGGGGGCTCGCTAAGCCCCTTTATGTTCGGCGGTCCTTGAGTGTGCACCCACTGGAATGATACACACGATCATGTGCCGATGGCGATTGGCGGGAAGGTAGACCGGGAAGCTCTGGCAATCCTCTCTAACAGGCTTCCTCAAGCCCCAAGAGTGAAAGTGGCGGAGAGATTGTGGGAAAAGAAGGCTTTAATGCTTGGGAAGAAAATTACTCTGAGACGGTGGAAGAAGCGGAAACATCTCCAAACAGACTTATAAAGGATGGCTTAAAGACATGTCCAGATTGGGAAGTCTCGTGTGTTACCCTAGAGGTTAGAGGAAAGGAGGATCTGTTTGACACCATCAGGGAAAATACCTTGAGATATGATATGATAGGTTATTTATAACGCACTTAATACCCAGAGGTTTATAAGCACGACCTCAGGATGGAACCTGTGTTGCTCCGTGTCGTCTTGCTTCCAAGTCGAGTGCGTTGCCCCTGAGCTATCCTCCCGAGACCTGTACGGGGGACAACGCCCAACGGCATGTCTCCCAACATCATCTTGGTTGGTACAAAGCAATCGGTCATTGTCAGGTACAGCCCAACCTTAATCAACGTCTGTTTCTAGAAGTGGCTATTCTGTAGTTTGCTAATCATTCGTTTTCTTGATCACCTATCCCTTACTCCCATGTTTCATTCAAGTTGCGACCATCTGGTACATATGTAATGGTCTATACAATCCAATGCAAATTATTCAAAATAGCAGATACAATGAAGATAACAAAGAAAGTAGAGAAGACAAACCCGAGCATTATCCAGAAGAAGGATTGCGCCATTCGTTGCCTTGATTGCTGGCGTTTCTGTGCTATTCACAGGGCGGTTTCTGTATACGAGGTGGATCTGAGGGTTTTCTGCAGGTATGCGCTTAGCACGCTGGATGGTTATTGTGGGCCTTGTGTGAAGAATTAGCTTTGCAGGATCAGGCTTTTGATGGGGCGATAGATTTTTAAGATGCTCAAGGCTAGGTATGCAGTTTTGAGGAGACGGAAGGGGGAAAATGTCCAGTATTCAATTCTCTTTAGAAGGAGCCTTGAATGAGGAAGGAGTTTATGATGTGAAGCCCACGGTGGTCCAGGATACTGACAATTATTAGATCTATTTCACTTGGTGGGGTTTGGTATAGTAGCTTGTTTGTCTTAGGGACCTGGCACAATGTATTAGCTTGTTTTACTTTACCGGCTTAGTGATGTGGTTTTAGCCCAAAATGTGTTATTCAGGTGTGTGTCGTCTGTCACAAACACTCTGCAAACGTCTCTCTTTAAAGTATAATTCTCATCATCAGAAAACTTTATTTTGGAAGAAGGCTTCTCATATTAACCCTTTGCTATCTGCATGCCTGCAACATCACCTCCAATTTCCCTTCAGCCAAGTGCTGTAAGACCACATTGAGGGTAGGCAATGCTATACAGAGTTACCCACACATACATGTATAGGTTCATTCATCTATTCATTCAAATGTATTTTAGTAACAGGAAAAAGCCAAAAAACAGTCTCACACTGATGAATTGGACCAGTTACCTGCAGACCCAACACAGATCATTTTAAAAAGCATAGTAACTCACAAAACAAGCATACATGAGTTTCCCATGCTTAAATCACACGCCTTTTCCATGAACCGCTATTTCTATCTTTCCAAACCCTTTTGTAGTTCGTCTATGCATTCAGTAACATGTATTGCTTTCTGCATGTAGCCCTACCAGGAGATGGCTGGGTCCTTGATATCTCAGCACTAAGGGGATGCCACACATGCCTCCAGGAAGGATTGATATATAGAACCCTACGACCCCTGTGCAAAAAGAAGGATAAGCAAGTGGGAGAAGAAGTGATTGGAGGAAATGGAAGCAGGGAAGGACACCGTTATCCAACTTTAACCTGTAATCAATAGGCTTACACTTAAATAGTACTGCATGCATGAACCAACACAGCTCTGCAATCAGTTATATACCCATAGATGACAAAAGCACATGTATTTACACGTAAGGTTGGTTCCACACGTCTGCTTTGCTTCCTATCTGTAATATAACCCATCTGTGTATATACGCCATTCTGCACCCATATTATAACCTGTAAATGTGTGTCTTGTGTATAACTTGTAAACTTGTAAATTGGTATTCTTTGTATATTGTTTCTGCAACTTGTATCTAGGATTATGCGCCCAGGTGCCCATAGGCACGGCTACGCTTTACAAATAAACTAAAATTCAAACTTCCTTGAGGAGGAAATGTATTGGAACCTATAAACATATATACACGTACACTCCTGTTCCTGGCAGAAACTGTTCCGTTTCGAAGAGCTGTCCCACAACTTGATGTACGCATACGATCGTGATATTTTATTTCTATCGCACTCCTACACACTGAGAGGACTACCCAGTTTTCTAAAATACACTCCTCAGAGCTCAAGTGATGAAGTTCGTATGCTGTATGAGCCTTCGGAGTATACATCCTGGGTCACGTAGGTCGGACGTGGGTCACGTGATTTTGACGTATGTTCTTTGTCTTCTGTAGATCTGCTAGTTTTCTTGGGTGTCCTAGCCTTTGTCATTCTGCAAAGGGCGATCTGTTAGGGTGGAGACTATTCCTTTTTCTGTTTGCTCCCATTCACCCATGATTGTCAGTGTCACCTTATTGTCATTTTCTTGTAATAATTTGTTTCATATGGTCAGTTACATGCTTCATGCTCTGTGATGTCACTCGATACTTTAGCCAGTGCATCCTTGGTCATGTGCCTGGTTCTTATGAATATCCCTGGTCAGATGTCTTCACCTAGGCCCTGTCATAGCCCTCCTTCTCATTTCCCTTTCGTTCTATCTCTTTGCTTCTACTTTTCGGTGGAAATCTGGATGTATGAGAACCCAGATCCATTGTCCACTAACGGATCTACTTCTAGACATATTCTTTAGTCTGAAAGCAACTTTCATTTGTCTTTCTGAAACATGGGCCTGCTCATATGAAATATTGTTGTTGCTGCTCTGACCTCTTTCTTTTATACATAATCCACGACCTTCCCGAAATGGGGTCTAGGTAGGGGTTCTGTATAATTCCTTTTTGGTTTATACCATGATGCCGATGTGTTCCTACTCCTCCTAATAGTTAACCTTTTGTATATCAGAGTGGTTTATGTTTTAGCCCCTTGCCTTATAATAATCCATCTCCATCATGTTTCTCTACATAGGTTTTATGATTCATTCAATGTTTTCCTTTCTACTAATGATGTTAGTTTTCAGGCCCATTGTTTACCGTTTCCCCGCTCCACTTCTTCACAATAAAGGGGGGCTTTGGATTTTATTTTTGACATCCTTAATATTACTGATGCTGTTTTACTGAACACTATTAGTGCACCATCATAAGACTACATTTTACTTCTCCTTAGTCTTCCTCAGCTTCTTATTTTGATAATTCTATCTTTACCCTCTTTCAGTGAAGTCTTAGCTCTTAAGACAAATATTGAGAGTTGTATTTTTCACTCCACTATTCAATCTTTTGTGGACACTCTCTGCCCTTCTCCTTTTACTCCTATATGTCATACTCCCCATCCATGGATTACTTTATTTGTAACGCCTGTACGGCTACAACTTCATAAGTCGCAAGATGTTTGCATAAAGGTACACCTCCCATCTATCTCTATCATTGACTATATTTTTTGTTCTCTTATTCTACTTCACTCGAAAAGGCTAAAGCCTCCTACTATCAGTATCGTATTTCGTCTCACGCTTCTACTCCTCATCATCATTTTGCTTCTGTCAACAAATTACTAACTCCCCCTTTACTAGAGCATTCTTCTTCTTTTTCTATTCTCACCGCTGATGATCTTGCTTCTTACTTTGTCTCTAAAGATGAGGATGTAAGATCTCCTTTTTCTCAACCAGATTCCTTTTCTGTCTTAAACAATATTTCTATCTTCTCTTCACTTGCTGTGTTATCCATACAAGACTATCGGTCAGCTCTTGCACTCACACCACTATTGCTCCCCAGGACCCTATGCCTGTCTCCTTGAATATAGTTACTTTTCCCTTACTTCTACCTTATATGGCCCTACTCTTTCGCTCCTCTCGTCAATGAAAAAATGGTTTTCTGATAACTACAAATGTGCTATTATTCCACTTTTAACAAACGTAATCTTGACCCTTCTGTACTAATATGTAATCCAATCTACTTAAAGACTTTGAAAGATTTGTTCTTTCTTACCATACTACTTTTCTGTCACAGCACAATCTTGTGTCTTGTTCAATCTGGGTTAAGGGCAGGTCATTCTATTGAAACAGGTCTTCTTTACGTCTCTTTTTTCATCATCGCTCATCATCATAAACGTGTTTCCATTCCGGTACAACTTTGTCTCTTTGCATCTTTTGGTACCGTGGCACACTCTATAGTACTTTCTTCATTATATTCCCTTGGTATTTACGGTCCAGTTTATTCTTCAGTTTTCTGGTATCCTCTCAGTCGCTCTTTCTTTGCATCATGGAATGGCTCTATTTCTTTGCCTTACTCACTTGCTTATGGAGTCCCTCAAGGATCTCTCCTTGGTCTGCTTCCATTCACTGAGTATACTGCCCCCCTGCCCCAAGCACCGCCTTTGCTCCTTTGGCTTCAAGGCACACTTATATGCTGACTTATTCAGATGTACCTTTACTTCCCTTCCTTCTTCAATGATCTTCCTCTTTGTCTTTCTGCCATCGAGCCTTGGATGGCCTCCCTTTTTCTTCATCTTAATCCTACCAAAACAGACATTTTATTTTTTCCTTCTTTTGCTCCAATTGTACCAATTTTGTCTATATCTCTTCCTCCTCTTTGAGTGTTCACAGCTTCCTTTGCTCATAGTTTGGGTTTCATTATGATTCTGCTCTAACTTATAAGACACCCATTCTTTGTAACAATAACGTGAGACTTTCTTCCTTTCAGTATCAGGAAAATGTGCCATCTGCTCACTATCTTAGCTAGTAACACTTTACGTTCTAACTATTTCTTTTAAACTACTGTTGCCTTCTTTACGTTGGTCTTGCCAAATGTCCTCTTCTTCATGTTCAGTCTATTCTTCATTCTGCAAATCCTATTCTTTATAATCATATTTATTCCACATCCATTCCTCCCTACCTTGCTTGCCTCCGAATTTCATCTATTATGTAGTATCTTTAGAAAGCATTTGCATTGTGGCTCCATATTAGCTGACTGATCGGGATACTCTGCGTGTCCCTTCCAGATCTCTTGTAACTTCTCTAATTACTCTTTGTGTTTCTCAACTTTCTTGTGCTTTGTCCCAGAGTCTTTCTTTTCAATTACTTGCACTTAAGCTTTGGAATTCTTTACCTGCTCACCCTTGTCTTCCTTCTCCTTATATTTCATGCACAACTTCTCTAAAAGATCATTTGTTTACAGTTTGTTTTCCGCCTGCTCCCCAAATGTCCATCCCTCTTTTCTAAATTGCCTTTTGGTTGTTTTTTTGCTTGCCTGATGCGTTGTCCAATTTCTCAAGGTGTAGGCACTTTTTAGCAATATCTCTATGTAAATGAATGCTAATCAATAAATACTACTCAATACACACTAATGGAATTGTCATTTGTGTAGCGCCTTTCACCATTGGTATGTTAACGTGCTGTAGGTTGAACACCCTTGGAGGGCTGGAGTCCAGGTAGGGGACATTCGTCAGAGTGTTATAGAATGCGTGTGTGCATTTTAACCAATACGAAGGTAGGTAGGGGTGGCCACGTCCCTGCTAGTCACCCATGTTGAGCAGGTCTTTGGATGGGTGCAGAGGCGAAGTAGTCGGGAGAATATGCGAGAAGGCAATATGTGTGCAGCTAGAAAGAATTTATTGTGGGGGATAGCTCCATTCTAATGGCAGAGGTGTTGTGCAATGTGTCTTAGAGTGTTGAGAGGTAGCCTGGAGAGTATGCGAGAGCTGGAGAGGCATTATGTGCGCAACTAGACCAAGTACTTTTCGTGAGTGTTAGCTGCATTCTAATAGCAGAGATGTTGCGCAGTGTGTCTTAGAGTAATACATGGTATCAGCGGGTAGCCTTGCCTTCGGCTAGTATTCATAAGAAGGGAGTGTTGTGCGTAGTCCTATGTCTTGGCAAATTCATTGGTTGCGTGAATGCAGCTAGCTTTGGGAGGTAGTGAAACCAGAGCATGGCTAAATTCTGGACATTGGCTTAGCATAATACAGTATTGCTTACGCTCACAGATTCATCTAGATGCCAATACGTGGCCACCCTATAGATGTGTCTTATTGCCATATGTTGGTTCGCATCAGATTCGTCTCAGTCAAATATTTTTGTTTTCCCGCAAAGTTAATCTAAGTGCCATCAATTAGATACTCTCAAATTCATCAAGATGCAACACATTGGCTACCCTCATAGTTCAACCAAAAGCAAGGCACAGGTTTTACTGCTCTCTGGTGATTGGATGGGGGGTTTGTTCCTGCTGCGGTCCTTCTGGGGCGAGCAGTGTTAGTCTGGGTACCGAGCGGAATAGCCATGTCTTGAGATCCTTCCGGAAGACCAGGTGGTCCTTATGCATCGGATGTTAAGCGGCATGGAGTTCCAGATAGTGGGGGCTTGGATGGAGAAAGTGGTGCCTCCAATTCTGGTTGATTTGAAAGGGGGGGTCCACCAGTAGGAGAGCAGTGTCTGATCACAGGTTTCCATTGGGGTTGTTAGTGGTTTATTTTCTGTTGCAAGTATTTTAGGCCTGTCTTGTGTAGGGTTTGGTGAGTGTTGTACATGACTTTGAAAGTGACCAGTCTTCCGACTGGAAGCCAGTGGAGAGTACGGAGGGTGGGGGTTATGTGCTCTCTCTGGCTGAGGGCGAAGAGAAAATGGAGTACTATATGCGCATACTTATATATACAAACAGTAGATAATTATTTTAGGGTAAACTGAAGTAAGTAACAACTTTGGGTGCAGGGGAGGAATACAGGCCCTGACATGGGGTCTGAACCACGAAATGCACAAGAAAAGTGTCTAACACTTGAGACACTCCCGTCTAAACAAGCTCAAGTAGTTAGGCACCAGGGTTCATGATGCAGACATCCGCATCATTATGTATGTAGAGTTACATTGGATCACTAACGTGACACCCGCATAGGTCGTAGGTGTTCTACACACGAGCTGTGGGTATAGTTTTAATGGACTGCATTGGCAGAGCGAGTAGGTAAATTCCATTTCTCATAGTTTATTCCTTTTAGAACCCACCGGATCGGTGCCCGAGATAAACATTACACAGTAACTAGGACAACAGGGCACATGTAGATGGCCCCTTATGAGCGATGGTAACGCACTAGCGTTTCATGGTGTGCAGCATCGTATCTTGCAGTATAAAGACAGCCTCGGGTGATTGCTCACGTGACACGCACTTCGTTTCAAATGAGTGCAGCACGAACATTGCGTGTAGTGGGGACTGGCTTCCTTCTTCCAGCGTTCAGGTAAGATAACGCCACTTACAATAAAAATCAGAAGTGTATCCACTTTTATGAAAGTGTAACAACTTGAGATTCGGTTACCTAATAGACTTTATCTTAATCATAGACGTAAGCCACTGGGAACTGGTACTTGGACCCAATCGATGGAACGTACAATGGGTACTGGGAAGAGAAATTGAGTGCAACCATTTACGTAGTTTCCTAACATCACGGAGACGCCGTCTCTATGCGTAAAGCAGATACAAAACCTACTTCTGCTGGATTAGAATAAAAGACTGACAGCACTGACAAGCCGTCCTACACATCAAGCAGAGACTAAGGAATGAGGAGATCCACTTTAGTGCTGTGTCCCTAATGTCAAGGGAGTGGAGCCTGTCAATGAGTATCCAATGTTGAAAGCTTCTGAGTGGTCAAGTAGAATAAGTGAGGCACATCCCTCACTGCCTTCAGTGTTCTTGAGGTCATCCCATATGGAGACTAGGGATGATGAAGGAATCCGAAACTGGACTGGACTGGGTGGGGTCGAGGATGTGGTTGGTTTCCATGAAGGTACTGAGCTGGTAGCGGGATGTGCAGTTAGTGAGTTTGGCTAGGAAGCAGGTACCAGAGATTGGTCTGTAGTTTGCGAGCTGGAGGGGGTATCAAATGAAGGTTTTTTCAGGACGGGTTTGATGTGGGATGTTCTTAAAGCTGTTGGGAAGGTGCCTGAGTTGAGGGAGGAATTTAGGATGGATCTAGTGATGCTGCCTGAGCAGGTTGATGTGAAGATTTCTTTGGGGAGAGAGGGAGTATGGGTCACTCAGGGATCTGAATGGACAGCTCTCAGTAAGTAGTTTAAGGAATTCATGTCTAGAGATGGGAGAGAAAGAGGAGAAGGCAGGTGTTGGGTTAGTTGGTGGCTTCGTTGAGGGTGTGAGTAGATGGGGAGAGACTGCTGCCAGTTTTGGGTTGATGGTGTGTGTTCTTTCTAGTGTTGTGCTGTGGAAGTGGTCGGAGAGGGTGTCTCAGAGAGCTTGAGAGATGTGTGTCGGGGAAAAGTTCACGGGGGGGTCCATGAATTCCATGATGTAGAGAAGCTTCTTGCTATTGGTACGAGCGTTGAATATTCTGTTCTTGTAAAAGTAGTTGTTGACCTTACAGATTTCAGCTTTGAAGATGTGATGATGATGGGCATAGGCTGTTTTATTTTGGGGGGCAGGATGCATCCACTATCTACGTTCTAGGGAGTGGTTCTGTGTTTTGGGAGATTTGAGGAGGGGGTGAACAACCTGTAAAGGTACCCTTTCTTGGGGTGTTAGATCTTGAGGGGTGAGAGCTATGAGAGCATTAGAGAACCACGAGTCAAAGTGGTCGATGGGCGGAGGTCCGCCTTCGAATGAGAGAGAGGGGTAGTGAGGAGAGCAGGGAGTTGGCCAACTCTGGAGTTATTATTATCGCTTTCCAGAGTGGGACATGGGTTGGTGATCTCGAGTTAGTCCTTCATAGAGGAAGGGTTGGGGGCCATAGCGAGAAGAGGATGGCTGCATAGTCAGTCCATATGAGTGGTCGAGGGGGGAGTGCGGAGATGAGATCAGTGGAACTGAAGATTGCGTCATATGTATGTGTTGCTGTGTGGGTGGCACCCGTTACCTGCTGGGTAAGGTTAAGGGCTTCCAGATTATCTAAGAGTGGTTGTGTCATGGGGCTGTCAGGAGCATTGAAGCATATGGTGAGGTTTCCCAGAATGCCGAGGGAGGGGTGGGAGATCAGTATGACCACTAGGGAGTCGCTTAGGGTGTTAGCAGAGTGCCTGTCAGTCATAGGCGGGTGATCTGTAGATGAGCAGGAAGCTGTTGGTGAGTGAAGGGCCGATAGTGAACTTAACTAGCAGTGATTCACAGTTTACGCTGCATGCCTGTGCCTGGGAGTGTGCAAAAGATAGGTGAGGTTTATATAGGATGGCACTTCCACCTGTGTGATGAGTGTGCTTTCAGGGCAGAATGCTTTGTGTTTTCATAGATGAATAGGATGTTTGGTTATTTTGCGGAAGTGGGTTTTCGTAGGGGTGTGTGTTCGTGATGTACAGGGTTTTAAGCAAGAGCCGGGTGTGTTGGGGGTGAGGGAGAATGTGTGAAGGAGTATCATTTGTGGTCCCAGAGGTGGGTGCATTTTCTGGGGGGTGGGGGTAAAGCACTGAAGGGTGTCATTGAGAGTCCTGTTGGAACAAGGGAGGAGGAGTGAGATTTGTGGGGACATTTGGTTGCTCTATTCCCTAGGGATGTTGGGGTTGCTGGAGGGTGTGAATGTTTGAGCATCTGCCAAATAGGGACTTTACTGGGTTGGGGGGGCAAAGGGATCATGTGCGTAAAGGGTGGAAGTTCAGATGAAGGGTGTAACTAGGGAGAGGTGGTATGGTATGCCTGATGCAGGTTCTATGCTTGGGTGCCTGTGATGTGCGTGAGAGAGTTGGCGGTTCAGCAGAAGAGGGGTTGCAGACTAATCGGTTGATACTTAGGGATGGGAAGGCTGAGGTGGTGGGGGGATCTGGAGCATAAGGGAGCGAGGGAGGGCAGAGTGGGCAGATGGAGAGGGGCCGGGTGGTTGGTGATGGTAGGTGTGGTGGGAATTGATTCAACAGAGGGTAGTGTGGTAGTGTTGAGGCGGGTGTGTGGTGGGGAGGAGGATTGTGTTTCTCTAAGGTTCAGGATATGAGGGGAGGACGAGAGGGTGGTTGCGGGTGGGGGTGGCCAGTCCTTTGGTGCCCCAGAGTGCCCCTCGGGTCTGTGAATTGGTTGGCATGTTAGGGTTGGGAGGCCAGATGCGAAGGAGTGGAGTGGAGTGGAGTGGAGTGGAGAGTTGTGTTTCTCTAGAGGTCCAGATCTCTGGGGAGGGCGTGAATCCTGAAAGCATGGCTTGGGTAGGCAAGACTTCTCCGGATGACGAAGTTTTTTAAAACAGTGCGTTGTTGGGCAGTTCACTAGTGCTGAACACGGCACCACCTTTCAATGGCGGTTTGGATGGGAGAACAGGTTTGAGGTAGATGATACAGTCGTAAACAGGCAAAACACCACTCCTCTCCCTCTCTCGAATGGGGTTCAATACAGCACTGTACATATAACGCTTCTTCTCCTCTCAGTGGTACAGCATGCGGTTCCTCTCTTTGCAAGTGTTCACTGATGTCATAGAATGGAGCTCTCTGCAGAGATCCAGTGTCATCCGATCCCCTAATGGCAGCCTTCAGCTGACCTGCAACTGAAGATGCATTCCTGCCGGGTCACCTGCCTGCTGCCTCTGCTCACAGCCTTTGGGATGGGAAACATCTGTGTGAAATGGTAGGAATGTCCTAGCAGGCCTGGCTCCAGCAGGGGGAGCAGGGGGGTCAGGCCCCCCAAAGGCCAGCCTCTGGCCCCCCTAGAAATCAGGGCCGGACGGAGAACCAAAAGAGGCTCTGGAAAATGTTATCAAAGTGGCTCCATAGTTAGCAGCACGAGTGACCAATATTAGTGCACAGGAAAATATTTCTGCACCAAGGGGCACTATTGCAAAATAGAGCTGGTCGATTCAGTCATATTGAAAACAAGCATTGGCAATGCCAACAGTTTGTGTAGGCATGGCAAGAGCACTTTGCAAGCACCGCCGTATTGGTATTAACTGGCCATTAATGGTAGCTGGTGCAAAACGGTGTGTGTACCTGGGCACCTATTAGCAGTGCCTGGCAAATGCCTAATACTTATACACAAGCCAAAACTGTTGGCTTTACCAATGTTTATTTTTAACAGGACTTAAGTGACGGGCATGCATAGTGCTTATAAATCGGGTGGCTAAATGCAGACATTTTTATTACACCAGTAGTAGGTTTACAACTCCAATTAAGTCATTAACTCTCAGAAGGCTGCTTTGACAAAACACTGGCAGGCACTTTGAGTGCGAAGTTTGATGGTAAGGCTTGAATAAAGCAAAGTCAAAGAGTCCTCTGGAGGAGGTGCTTTTGGCGGGAGGGACAGGAACTGGCTGGGAATAGCCATAGGGATTATCATGGGCAGTCAATGGGTGGGCAAATAAACAAACAACACCTACACGCTGGGTGTCCCTCCTCATAGCCGATTTCTCCCAATCTATACTTTAATGCAATAGTTTTTGGTTTATAGCTGGTGCAAGTGCCATCTAGGAACCCAAACTAATCAAAAAACAGCACAGAGATGAGGATAAGCGAGCGTGTAGTGAATATTACAGCAGAGGAATCCCACGGCATGGGGTGTGATGGGAAATGTGATTTTTAAAGCAGAGGGTGAAATAGTACAGCACAGGGCTGGACGATTTTGGCCCAAATACATATTATGTCATGGGTAGGTCATGCTACAGCACAGCGCTGGCTTTATGCAGGGCTAAGGGATTACATAATATGGAAGGGGATTTTTCTTATGTGGAAGAAATATTACAGTATGGGGCTGGGGTTTTACACACCAGGAGAACCATCGAGCAGTGGCGGGCGACAACTGCATAGGCAGGCACCCTTGAATCAGCCGGGAAGATATGAAATGACCATCGGAGTCCGGAGCATTGGAGAGGTGGAGGGTGGGACAGAGAGTGTGTGGAGCAAGGGGGTGGGCAGGGCATAATGTACTAACTGACGATTGCTGAGCAAGGAGAGATTTAGTGCAGGTGATTTGGGGAAATCACACTACACTGATATATTACAGCACACAGGGTGGAGCGTTAAAGTACAGGAAGAGAGGAGCACACCACAGGGAGCGACTGTACCAGCAGAAGAGGCCAATGTTACAGCGGGAAGAGGATTGTGCAGCAGACAGTGAGAATATTACAGCACGTGGCTTGAAGAGTACAGCACTGGGAGAGCACACTACCCCCACTGAGAATGTTACAGCACAAGGGGGTAAGCACCTAGCTAAGTGCCACCTGCGGCCTTAAGCCATCATCTGCACATCTTGCAGGCCCCCTCCGGCGGCCAAATAAAATCTGGAATCGCTGGAATGTGTTATTGTTCTCTAGACAGAGGGGCCCAGAAGCAGAGATGCAATGTTAAGGCATCCAAAAGACAACCGGATAATATAAGGGGTTATCGAAGGGGGGTGCTGGAACACCTCCCTCACATACAACTCCTCCCTGTCAGAAACAGCATGACCTTATACCTGGTTATCAGGGCCAACTCCAGGAGCATGCAGATCTCACCACCTACCACAAGCATGAAAGCTCAGACAGCGGCTGGCCAGGATTGAGGTCCATTGGCAGGGCTTTGCGGGAGCGAGTGTGATGGAAGAATTGGGGTTGCTTCTAGCCAGGGTTGAGTTACACTGGTAGAGCTGCGTGTGAAGGAGCCACTGACTGTAATGGAGCAACGGGAGGTGTTGCAGGCCAGGATGAAGGGTCCATTGGCAGATCTGTGTGAGCCACTGTGATGGAACAACAGGGTTTGCTGCTGGCTAGGATTGATTTCCATTAGCACAGTTTTGTGAATAGCTGTAATAGAAGCAATGGGGTTACTGCTGGTAAGGGTGGAGTAGTATTGACATTCAGACGAGCTTTGCATTAGTTGCTGTAATGGAACAGCAGGCGTCTATGGAGGTCAGTGCTGAGGCACACTGGCAGAGCGGTGTATGGCTCTAATGTACTGGAATTGCAGGGATGTGGGAGGTCAGGATTGGGAAGAGGTGCATTAGCAGAGCAGTGTGTCAGCCCCCATAATGACATAGGTAGGGGCTTCTTTAGGTCATGGTAACGTACATTTGTAGAGGTGGGTGTAAGTAGCAGTACTGGATTAGCAGTTTAGTTTGGTCTTGCAGAGCTGAAGTGCATTTCAATAGGTCTACTGGTTGCTAGTATTCCCACTACACCCCGATAACCATCCCCATTCAGTTTGAGGCCGGGGGACCACCGCACAAAGAGTGGATATTAGGTGAACAGGGTGCTGTTTTACAGTATAGCTCAGGCAGGGAACATTAAATCACAGGAAGGGGAATGTTAGAGCTTGTGGAGAACATATTACACGACCCCAGCCGGTAAATTATTACAGCACAGGGGGAACACATTGCAGCAGAGGTGGAGAATATTACAGTCCATGGCATCACAGTGAAAGAAAAGTTTAGCACTTGCATGCAGGATAGCAGCACAAGGGAAACATCGTAGCATGATGGCTAGAAAATATTACAGCACATTGGAAAAGGTTTACTGCAGAGGGTGAGAGTGAGGGTCAGAAGCACTCAGCAGAATGGGAGAGGGGCATGTCCAAATAATCCCTTTACCTTTAAGGTCTGGCTACTGCCCTCAGCTGCTCTCAGCCCCAGCCACAGACTCACTTGGGTCGCCTGCTGCTGTCTGCTGATGGAGCCAGTGCGGCCTGCCTCACCTGGTTGGTTGGCGTCTTTCCTGAATCTGTCAGAGTACACTGTGAACACGGGCACAGCACACAGCATGGGCCTGGTACCAGCACAGCACTCAGACTGGCAGCAGTGTCTCTCAGGTGGCAGTGGCACGGTCAATCATGGGCTCAGCCACACCTGCGCATGTGACTTGACAGCACAGAGCATACTAGGGCACATGCGTAATCAATGCACACGCGCCCTAGCGCGACGAGAGCGCAAGCCCCAAAATCCATGGGCAGGGTCGGGGCTGGCAGGCAAACAAATCATGCAGCGAATGGCCACACCCAAGCTGGCCTGTATGGACGCATATCCCCGAATGGCAAGTGATAGTTTCATTTTGAGTCTCCATGTATCCTTCTCCCAAGAAAAGAGACCCTGTGGCCCGAAGCCTACCGGGGAAACTCCCGGTCTCCCGGTGGGTCAGCCCAGCCTGCTAGAAAGGAGGCCTTGTCAGTGCTGTGAGGTTTTCTTCCTTTTTTTCAACAAAAGATTGAATGTATTTTAACTATACGCAATAAAAAAAAAACTAGACATAAATGTTAAAACGCCACTGGGACCTGGGGGGGTGGAGGAGGAGACTAAGGGGGTAAAGACAGGCTGGCAGGATTTTTTGCGATTAGCATTCTCAGGAGCTGCACTGAAGGTGGCTCAGTCAGGATTTGTTTGCTTGCTCTGCACAATGATTTATGCCCCACAGCCATGAAAGCAGAAATGACCAGGTATATGGAGGGCCATTCACACCTCTAAGTAAGGTAGCACACTTGCTTGAGATGTCAGCCTACAATTTTCTAGCAAGATCCAGCGCTGCTTTTTTAACTGGGCTTTTAATCTTACTTACATTTCAAACCTCTCATTTATAAGGTAGCTATTGTTTCAAACCTATCAAGTAGATTTCTGTAATTAAATGTAGGTTTCTATGTGTCAGAATATAATTGTTGTTCCAATCCTGCCTAATAAGATGGTTCACTGTAGAAAACAATAAATGGCAGGTGCTGATGCTGGGACACAGATTTCTACACCAGGTGCATAAACGGCAGAGGACCCTGACAAGTTACATTCACTGGAACACAAGATACTGCAAGCACTTTTAGGCTTGCGGTCCAGCAGTTTGGGCAGGTCTGCTCACATTAATGGCAGGGTGGCCAAGGCTGATTCGTAAATAACGGTATGGAAGCCTGACCGTAGCAATGGCAGTGGTTAATTAGACTGAGAGCCCTTACAAGTTCCATTCAAAGTATATATTCTGCTGCATGAACTACTTGAGTATAAGTGAAACAATAAGGTTGGTAGTAAGAACAATATACTTCTGGAGGGGAGAGTGTAGTAAAATCAAAGTGATTTGATGTAAGGCATTGAAGTAGGCTATTAGGTGTAAACCAGCACAATTGCATTGGACCACAGATAGGATGGAGAAAGGATGTTAGGAGGGATACACATTGAATGGATGTGTTTGGCCATTTACCCATCCATTGCCATGTTATCTCTATTGTATCTCCACCAACTACCCTCCCCCTACCTGCTGAAACATACCCTCTTGGGTACTCTTTGTGATAGCTCTGTCACAAAGTAACATCAAACTTTGTGCTGCATTGGGCCTGCTTGTGTTATATCTAAGCAGTCTTTTGAATGTGCAATGACTTAATTTCCTCTGTAAATGAGCTACCGATGTAATAAAAAATCTCTTAATATGGTGCGTTTTCAGCCAGTAGATTTAAAAGCAACATGGCATCCCCACATCTGTTGCTTGCACTGGAATCCTAAATCAAGCAATCGCAAAGCCAACCGTTGTGACATGTGTATAAGTGTTACACAGGAATTTCAAGACAATGACATCGTATGCCCAGGTACTTGCCCCATTTTCTTGATGTTCCTACCTAATTGCCAGGTGGTACACTTATGGCAGTGCCTGGCAAATGACTTTGCCATGTGTATTCAAAGACCCTAACTGTTGGCTTTGCCAATGTGTGTTGGTTTCAGTTTATCTCCCTAAGTGAAAGTATATATGCCCCTATGTGGGAGCCTTGTTTGCAACGCCTAGGGACTCAAACTGCACCTCATTGAGTTGGTCCAACAAGAACCTACCTGAACATATCAAGGCTCGGATGGCAAGTATGGACCAACTTCAGATCATCTGCTCATGCATATTTGCCTGTGTGGAAGCCTAGGCTGCCTGGCCAGAACATTCCATAAAATGGGCAGAATAAGTACTGCCTTAATAACATCACACTATTGGAGTGACAATTAACAATGTCTCTATGCAAACTGAATGCATCATGTGTATTGTGGGTCTTATTTGAAAAGTATGATATAACTGCTAGGTGTTTAGGCAGAGCCAGAAATTGAAGTTATTTTCTGTGGGATCCCACCAATGATAGAGGGGGCGGGGGAGGGTGCGGGACTGGAGGATTGTTCCCACTTCCCGCAATAAACATTTGTCTCTCAGAAGATGAAACCCTGAAAATAATGCAAGAAAAGAGCATTTCTTAATATGTTTCTGGCCATGTATAAACGGTGCACATCTGATAAACCCAAAAAAGGGTATTGAAATGTTCCCTGCAGAGTGCAATCAGAGGCGGATTTAACAGTCAAACCCTTGCTCTGCCTTTCTCCCCTCAAATTAAGTCAGGGCTGCACAGGTCCTCGTAGTGACGCCTTATCTTGTTAACATGTCTCAGATGCAGATTTAAAATAGGAAGTGACTAGTGATAGGAAAAGGTACTTCTTTCTTTAAATTATATATGCTTTTAATAAGCTATTTAAGTGCGGCTATTGGGTGATTAGAAATGATGGGGGTACAGAACAAGCTGTGTGAAACAATGACTGTGTTATGCATTTCATTTCATTTTGTGTCTGTATGGGATCTTTTGTACGTTCTGATTAATTAGCATTCTGAAGCTTGTAGGCTTCCAATCAGAACAGGGAAAATAAAGCTACAATGAAAAATCATTTACCGCCACGTTTTCCACTCCACAGGACTTGGATAATTACCACCTATGATTGTAATTTAGTAAAAGCAAACAGATTCCAAATCGTTAATTGTGGGAGTGATTCATACTTTTCCAGACACATAGTGCAAAGGTGAGATTAAAAGCCGATTTTGCCTATGTTTTGCTATTTACTTTTCCAGTACTTTGTGGAAACAATTCAAATTGCTTGTAGGGCCCTTTTGCAAAGAAGGTGGAAACAATAGCAGTCCCCTCTATGCAATTTAGAATTCAAAACAAAATTGCCCCAATGCTCTTTTTCATCAACCCGATTCTACAATTATGATTACATTGTCGGGTTGGTTTATAATGTGACTTGTGCATTTTTCTAAAGTAATCTGCATAAAAGTGAGTATTGTTATTTGTTATTATTTATGGCTTATTACAAACCTTTACATAAAAAGTTAGAAAAGTAAGAAAAAAGAACTAAATAAATGGAAAAAGAAAAGTAAAGAGAAACATTGAATACAGAAACTTACAAAATAAACATTTCTATTTTCATGGTTTACAATCATTGGTATAAAGGTATGCAATTCATGAAAATAATAATGGGAAGATGTGTGGACAAGTACCTACATTTCAAGCTATGCTGACCACCTGACTTTACCACTTAACCAAAGTGTTTAATCCTGGGAAAATCTTTTAATCTCACTGTGTGTTTTCTGACAAAATTAGGGGCCCCTAGAAGTGATCCAGTTTGCAGTATGGTTTAATAGATATGCAGCACAGGAGTCGGGGACAGACAAAGAGACATACACACATCTTTCTTTGGAACATATAAGGCCACATTTATTGATAAAAATTGTGACATTCAAAATAGCAAAGTAAACATGTCAAATAAGAAGTCATCATGGACAATTGCATATTATAAATAGTATGGAAACAATGTACCAGACAATGATGTATAGGGGGTGGCAGGGGAGCGGCGGCCCTTCCTCCCTACCACATCCAACCGGGAGTGATGCCAGGAGGCCAGAATCCTTTCAACCTCCACTGTCTACCTCGTGATCCCACTCTCACATGCATGCTAGCACTCCCACACACCCTCAACTCAATTAAAATTAGCTGAAAAATTGAAACAAATATACAATGTTGTGCTTCAAAATGTCAATTGTAAGAGAGTAAATATCCTATTCCTTGCTTCAATATTTATCAAGGAGGAGGGGGCTGTCTTTCACAACAAAATGGCTGGACCACAAGCACCTCCTACGTGGCCTCTGGGAGTAGCCACGGTATTCAGGGCGGTATTATTGAGCGCACGCTATATTAGATGGAATAAGGACTGGCATCCTCGTTGCACAGCCCCTGCAGAGGAGGAGGGGGCATCATCCTCGATTCACCCCAGCCAGGCCAAGAAGACATAGTGGGGGAAGGGTGGGGTAGGTCGGAGTGATTGTAAATGGGAATGGTAGTCAGGGGGAACTGATGGAAGGTGACGGGGGTAATATTTCCACTCGAATTTGTCTGTTTCTCTTTTGCTCTGTACTGTTTTTTTTATATCTCAATTATATCAGTATGTTGAAAAAAGGTACAAAACCTATTTCTTAGGGCATGAATAATTGGGATTAATCTCTCAGACTCTTGTTGAGTGCAGTATACAGCTTTTATTTTTCATTTTTGGCAAAGCGTTTCCATGTGGAGATGGGGCAGCATATGGAAGATGAAGTGAGTAGCCATGGAAGTTCAAAGTAGTGAGGGAGCTTATGGAAGGAAACAAAGGAGCACATGGAAGAAGAGAGCAGAAGACTGTGGAAGGGGTACTGGAGAGCCTGTGATTTTGGAAGGGATGAGCAGATGGAAGGCGAGAGCAGGTTTCCCATTTGAACACATTGAGGCAACCTGGGCAAATCACCTCATGTAGGCAAAACCTGGTGAAGTTAACATGGTGTTTCCAGCTAGAGTCATACCCCTAAACATACCGCTCTAATAGTGGAAAAAGACAATTTAAAAAACATGTAACAGTTGTTGCACTCATAACAGCGATTAACGACTCCCACCATAAGCTCCACACCCATGCCCCACCTACCCGGGACCATGTGTCAGCTTTGCCCAAGAATTCATTTGGCTTAAATCTGCCAGGGAGTGCAATCCCAACAAGCATCTTTATCAGACATTCAAGTATTCTGGTGGGTCAATATGTCAACCCTGGTCCTAACACTTGGGTTTGAATCCAGGCTTCTGCACTTTATAAAGCGGTCTAACAGACTAAAGAAGTTAAGGACAAATTAAGTGCAAATGGATTTTTCAGATCCAGGAAGACATTTTTTGCCGGATCACAAATCTGAGAAGTTTGGCCCCACTGATCACAAACATGGCCCACCCAGATACAAATTCCTGGAGCCGGGCCTGGTCCTCTGCCAGGGTGAGTCAACGTAAAGCATCTGAGTGACACAGAAGCACTGCCAAAGGGAAAGGTCTCTGCACACATTAACTCTTTTTTTGTGTGCTATTTCTAGCTGCAAAGAACCTTAGATGGAAAGAATGATTCTTTGCTGACTTCTTACACCCTGTGCGTATGACGGATACGACTGCTTCTGCAAACATGCATAGCTGTCGCCATTTTACAAGGTGTGCATGTCTTTTAGGGGACAGGTCGAGGTGCCCTGGCTTGGCAGGTGGGCCAGTCACCCATCATGATACATAGAAGAGCGTGACTGCACCAGTTGTTCACCATATGGCCGGGGTGTCCGATATAACTACCCTGTTCAAGTGCTCACCATCCTATCTGTGGGGTTGCCTGCGTTTTAGTGCATTTCAACCATAATCTGTGTAGGTGCAGGATAGAGGACTAGCGTTGTGGGTGACATCTAGCTTCTAGGCACTAGTGTAGCACTATCACAATTCATCTGGGGGGTGCAGCCACTTACCAGCAGCAGCATTCTCGTTCCATGACATGTAATGCTTCCAAAGAGTATGGGCCTCATTACACGGTAAGCGCTAAGGGATTACCGGTACCGGTAAGGTCACCAGTGCCGGTAATCCCTTAGTGCCCTGCTACGAGGTCCCTCAGCGAGTCCCGTCCTTAACGCCTGGTCTGACCAGGTGTTAAGGACGGGACCCGCTAAGGGACTTCAGAGCTAATAATGGTACCGCAAATTGCGGTACCGTTATTAGCTCCTTCCCCATTCGTATTGAGCCCTATGGGGGCTCGAATGGGAATGGGGAATGGTATTTGGCATGGGGACTTACCGGGTCCTCCAGGGTAGGAATGACCCGGTAAGTCCCCATACCGTCTACCCGGACCCGGTATGTGGTAAGGGAGTAGCCATGCCACTAATAACGGCATGGTTACCTCCTACCGTGTAATGAGACCTTATGTACTTAGTCCCCCTTGCTGGCAGGGGCCTCGGGCAACCTAGAGACTTAATAATTGGCTCTAACACCTCAAGCCCAGGAGAGGCAGGCATTCTGAAGCTCTTTTTTCAAGAGGCTTTGAGTTTTGATGCTCAGAAGGGTCACAGTAAAATGCTAAATGCCTGTCTGAACCTTGGTTCACACTATGAGGGAAATCTAAAATCTTTCTCACTGTGTCTCAGAAGGATAGCTCAGGGGCCACGCATTCGCCTTGGAAACAAGAGGGAGAGGAGCAACACAGGTTCGAACATCGGGCCCACGCTTAGAAACCTTTGGGTTATAAATAACCAATTATATGTAAAAAGCATATAATTACAACACCGTGGCTGACATGACATGGCATGAAGTAAACACATTCTGTCAACATATGGAGTGCATTTTGATGAAAGGCTGCTCATTTTTTGCAGGCCAGCTGGCTGGCTACTTCCCATTTTGCGTCATTAGCACATTTTACAATGAAGCTATGGGTTTCCTGTGTATGACTAAGAAGGTTCAGAAACGCACAAAGAGCAAGTGAGAGAGAGGGAACATAGTTTGCACTGAACCAGGCAGCAGGAATGTGTGCAGAATGGCTTGTTGCTCTCTCACCTGTCCAAACACCAGGTAATAGCTGTCTTCCACGACCACAAGCCTGTTGTGTCTCAGGTCCAGTGCCTCACCTTGCCTCAGCCCCAGGGTCCACGGGATCAGTGTTGAGTCACCTGGTTAGAAAGAAGGGAAGAAGCACAATTAATGTGCACCTTTGTGTGTTGTGTCTTCAGATACTGGCAAAGAACAAAAAAGCACAACTAAATGTCTCTGAAGGACAGAATACAGAAGGACAACACTTTCAATGTCATTCCTATTCGAATTGAGTTACTTAACTATGTTGAATACCCCCGGTGTCACAACCCTTGTGCTTCTTCTAGTTCAGTGTCCCGTCATTACACTGTAAAGGTACTAGTACAGGTGCGATAACCTTTTGGGGATTGGGGAAAGGTTGGGTCCTGAGTGTGAGGGAGGAAGGAGAGGGAGGAGTCGAAGATGACTCCAAGGTTTCTGGCTTCAGAAGAGGGCGCAGGGAGAGAGCCCAAAGAGGAAGGCCAGAGTGATGGGAAGAAGGAGGAATTGGGGTACCGATGGGAAGTATCCCAGTTTTACAGACGTTGAGGCAGAGAGCATTGGTGGTGCACCAGGACTGTATGGCACTTAAGCAGTCAGGGATGATGGAGGGTGTGAGAGGGTTGGGAGGGAGTTTGAAAAAGAGCTAAGTGTCATCTGCATAACACAGGAAGTTGGAAGAGAAGGAGGAGAGGAGGCATGCAAGCAGAGCAAGGTAGATGTTAAAGAGCCAGGGGGAGAGGATAGAACCCTGGGGGACACCACAGGTGGAGAGGGAAGTAGGAGAGGAGTAGGTGCCCAGGATGACTTGGGAAGAGCGGTCTGTAAGAAAGGATGTCAGCCAGTCCAGTGCCCTTTCCGAGATACCAAGCGTATCGTGGAGCCTTTGTATGAGGATGGAATGGTTGACTTGTCAAAGGCAGAGGATAGATCAAGAAGGAAAAGGACAGCAGTGGAGTTGGACTCCAGAGATGCAAGCAGTTCTTCACGGGTGTCCAGAAGAGCAGTTTTCGTGCCTCTGGATGCTCGGAATCCAGATTGATGGTTGTGGAGACATCCAACAAGTTCAATGTGTGAGTTGAGTTGAGGCAAAACCAGCTTCTCCAGCAGCTTCCACAGGAAGGGGGTGAAGGAGATAGGGTGGTAGTTGGCAGGGCAGGTGGGGTCTGATAAAGGTTTTTGCAGGAGTGGGCACACAAGGGAGTGCTTAAGGGAGGAGGGGAAAGATCCTGTGAGGAATGAGTGATTGCAGAAATCAGTGAGAGCAGGGGCAAGAGAGCCAATGTTATCCTTGATGGTCCTGGATGAGCAGGGGGAAACCGGCTTAGAAGAGGCCTTCATGGAGCAGTCAGGATTGGCCCGCTTACAGAAGGCTACAAAGGGACCAATCAGCCGTGGCAGATGGCCTACATAGGGTGGGGGAACACCCCCTTTATTAAATCATCTTAGGACTGCAGGAGAATAAGGATTTAACCAGGAAGTTTATTGGGAGGTAAAGCCTGTACCAATGCCCCCTTCCAAAGAGATGATGATAAAGACTACCAAAAAATGAGCCAACCCTTTCAATAAACCAGCCCAGAGGAACATTTGGGGTGACCTACTGACTGGACAATGCCTTCTGCAAACTCTTTAGCAACCATCACGACTCGGAAGTGCTTCATACAGATCCACCTTGCCCCTGGAATTCCAAAAGTCAAGAAACAGCTCTGGAGACCTTTTTCCAGCTTCGATGGAGCCGACTTGAAGGCTTTTGAGTTATTCTTCAAACTACTGAAAACACCCTGAGCTGCTTTGACACCACATTTTTACTCCAATGTGAGCCGTCGAGCTGATGATTTGACCATCACCTGCCTGCTCCAGTCATTTATGAGCCGATGGCCACTGAAGGACTGCCTCCCATCTTTGGACCTCATCGAACTGACTTGACCGATTGGAGCTGCCCACGCTACTATTTCTTCACCCGATTCGAGACGCATTTATATATGTAGACGATGCTGATGGAAGGCGTAAGAAGAGTGAGGACACAGATGGGAGATGGTTCCTTTCTTGCTTGGATAATGTTTGGTTGATAAGAATCATACATTGAGAATGGAGTTGATGTCTCGGACTAACGCTTAAATGGAAAAATGATTCACAAAGACGCCTGATCTATTGGGGAAAGGAATATCTGATCACCACCGAAAAGATCATAACTTTGCCACATGTGTATCCATTACCGCGTCTCTGCCGTGCATGTTACAAGAGGCCGTAAACTGTTTAGATGAGAGATTTCTGGTCTAGTGCTTATGTATAGGTAGAGGTGCCCTTGAGGATGATTGTGGAGGCATCCACTGCAGTGCAAATGTTCCCCTTTCATTGCTGGGATTTCAATGATTTCCTTTGGAAATGAGACCCTACATATATATAAAAGGATATAGGAATGAAAGAATTAAAGAAAATAAGTCACATATCACCTTCAAAATAATATAAGGGGTTCTGCAGATGAAAAAGCAAACGCGTGTCAAGGAAGTAGCTTTCGCAGTGACCCTGCATTTAACACTCAGGACATTTTATAAATGAACTCTTGGAACTTTTGTGAGGTTGGGTACCTCTTCTTATCTCCCACTTTCCACCTTGATGGCTGCAGTGGCGGCTGCCCAGGATATGATATGATAGGCTATTTATAACGCGCTTAATACCCAGAGGTTTCTAAGCGTGAACCCGGGGATCGAACCGGGGGTGCTCTGTGTCGTCATGCTTCCAAGGCTTTGCCCCTGAGCTATCCTCTAGAGACAGAATATGGGACCCAAGAAAACTGCCCCGCTCAGAATCCAGCACGGGTACCCCCACAGCCCCTTCCTGCAGCTGTTTAGAGCCAACGCTTCTGGACATCTTCTGTGCAGAACGGGCTCTGTGGCCACTCGATGGTCCTTGCAGGGGGAGACACGGATGTGCATGGGACTTCGCTGAACTGACTGCCTCTGCTGGTATTCATTCAGCTGTTACCAAGACATGCATGGCAACTGGTAGCAATGGCTGACACAAGTGTTAACAGATCTTAACAGACTTGGAACAGCACATTTACATGAGGGCTGAAAGTTTACTATGCCGATCATAAATGCACAGTGTTGAGAAATAAATCAGAATAAATGTAAGCATAGTGGTGTGATATGGTGGTTAGCTGTAGAAGCGCCTGAGACAGGCACGTGGACAGGACGGTGGGGACATACATAGCGACATACAGAGCGACATAAATAGTGACAGGGGTCGATACAGGTATATATGGGGATACAGATATATAACGAGACACATTAAAAAAGGGTATATAGGGGGATACAGATATATGGCAACAATTCCATCCATTCTGTCCATTCCATATACTCTGTGCAGTTCCATCCACTCTGTGATGAAAACAAATAATAATATTGGCCACTTATGTAGTGCATACTACAACTTGAATGTTTATTTATTTATTTCTGAATGTGTATAGAGTGGCAATGACCCAAGGGTATCTTGGTGCTAAGGAAACCGATCATCCCAGAGGGAAGGCAGTCAAGGTGAATTGAAGAAAACAAGAATATTTTTTAGCCTACTTGAATAAGAAGGTTTTTAACGCCTTTCTAAAGGAGAGATGGGCAGTGATAACCCGTAGCGAGAAAGAAAGTGAGTTCCACAACATGGGAGCTGCCACTGAGAAGGCTCTAGCACCGATAGTGACTCTGGAAAATCGAGGGACCATCAGCAGTAGTAGGTTATCCGAGCGAACATTCCTGGAAGGGATGAATGCCATCTCTTTGCTTACTGAGAGATGATACAGGTGTCAAACATTCAAATAAATGAGAGGTTGAGTGGACCCACCGGGGCTCCCACATGTGATCTTCAGGTTACCCAGAGATCTCTGCGATAGAAGCACTACTCACTGAGCTAGCAGACCCCAATACTGAATTGCTTCTTCTAAGACTGCCTAATCCCTTGCAGCTCTCCAGTTTCTTCAGAAGGTCTATGCAGCCCTGGAAGTTGCCTGGGTCCTTATTTGTTTCCCTTGCTCTTCTCAGGGTCCACTCATATGCGTTGGCCTTGGACTTTAGACTGCGTGGCGGCTTGTGTGCCGTCTAAACTGATGGGTATACATCTCAGCAGGATGTATTCGAGCGACTATTCTTTGAGCCTACCCGAAGACTCCTTGACTTTCTCACTCTTGAGGTTCAGCTCGTTGATGTCCATCCACTGTTTCCACAACACTAATGAAATGCCAAGATTTGATGTGTATCTGATGCCTGTCGTGCATCGACAAATTGATGAAGAGGATCAGACCGGCTACCTATAGCTCCACAATAGACCTGACCAAGGGGTCAAGCAGGTACTCCGTGCTCTAGAGGATCCAGAGAAGACAGCCTTTGCAAAACCTGTGAGCCTGGTCAATTTCACAGCGTTGACCTTTGGAGTCCACAAAGCCACAGCGCAGCGACATTTCCAAGATTCATGGATTCAATCCTGCAACCTCACCAGGAACATTCCTGGATCATACAATACAGGTACCATAAAATCAAATGAAGGGACTCCAGAGAATGCTGCGGAACCACAACAAATCAGCAAAACCAACACTATACTAGGGTCTTACAACAACACCATCAGTAACAAACAAAAACATACACACACACACAATCAGTTGAGCTAAAAACACACAACCAAACCAGAGCACACTAACCTACTAACTATTCAGTAAATCTTAGTCAGAATGCACACTCCCCCTGTACCTAGTCACCCAAAGTCTAGGAAAAGCAGGAAGGAAAGCCACACCTTTGGGTAAAGTACCTCGGCTTCCTAGGGAAAAGTACTGTTAAGCTACAAGAAACCAAGGTTGAAGCCATCCAAAAGGTCCCACTACTTATGACAAAGAAACTGCAAACTTTTCTGGCCCTTTTCTGCTATTATCAACAATTTATCCTACACTTCTAAAGTGTAACTGGGTTTCTCAAAGCTACGCTCAAAGGATCTACATACAAAAAGATCGCTGGGACTAACACTACGAAGGATGAATTTAGGAGACTGAGGCACTCGGTTTGTCAACAGACTTTCCTCAAAATACCAAACTTCAACCAGGCCTTCGTTAATCAGCCGCAAACTCATGCCGAGGGAAAATGATTATGTTGTTGCGTGCCAGACAATATAATGAGTCATAGAAGCATTAGAATAAAACCTATTATCTGACAGGATATGTAATTATACTAATCTCTGATGATGCACCCCTGACCTGACTACCCCCCAGAACAAGGACACTAAACCCCAAGTCCTCCGATGGTCGCATGCATTGCAACCGTACATAGCAAAGGTTGCCTACAGATGAACGTGTATTTTCACACCAACTCCTACTGGTTACCCCTAAGGGATATTCAAGGAAGCAGGCACATATGTGATTAAGACCCCTGTCTGGCTTGGCTATGGGGGCCTGGTGTCTCCCCCTGCTCAGGATGATAGAAGTGTGTGCGGAATCCAATGGCTTAACCCACCATGTGACGGACCTTTGCAGGGCACTACCCCATGGAACCTGCCATTCTCACTTCCTCTTTAAAGAGCTTTTCTGTTAAGTAGCTCTTGACAAGTCCTGCAGCACCCCCACAGTGTGACTTCTAAAGTTCATACCATGAATTGACAGTTTACAAGTGTTCTCAGAGCTCCCAAGGCTAAGCCAGCATTACTGCAGGAGCGGCAGCAGAGGTTGCGTGAGGATGGTTCATTCATAATTTGGAAGCCAGGCTGTTAAGAATGTAATAAGTTGGACAAAACATAAAAAGGTTCAGTCTACAGCACTGTGAACTGCAGAGTTACTATGTGGGAGCCAGCGGACTGCAACAAGATAACCTTGCACAAGCACTGGCCGAGACCCAACTAAGCACCTACTCTTCCAAACCACTGCAGATGCCAGCAACGTGCGTAGCGGCACACCATGGGATACTTGCACTCCCTTCCTCCTCCACTCCCCCCCCCCACAGACAATCATACTTCACCCTGTCCCTCTGAACCCTCACCTGCCCATGCCTGAACCACCAACTCTATAACCGGTGCAATCTGGTCATCAAACTACGTCAGTAAATCTGACGCACCATGGATGTGGCAACTTAAAGATGCAGGGACAGAATGCTTGTTCAAACGGACCACTAGAGGTAGCAATAGAAGCAGGATCAGTCTGACGAGGGGACAACTAAGACTCGCACACTCAGCTGGAGGTCCCTACCGAATTATCAAAGGGCTTACCCAAGTGCTCAGAACGATAAACGCATAGGTCGCACTGGGAGTGGTGAGTAAATATGCCATTTCAACTGGGGCTATTGGACTCATAACACACTTTAATAGCTGTGGAGGTAGGAACAGAGGTAGGAACAGAGGCACACTAAAAAGCACTTAGATGATACTGTGTGTGGCAAGATCTATTTAATTTAATTTATTCTGTATTGCACTTGAAGAAAGACACCAGCCAGGTCCTCCACAAAGGTAGTATGCTAACACCACCAAAGAC
Source organism: Ambystoma mexicanum (assembly GCF_040938575.1). Taxonomy (NCBI): domain Eukaryota; kingdom Metazoa; phylum Chordata; class Amphibia; order Caudata; family Ambystomatidae; genus Ambystoma; species Ambystoma mexicanum. The sequence continues at coordinate 77,672,045 of NC_090930.1, read as the reverse complement.
GCACTCGAACAACCTTCATCTTCAGAGACCTAAGAAAAAGACAGTGACCGAACGTCCGTCTGTGATTTAGGTATGTATAACTCGCACCACGTCTGTGGACACATGCTGCAGGCACGGCTTCCCATCCATGAACTCTAGAATGCAGATATTGCTATAAAAATCCGGTCTAGCAGCTCGCGTAGCCGCCCACACCGAAATCCCTGGCATACCTCAAAACTGCTGCCATTAGTATACACCAACAACCTACACCAACAACCTACGAAATAAATTCAGTTTAGCAGTGCACACATCGAATCTCCTTCTCTAGCGTTCTATCCTAATCCGCCAACAGCAACCACCCATGTGCCTGACCTCGTGGCTCCTTACTGGGGCCCAGACAACCCTCCTAAATCCTAACCTGGCAGATGCACACAGGCATCTTAAACGTAACTCTTAGAATCTCACATATATGGACTTCGGTCCCCGTGGGCATTCCAACCACAAAGCACATCTAGAGCCATACTAATGGGGAAAGGGCACTATTTCTTTTTTAATTTTTATTTGTTTTGGTTTTAAATGCAAAACCTTTACAAAACCACTATAAAAGAGTAAATAAAACCAACAAAACTATATATTCATACAAAGCAGATAAGACAACAAAAAAAGAAAAGAAAAATGCTGGAAATGATGCCAAGGAAACCAGGGTCTGCACAGCAATGGGAGACCAATCATGACCCTCTTATGCTCTTATAAGTGGCAAGAATCTCGTAAACTTGAAAGTATAGAACATTTTTCCAAAACGTTTACAATTGTGGCCGTGAGCATAATTTCTTGGCCGGTGATCAGTCTATTCCAAAAGAGATCATGTAAAAGACTCTCCTCTTTAGCCACAAATCTCCCAAGCAACAACAATCTTGTTTTCCAGGTGCCTTCGCACTCCATTAGCAAATGTCTAAGGGATTGTCGGCTTGGAGAGTCACATTGTCTGCAAAGTTTAATTGCTTTATCCCGCTGATTTCTTTTGAACAAGATTTCCCCCGTATGGGCTTTGTTGAGTCTTAATCTCAAAAAATAGTTTCTTATACTTTTTTCAAGGAACTTTTGGAGGTAACGCGGCCACATTTTCTGTCTTCCTTTAAAAAGAGGTTTGGAGGGTTAAGATGCCTAACTCCATTAATGGTGGTAATCCAATCTCTTGTTTCTAGCAGCTTTTTAACTTTCATAGGATTGTGGGCTAGAGTCTCTGATATCATGTCAAGCCCATGCAAGATATCTCCCGCTTTCTTCTTCAGACCGAGGAGATGCTTGGATTCTGCTTGTTTGAGATGTTCATTTACATCAGAATAGCGGGAGGGCTGGCCTGCTGTTATTATCTCACGATATAGAGATAAGAGTTTCCAGTCTGCTCGACAGCCCAGAGAAGACAATCCCAGTTCAAACGGAAGGCTTACGAGTGGGGTACACATTGGAAGGTTTAAGGATTTTTTCCACAAGAGACCCTCTATTTTGTTCCAATCATGGTGCCATAGCAAGGGCTTCGCTTCCAGGCCATATAAAAAGACCGGGACAGCTTTGACTCTGTAATATTTGATGAGTGGAAGTAAAGAAAATTTACAAAATTTTACATTTAGTTTCTTAATTTGTGAAGTGATCTTGTGGGCTTTATCCAATATGGCCACTGTCGCTTTATTCTGAACAGGAGAGGCTAAGATTTCATAGCCCAGATAGGTGAGTTCTTCAACACGGGGAACGACTTTTCCATCCAAGACCCAGTGTCTGGAGCCTAGATTCTTTTTGGGATGTTTAAATATCAGAATCTTGGATTTCGAAGGATTAATTAGGAGCCCATTTAATGTGGCATATTCCCCTAGTTTGGACAAAAGCTGCTGCAAACCAATTGCTGGGCTATCCAACAGAACTAAATTGTCTGCGTAAGCCAGCCAATGTATTTTCCTCCCATTGATCCTAGGGCTTGCCATCGATGAAGAGGCCAAAAAATCTCCCAGGTCTGACAGGAATAGATTGAAAAATAAAGGGGCACCCAGACATCCTTGCCGTACACCTTTAGAAGACCTCTATTACCTCTTACAGATGACCCAAATCGTCCAGCCTGAGTCTTATAGTGGTGTTCTTATGAAGCTCCACGAACATTGCTAAAAGGGGAGCTGGAATCCCCCAACTATGGAGTTTCTGCCAAAGAAGGGATCTGTCCACTAGATCGAATGCTTTGGACAGGTCTATCCAGGCCCCAAAAAGGGGAGATTGTTCTTTCTCATTAGATTTTTCACTAAGTAGGTTCAGGATGAGCCCATTAAGGCTGGTCGAGAGCCCTTTTCTGAAACCTGTTTGATGCTGAGAGAGGATCTGCCCAGAATCCACCCACGATGTCAGTTCTTTTAGCAACAGCTGCATAAAGAGTTTGCTGTCAATTTCCAGGAGTGCGAATGGGCGATAGTTTATCGGACTTAACCAATTGCCCCCCCTTAAAAAAAGGAATGACTAATGCACTTTTCCATGATGGAGGAAAAACCCTGTTCTTAAGAATTTCCTGGAAGAGGCAATTTAATAGCTTAGCCCACATTTGACGGTGGTTTTTTAAGACCTGATAAGTAAGACCGTTAGGGCTTGCAGCTTTCGATGTGGAGGAGGATAATATAAGTTCCTCAATATCCTGTTCGTCGAATGTGAGAGACCAACAAATGTCTGGTGGCAAAATAAAGTCTAGAGAGCCAGTTGGTTTGAAATGTTTGGACAAATATGCTAGCCATTGATGTTCTGGGACCAGATTACATAATGAACTGTTGTAACCGGTTTTAAATTGGTTCAATGCCGCCCAAAGGTTTCTGCAATTATTTGCTTTGAGAAGGTAGAGCATTCTCTCGCCATCTTCTTGCAGTTTCTGATATTTGTGATTTTTTAATCAGTTTCTATAGGTTTGTTTAACCATCCTTAGTTCTTGTTGGCAAGTGATGGGATTGTCGTACCCTTTTTTTTATGTGGAGCAGTGTTTGTCAAATGGTTCTCTTTTTTTCTTGTGTTTCTTCATCAAAAGGATGTTTTTATTTGTCTGCGACCTGTGTTTCACTTGGAGGGAGGATGGACCAAACGAAATTCCCAAATTTCTCCGGATGGAATTCATCACTCCATGTTGAGGATGGAACTGCTTCAAGTAGTTTGTTCAACATTTTTCCCTTTGTTTCTATTTTATGGCTGTCAACTTTTCATTGAGACCTTCAAGTTCCTGAGTATTATTATTGTAACTGATCTCCTGTATATCAGGAAACAGGAGTTCCAAACTTGCATGGTCACTGCCCCCCTTCCAGTTTAGAGTGAGACTGGGGCAGAGGACTGAGAGACAGGAGGAAACAAAAATGTAGTCTAGAGTAGACTCCAAGGACCCTTAATGCCAAGTTACTCCCGCTTTTCCAGCTCCATTACTCTCTTCATGAATCATTTTGAGATCCTAAAATGACAGAAAGTCCCTCCACAGCTTTCCTTTTCGCATTGAGCTCAACTTTGGTTGTGTAGACTTTTCACTCCCCGGTTTTATGTAATCTGCATTTAGGTACCCTGCTAAGAGAATATGGACGCCCTCATAATCAGTCTTAACCCCCGTTAGGACTGAGTCCAAAATTTCTAGAAAATGCTGGAGTTTTGAGCTGGCAGGGTTCCAGTAAATATTAAAGATTGCCACGGTGAAAAGTGGGGTATCTATTACCAGTTCTACTTTGCAAACTGGAATTCCCACATCATTATTACATAGTGGTTTAATCTCTTTAATCCTTGAATTTCTGAGTGCGATTAATAGTCCTCCTGCTGGTCTGCCTTTTAATTTTTGCGTGGCCCGGAGGTTTAAAGTTGTGAAGCCCTCTGTCTCTATGGGGTTAACGAGCCATGTTTCCTGGAATAATAGAATATCACTTTGCCCTAAAAGTTCCTCCTTTAGTTTTTTCTTTTTCAAGAAGCTTGGGCCTCTCGAATTCCAGGAAACTAATCTTAAACTCCTTTGCCTAAAGGCTATGAAAGGGCACTATATAAATGATGATTGCAATTACAATCACATGCAGGGCCTGATAAGGGCCTATGTGTCCTCTTCATTTGAAGGAAGTCGGCCAAATGGAGGGGCCAGGTACGTATTAAAGGGAAGGGAGATTTTACAGAGGTGTGGGAGTTTGTTGGCAAGCGTGAGTTGATTTAAGATGGCGGCAAGAGGCATTTAAGGCGGTGGAGGGAGAATGGAGAAATGGCGAAGAGAAGGAAATTGAGGAGGTGATCTCAGCAAAGAAGGATATTGAGGAGGTTTGAGGTAACATCACGGGGAGGGAGAGGAACATATTGAGTAGGAGGAGGGTAATAATAAGGAGAAGTTTGGAGGAGGCAACCAGAAGGCAAGTGGAGAGGTTGCAGCAGAAGTGAAATGTAGAGGAGAAGTCAAGGAGAAGAGGAGGAAAGAAAGACGAACAGGCTAGACAAGAGATTGTGAAGAAGAAGAATGAGCATAGGTGTGGTGGAGGCACAAGCACATGGCGAGGCATCGAGTAAGCACCGGCAGAAGTGGGGGAGAGATCGAGTGAACGAGATAGAGAGAATCATTGAGGAAGGAGATACGGTTGGGGTGCTGGAGAGCACACTCAGGTCCTGTAGTCATACCAATGTAAGAAGCACTGACGCTATTTAATATTTGATGGTTGATGTGAGTCAGAGGTACTATTTCCCTTTGTGTCTATATTACAGCAACGCTTTGCACAAGAGGTTGCTCAAGGCTCAGAGGACCTTTGTGGCATAGCGATCTGCTACGAGTGTCTCCCTATGCTCCCTTGCTCAAGCAGTTACATGACCAGCACTGCCCAGTTATCAGGAAGCTACATTAGTTAGCCTTACAAGCTGGCATCGCCTACAACACGATGTGCAAGACCATAAGAACCAGTGCCCCATTCTAGCTGTCAGAATGTGGGACGTTATCACAATACTAGAATCCACAACATTGTCAAGATGAGAACCAAGAGCTGCAAGAAGGAAGAGAACAGAACGTACGCCTTCCTCCACCTTGTCCTACCATGCAGCGGAAAAGCCAATTAACACTCCTCAGCAAGTCCCAGCTTCTCCTACACAGGAAATTAAATTGCATGCAGAATTAGTCTGAAATATCCTACACATATACGCATATACTTGTGTCAGAGCTGGGCCTGTGGGCCGGACCAGGCAGATAACCAATGGAGGCGGGGTGAGCTAAAACAGGCTTTTGGACCCTGGTGCATGAGAACCACCCATTAAAACAGGTTATGTCACCTCATTTATTTACAGTAGAAGGGCACGCACAGCTTTGGCAAACGTTGGAGTGCTTATGGTTTCACACAAAGCGAGCAAGGGAAATCCACACATGGACGCCTTTTCCCTGGAACTCAGCCACATCTCACTCCAATTGATGTCTGGCCTGGCAAATATGCGTGTCTGGGGTTGCCGTTGAAGCTCTTGTTCAGTGGAGAATTGCCTAGCATTTCATGTTGGACTGACCTTGTAGATGGGTCAGACTGATATGCAAGTGGGAACTATCCAATGAACCACATTATGCGACTATGTACATTCCAAGCAGATGCGCTCTCACACTATTTGAAAAGGTATATACACACTCTCTTACTTCTACACATTCATTGTGGATATCCTGGAATTCTGGGTGCATCTTACCATTCAGGAAGTCGACAAACCCATCCTTAAATGCTCACAGTCAATGCTGAGCATAAAGCAGCAATAGAGTACCCTATAACTTTATAACAGAGCATAAAGCAGAATTAGTATCCCCTATCATATTATAACAGAGCAGAAAGGGGCAGTAGTGTACCCTATCACATTATAACAGAGCATAAAGCGGCATTTGTATACCCTATCACGCTATAACAGAGCAGAACGGGGCAGTAGTGTACCCTATCACATTATAACAGAGTATAAAGCAGCATTAGTATACCCAGCCACATTATAACAGAGCATAAAGCGTCAATAGTGTACCCTATCACATTATAACAGATCATAAAGCGCCAATAGTATCCCCTATCACATTATAACAGAGCATAAAGCAGCAATATACCCTATCACATTATAACAGACCATAAAGCGGCAATGGTATACCCTATCACATTATAACAGAGCATAAAGCAGCAATAGTACCCTATCACATTATAACAGAGCATACACTAAAAATAGTACCCTATCACATTATAACAGAGCATCAAGCAGCAATAGTATACCCTATCACATTATAACAGAGCATAAAGCAGCAATATACCCTATCACATTATAACAGAGCATAAAGCGGCAATGGTATACCCTATCAGATTATAACAGACCATAAAGTGGCAATGGTATACCCTATCACATTATAACAGAGCATACAGCGGCAATAGTATACCCTATCACGTTACAACAGAGCATAAAGCAGCAATAGTACCCTATGACATTATAACAGAGCATACACTAGAAATAGTACCCTATCACATTATAACAGATCATAAAGCGCCAATAGTATACCCTATCACATTATAACAGAGCATAAAGCAGCAATAGTATACCCTATCACATTATAACAGAGCATAAAGCAGCAATATACCCTATCACATTATAACAGAGCATAAAGCGGCAATGGTATACCCTATCACATTATAACAGAGCATAAAGCAGCAATAGTACCCTATCACATTATAACAGAGCATACACTAAAAATAGTACCCTATCACATTATAACAGAGCATCAAGCAGCAATAGTATACCCTATCACATTATAACAGAGCATAAAGCAGCAATATACCCTATCACATTATAACAGAGCATAAAGCGGCAATGGTATACCCTATCAGATTATAACAGACCATAAAGTGGCAATAGTATACCCTATCACATTATAACAGAGCATAAAGCGGCAATAGTGTACCCTATCACATTATAACAGAGCATAAAGCGGCAATGGTATACCCTATCAGATTATAACAGACCATAAAGTGGCAATGGTATACCCTATCACATTATAACAGATCATAAAGCGCCAATAGTATCCCCTATAACATTATAACAGAGCATAAAGCAGCAATATACCCTATCACATTATAACAGACCATAAAGCGGCAATGGTATACCCTATCACATTATAACAGAGCATAAAGCAGCAATAGTACCCTATCACATTATAACAGAGCATACACTAAAAATAGTACCCTATCACATTATAACAGATCATAAAGCGCCAATAGTATCCCCTATCACATTATAACAGAGCATAAAGCAGCAATATACCCTATCACATTATAACAGACCATAAAGCGGCAATGGTATACCCTATCACATTATAACAGAGCATAAAGCAGCAATAGTACCCTATCACATTATAACAGAGCATACACTAAAAATAGTACCCTATCACATTATAACAGAGCATCAAGCAGCAATAGTATACCCTATCACATTATAACAGAGCATAAAGCAGCAATATACCCTATCACATTATAACAGAGCATAAAGCGGCAATGGTATACCCTATCAGATTATAACAGACCATAAAGTGGCAATGGTATACCCTATCACATTATAACAGAGCATACAGCGGCAATAGTATACCCTATCACGTTACAACAGAGCATAAAGCAGCAATAGTACCCTATGACATTATAACAGAGCATACACTAGAAATAGTACCCTATCACATTATAACAGATCATAAAGCGCCAATAGTATACCCTATCACATTATAACAGAGCATAAAGCAGCAATAGTATACCCTATCACATTATAACAGAGCATAAAGCAGCAATATACCCTATCACATTATAACAGAGCATAAAGCGGCAATGGTATACCCTATCACATTATAACAGAGCATAAAGCAGCAATAGTATACCCTATCACATTATAACAGAGCATACAGCGGCAATAGTATACCCTATCGCGTTATAACAGAGCATAAAGCAGTAATAGTACCCTATCACATTATAGAAGAGCAGAACGCAGCTATAGTATACCCTACCACATTATAACAGAGCATAAAGCAGCAATAGTACCTTATCACATTATAGCAGAGCCGAAAACAGCAATAGTATACCCTATCACATTATAACAGAGCATACAGCGGCAATAGTACCCTATCACAATGTAGCAGAGCAGAAAGCGGCAATAGTATACCCTATCACATTATAACAGAGCAGAAAGTGGCAATAGTATACCCTATCACATTATAACAGAGCATAAAGTAGAAATAGTATACCCTATCACATTATAATAGAGCATAAAGCGGCAATAGTACCCTATCACAATGTAGCAGAGCAGAAAGCGGCAATAGTACCCTATCACATTATAGCAGAGTAGAAAGCAGCAATAGTATACCCTATCACATTATAACAGAACATAAAGCAGCAATAGTACCCTATCACATTATAGCAGAGCCGAAAACAGCAATAGTATACCCTATCACATTATAACAGAGCATACAGCGGCAATAGTACCCTATCACAATGTAGCAGAGCAGAAAGCGGCAATAGTATACCCTATCACATTATAACAGAGCAGAAAGTGGCAATAGTATACCCTATCACATTATAACAGAGCATAAAGTAGAAATAGTATACCCTATCACATTATAATAGAGCATAAAGCGGCAATGGTGTAACCTATCACATTATAAAAGAGCATACATCGGCAATAGCATTCTATATCACATTATAGCAGAGCATTCAGCGGCAATAGTGTATCCTATCATATTATAACAGAGCATGAAGCTACAATAGTGTACCCTATCACTTTATAACAGAGAATAAAGTGGCAAGAGTCGACCCTATCACATTATAACAGAGCATAAAGCAGCAATAGTACCCTATCACATTATAACAGAGCATAAAGCAGCAATAGTGTACCCTATCACATTATAACAGAGCATAAAGCAGCAATAGTGTACCCTATCACATTATAGCAGAGCAGAAAGCAGCAATAGTGTACCCTATCACATTATAACAGAGCATTCAGCGGCAATAGTATACCCTATCACATTATAACAGAGCATAAAGCGACAATAGTATACCCTATCACATTATAATAGGACATAAAGCAGCAATAGTACCCTATCACATTATAACAGAGCATAAAGCAGCAATAGTGTACCCTATCACATTATAACAGAGCATAAAGCGACAATAGTATACCCTATCACATTATAACAGGACATAAAGGAGCAATAGTACCCTATCACATTATAACAGAGCATAAAGCGACAATAGTATACCCTATCACATTATAACAGAGCATAAAGCAGCAATAGTGTACCCTATCACATTATAACAGAGCATAAAGCAGCAATAGTGTACCTTATCAAATTATAACACGGCATAAAGCAGCAATAGTGTAGCCTATCACATCATGACAGGGCACAAAGTGGCAATAGTGTACCCTATCACATCATAATAGGGCATAAAGCTGCAATAGTGTACCCTATCACATCATAACAGGGCATAAAGCGGCCATTAGTGTACCCTATCACATTATAAAAGAGCATAAAGTGGCATAAAGCGGCAATAGTATACCCTATCACATTATAACAGTGCATAAAGTGGCAATAGTGTACCCTATCACATTATAACAGGGCATAAAGTGGCAATAGTGTACCCTATCACATTATAACAGGGCATAAAGCGGCAATAGTGTACCCTATCACATTATAAGAGAGCATAAAGTGGCATAAATCGGCAATAGTATACCCTATCACATTACAACAGAGCATACAATGGCAATAGTGTACCCTTTCACATTATAACAGAGCATAAAGCGACAATAGTGTACCCTATCACTTTATAACAGAGCATAAAGCGGCAAGAGTCGACCCTATCACATTATAACAGAGCATAAAGCGGCAATAGTGTACCTTATCAAATTATAACACGGCATAAAGCAGAAATAGTACACCCTATCACATTATAACAGAGCATACAGCGGCAATAGTATACCCTATCACATTATAACAGAGCATAAAGCAGCAATAGTATACCCTATCACATTATGACAGAGCATTCAGCGGCAATAGTATACCCTATCACATTATAACAGAGCATAAAGCAGAAATAGTACACCCTATAACATTATAACAGAGCATACAGCGGCAATAGTATACCCTATCACATTATAACAGTGCATAAAGCGGCAATAGTGTACCCTATCACATTATAACAGAGCATAAAGCAGCAATAGTGTACCCTATCACATTATAGCAGAGCAGAAAGCAGCAATAGTGTACCCTATCACATTATAACAGAGCATTCAGCGGCAATAGTATACCCTATCACATTATAACAGTGCATAAAGCGGCAATAGTATACCCTATCACATAACAGTGCATAAAGCAGCAATAGTGTACCCTATCACATTATAACAGAGCATAAAGCGACAATAGTATACCCTATCACATTATAACAGGACATAAAGCAGCAATAGTACCCTATCACATTATAACAGAGCATAAAGCGACAATAGTATACCCTATCACATTATAACAGAGCATAAAGCAGCAATAGTGTACCCTATCACATTATAACAGAGCATAAAGCGGCAATAGTGTACCTTATCAAATTATAACACGGCATAAAGCAGCAATAGTGTAGCCTATCACATCATGACAGGGCACAAAGTGGCAATAGTGTACCCTATCACATCATAATAGAGCATAAAGCTGCAATAGTGTACCCTATCACATCATAACAGGGCATAAAGCGGCCATTAGTGTACCCTATCACATTATAAAAGAGCATAAAGTGGCATAAAGCGGCAATAGTACACCCTATCACATTATAACAGGGCATAAATTGGCAATAGTGTACCCTATCACATTATAACAGGGCATAAAGCGGCAATAGTGTACCCTATCACATTATAACAGAGCATACAGCGGCCATTAGTGTACCCTATCACATTATAAGAGAGCATAAAGTGGCATAAATCGGCAATAGTATACCCTATCACATTATAACAGAGCATACAGTGGCAATAGTGTACCCTTTCACATTATAACAGAGCATAAAGCGACAATAGTGTACCCTATCACTTTATAACAGAGCATAAAGCGGCAAGAGTCAACCCTATCACATTATAACAGAGCATAAAGCGGCAATAGTGTACCTTATCAAATTATAACACGGCATAAAGCAGAAATAGTACACCCTATCACATTATAACAGAGCATACAGCGGCAATAGTATACCCTATCACATTATAACAGAGCATAAAGCAGCAATAGTATACCCTATCACATTATGACAGAGCATTCAGCGGCAATAGTATACCCTATCACATTATAACAGAGCATAAAGCAGAAATAGTGTACCCTATCACATTATAACAGAGCATACAGCGGCAATAGTATACCCTATCACATTATAACAGTGCATAAAGCGGCAATAGTGTACCCTATCACATTATAACAGTGCATAAAGCGGCAATAGTGTACCCCATCACATTATAACAGAGCATAAAGTGGCATAAAGCGGCAATAGTATACCCTATCACATTATAATTGTGCATAAAGCGGCAATAGTGTACGCTATCACATTATAACAGTGCATAAAGCGGCAATAGTATACCCTATCACATAACAGTGCATAAAGCAGCAATAGTGTACCCTATCACATTATAACAGAGCATAAAGCGACAATAGTATACCCTATCACATTATAACAGGACATAAAGCAGCAATAGTACCCTATCACATTATAACAGAGCATAAAGCGGCAATAGTGTACCCTATCACATTATAACAGAGCATAAAGCAGCAATAGTGTACCCTATCACATTATAACAGAGCATAAAGCGGCAATAGTGTACCTTATCAAATTATAACACGGCATAAAGCAGCAATAGTGTAGCCTATCACATCATGACAGGGCACAAAGTGGCAATAGTGTACCCTATCACATTATAACAGGGCATAAATTGGCAATAGTGTACCCTATCACATTATAACAGGGCATAAAGCGGCAATAGTGTACCCTATCACATTATAAGAGAGCATAAAGTGGCATAAATCGGCAATAGTATACCCTATCACATTATAACAGAGCATACAGTGGCAATAGTGTACCCTTTCACATTATAACAGAGCATAAAGCGACAATAGTGTACCCTATCACTTTATAACAGAGCATAAAGCGGCAAGAGTCAACCCTATCACATTATAACAGAGCATAAAGCGGCAATAGTGTGCCTTATCAAATTATAACACGGCATAAAGCAGAAATAGTACACCCTATCACATTATAACAGAGCATACAGCGGCAATAGTATACCCTATCACATTATAACAGAGCATAAAGCAGCAATAGTATACCCTATCACATTATGACAGAGCATTCAGCGGCAATAGTATACCCTATCACATTATAACAGAGCATAAAGCAGAAATAGTACACCCTATAACATTATAACAGAGCATACAGCGGCAATAGTATACCCTATCACATTATAACAGTGCATAAAGCGGCAATAGTGTACCCTATCACATTATAACAGAGCATAAAGCAGCAATAGTGTACCCTATCACATTATAGCAGAGCAGAAAGCAGCAATAGTGTACCCTATCACATTATAACAGAGCAATCAGCGGCAATAGTATACCCTATCACATTATAACAGTGCATAAAGCGGCAATAGTGTACCCTATCACATTATAACAGAGCATAAAGCAGCAATAGTGTACCCTATCACATTATAGCAGAGCAGAAAGCAGCAATAGTGTACCCTATCACATTATAACAGAGCATTCAGCGGCAATAGTATACCCTATCACATTATAACAGTGCATAAAGCGGCAATAGTGTACCCTATCACATTATAACAGAGCATAAAGCATCAATAGTGTACCCTATCACATTATATCAGAGCAGAAAGCAGCAATAGTATACCCTATCACATTATAACAGAGCATAAAGTGTCATAAAGCGGCAATAGTATACCCTATCACATTATAACAGACCATAAAGTGGCATAAAGCGGCAATAGTGTACCCTATCACATTATAGCAGAGCAGAAAGCAGCAATAGTGTACCCTATCACATTATAACAGAGCATTCAGCGGCAATAGTATACCCTATCACATTATAACAGAGCATAAAGCAGCAATAGTGTACCCTATCACATTATAACAGTGCATAAAGCGGCAATAGTATACCCTATCACATTATAACAGTGCATAAAGCGGCAATAGTGTACCCTATCATATTATAACAGTGCATAAAGCGGCAATAGTATACCCTATCACATTATAACAGTGCATAAAGCGGCAATAGTGTACCCTATCACATTATAACAGAGCATAAAGCGACAATAGTGTACCCTATCACTTTATAACAGAGCATAAAGCGGCAAGAGTCGACCCTATCACATTATAACAGAGCATAAAGCGGCAATAGTGTACCTTATCAAATTATAACACGGCATAAAGCAGAAATAGTACACCCTATCACATTATAACAGAGCATACAGCGGCAATAGTATACCCTATCACATTATAACAGAGCATAAAGCAGCAATAGTATACCCTATCACATTATGACAGAGCATTCAGCGGCAATAGTATACCCTATCACATTATAACAGAGCATAAAGCAGAAATAGTACACCCTATAACATTATAACAGAGCATACAGCGGCAATAGTATACCCTATCACATTATAACAGTGCATAAAGCGGCAATAGTGTACCCTATCACATTATAACAGAGCATAAAGCAGCAATAGTGTACCCTATCACATTATAGCAGAGCAGAAAGCAGCAATAGTGTACCCTATCACATTATAACAGAGCATTCAGTGGCAATAGTATACCCCATCACATTATAACAGTGCATAAAGCGGCAATAGTATACCCTATCACATTATAACAGTGCATAAAGCGGCAATAGTGTACCCTATCACATTATAACAGAGCATAAAGCAGCAATAGTGTACCCTATCACATTATAGCAGAGCAGAAAGCAGCAATAGTGTACCCTATCACATTATAACAGAGCATTCAGCGGCAATAGTATACCCTATCACATTATAACAGTGCATAAAGCGGCAATAGTGTACCCTATCACATTATAACAGAGCATAAAGCAGCAATAGTGTACCCTATCACATTATAGCAGAGCAGAAAGCAGCAATAGTGTACCCTATCACATTATAACAGAGCATTCAGCGGCAATAGTATACCCTATCACATTATAACAGTGCATAAAGCGGCAATAGTGTACCCTATCACATTATAACAGAGCATAAAGCAGCAATAGTGTACCCTATCACATTATAGCAGAGCAGAAAGCAGCAATAGTATACCCTATCACATTATAACAGAGCATAAAGTGGCATAAAGCGGCAATAGTATACCCTATCACATTATAACAGTGCATAAAGCGGCAATAGTGTACCCTATCATATTATAACAGTGCATAAAGCGGCAATAGTATACCCTATCACATTATAACAGTGCATAAAGCGGAAATAGTGTACCCCATCACATTATAACAGAGCATAAAGTGGCATAAAGCAGCAATAGTATACCCTATCACATTATAACAGAGCATAAAGCAGCAATAGTGTACCCTATCACATTATAACAGAGCATAAAGCGGCAATAGTGTACCTTATCAAATTATAACACGGCATAAAGCAGCAATAGTGTAGCCTATCACATCATGACAGGGCACAAAGTGGCAATAGTGTACCCTATCACATCATAATAGAGCATAAAGCTGCAATAGTGTACCCTATCACATCATAACAGGGCATAAAGCGGCCATTAGTGTACCCTATCACATTATAAAAGAGCATAAAGTGGCATAAAGCGGCAATAGTATACCCTATCACATTATAACAGGGCATAAATTGGCAATAGTGTACCCTATCACATTTTAACAGGGCATAAAGCGGCAATAGTGTACCCTTTCACATTATAACAGAGCATAAAGCGACAATAGTGTACCCTATCACTTTATAACAGAGCATAAAGCGGCAATAGTGTACCTTATCAAATTATAACACGGCATAAAGCAGAAATAGTACACCCTATCACATTATAACAGAGCATACAGCGGCAATAGTATACCCTATCACATTATAACAGAGCATAAAGCAGCAATAGTATACCCTATCACATTATGACAGAGCATTCAGCGGCAATAGTATACCCTATCACATTATAACAGAGCATAAAGCAGAAATAGTACACCCTATAACATTATAACAGAGCATACAGCGGCAATAGTGTACCCTATCATATTATAACAGAGCATAAAGCAGCAATAGTGTACCCTATCACATTATAGCAGAGCAGAAAGCAGCAATAGTATACCCTATCACATTATAACAGAGCATAAAGTGGCATAAAGCGGCAATAGTATACCCTATCACATTATAACAGTGCATAAAGCGGCAATAGTGTACCCTATCATATTATAACAGTGCATAAAGCGGCAATAGTGTACCCTATCACATTATAACAGAGCATAAAGCAGCAATAGTGTACCCTATCACATTATAGCAGAGCAGAAAGCAGCAATAGTATACCCTATCACATTATAACAGAGCATAAAGTGGCATAAAGCGGCAATAGTATACCCTATCACATTATAACAGTGCATAAAGCGGCAATAGTGTACCCTATCATATTATAACAGTGCATAAAGCGGCAATAGTATACCCTATCACATTATAACAGTGCATAAAGCGGAAATAGTGTACCCCATCACATTATAACAGAGCATAAAGTGGCATAAAGCAGCAATAGTATACCCTATCACATTATAACAGAGCATAAAGCAGCAATAGTGTACCCTATCACATTATAACAGAGCATAAAGCGGCAATAGTGTACCTTATCAAATTATAACACGGCATAAAGCAGCAATAGTGTAGCCTATCACATCATGACAGGGCACAAAGTGGCAATAGTGTACCCTATCACATCATAATAGAGCATAAAGCTGCAATAGTGTACCCTATCACATCATAACAGGGCATAAAGCGGCCATTAGTGTACCCTATCACATTATAAAAGAGCATAAAGTGGCATAAAGCGGCAATAGTATACCCTATCACATTATAACAGGGCATAAATTGGCAATAGTGTACCCTATCACATTATAACAGGGCATAAAGCGGCAATAGTGTACCCTTTCACATTATAACAGAGCATAAAGCGACAATAGTGTACCCTATCACTTTATAACAGAGCATAAGGCGGCAATAGTGTACCTTATCAAATTATAACACGGCATAAAGCAGAAATAGTACACCCTATCACATTATAACAGAGCATACAGCGGCAATAGTATACCCTATCACATTATAACAGAGCATAAAGCAGCAATAGTATACCCTATCACATTATGACAGAGCATTCAGCGGCAATAGTATACCCTATCACATTATAACAGAGCATAAAGCAGAAATAGTACACCCTA
The DNA here is from genome assembly GCF_040938575.1 of Ambystoma mexicanum. NCBI lineage: Eukaryota > Metazoa > Chordata > Amphibia > Caudata > Ambystomatidae > Ambystoma > Ambystoma mexicanum. Next base: position 77,655,609 of record NC_090930.1, on the reverse strand, counting down.
TAACATTATAACAGAGCATACAGCGGCAATAGTACCCTATCACATTATAACAGTGCATAAAGCGGCAATAGTGTACCCCATCACATTATAACAGATCATAAAGCGGCAATAGTGTACGCTATCACATTATAACAGTGCATAAAGCGGCAATAGTATACCCTATCACATAACAGTGCATAAAGCAGCAATAGTGTACCCTATCACATTATAACAGAGCATAAAGCGACAATAGTATACCCTATCACATTATAACAGGACATAAAGCAGCAATAGTACCCTATCACATTATAACAGAGCATAAAGCGACAATAGTATACCCTATCACATTATAACAGAGCATAAAGCAGCAATAGTGTACCCTATCACATTATAACAGAGCATAAAGCGGCAATAGTGTACCTTATCAAATTATAACACGGCATAAAGCAGCAATAGTGTAGCCTATCACATCATGACAGGGCACAAAGTGGCAATAGTGTACCCTATCACATTATAACAGTGCATAAAGTGGCAATAGTGTACCCTATCACATTATAACAGGGCATAAATTGGCAATAGTGTACCCTATCACATTATAACAGGGCATAAAGCGGCAATAGTGTACCCTATCACGTTATAAGATAGCATAAAGTGGCATAAATCCGCAATAGTATACCCTATCACATTATAACAGAGCATACAGTGGCAATAGTGTACCCTTTCACATTATAACAGAGCATAAAGCGACAATAGTGTACCCTATCACTTTATAACAGAGCATAAAGCGGCAAGAGTCAACCCTACCACATTATAACAGAGCATAAAGCGGCAATAGTGTACCTTATCAAATTATAACACGGCATAAAGCAGAAATAGTACACCCTATCACATTATAACAGAGCATACAGCGGCAATAGTATACCCTATCACATTATAACAGAGCATAAAGCAGCAATAGTATACCCTATCACATTATGACAGAGCATTCAGCGGCAATAGTATACCCTATCACATTATAACAGAGCATAAAGCAGAAATAGTACACCCTATAACATTATAACAGAGCATACAGCGGCAATAGTATACCCTATCACATTATAACAGTGCATAAAGCGGCAATAGTGTACCCTATCACATTATAACAGAGCATAAAGCAGCAATAGTGTACCCTATCACATTATAGCAGAGCAGAAAGCAGCAACAGTGTACCCTATCACATTATAACAGAGCATTCAGCGGCAATAGTATACCCTATCACATTATAACAGTGCATAAAGCGGTAATAGTGTACCCTATCACATTATAACAGAGCATAAAGCAGCAATAGTGTACCCTATCATATTATAGCAGAGCAGAAAGCAGCAATAGTGTACCCTATCACATTATAACAGAGCATTCAGCGGCAATAGTATACCCTATCACATTATAACAGTGCATAAAGCGGCAATAGTGTACCCTATCACATTATAACAGAGCATAAAGCATCAATAGTGTACCCTATCACATTATATCAGAGCAGAAAGCAGCAATAGTATACCCTATCACATTATAACAGAGCATAAAGTGTCATAAAGCGGCAAGAGTATACCCTATCACATTATAACAGTGCATAAAGCGGCAATAGTGTACCCTATCATATTATAACAGTGCATAAAGCAGCAATAGTGTACCCTATCACATTATAACAGTGCATAAAGCGGCAATAGTGTACCCTATCACATTATAACAGAGCATAAAGCAGCAATAGTGTACCCTATCACATTATAGCAGAGCAGAAAGCAGCAATAGTATACCCTATCACATTATAACAGAGCATTCAGCGGCAATAGTATACCCTATCACATTATAACAGTGCATAAAGCGGCAATAGTGTACCCTATCACATTATAACAGAGCATAAAGCAGCAATAGTGTACCCTATCACATTATAGCAGAGCAGAAAGCAGCAATAGTGTACCCTATCACATTATAACAGAGCATTCAGCGGCAATAGTATACCCTATCACATTATAACAGTGCATAAAGCGGCAATAGTGTACCCTATCACATTATAACAGAGCATAAAGCATCAATAGTGTACCCTATCACATTATATCAGAGCAGAAAGCAGCAATAGTATACCCTATCACATTATAACAGAGCATAAAGTGTCATAAAGCGGCAATAGTATACCCTATCACATTATAACAGTGCATAAAGCGGCAATAGTGTACCCTATCATATTATAACAGTGCATAAAGCAGCAATAGTGTACCCTATCACATTATAACAGTGCATAAAGCGGCAATAGTGTACCCTATCACATTATAACAGAGCATAAAGCAGCAATAGTGTACCCTATCACATTATAGCAGAGCAGAAAGCAGCAATAGTATACCCTATCACATTATAACAGTGCATAAAGCGGCAATAGTGTACCCCATCACATTATAACAGTGCATAAAGCGGCAATAGTGTACCCCATCACATTATAACAGTGCATAAAGCGGCAATAGTATACCCTATCACATAACAGTGCATAAAGCGGCAATAGTGTAGCCTATCACATTATAACAGAGCGGAAAGCAGCAATAGAATACCCTATTACATTATAACAGAGCATAAAGTGGCATACAGCGGCAATAGTATACCCTATCACATTATAACAGTGCATGAAGCGGCACTAGTGTACCCTATCACATTATAACAGTGCATAAAGCGGCAATAGTGTACCTTATCACATTGTAACAGAGCATAAAGTGGCATAAAGCGGCAATAGTATACCCTATCACATTATAACAGTGCATAAAGCGGCAATAGTGTACCCTATCACATTATAACAGAGCATAAAGCGGCAATAGTGTACCCTATCACATTATAACAGAGCATAAAGCAGCAATAGTATACCCTATCACATTATAACAGAGCATTCCGCGGCAATAGTATACCCTATCACATTATAACAGAGCATAAAGCAGAAATAGTACACCCTATCACATTATAACAGAGCATACAGCAGCAATAGTATACCCCATCACATTATAACAGAGCATAAAGCAGCAATAGTACCTTATCACATTATAGCAGAGCATAAAGCAGCAATAGTATACCCTATCACATTATAATAGAACATAAAACAGCAATAGTATACCCTATCACCTTATAACAGAGCATAAATCAGCAATAGTATACCCTATCACCTTATAACAGAGCATAAATCAGCAATAGTATATCCTATCACATTATAACGGAGCATAAAGTAGAAATAGTACCCTATCACATTATAATAGAGCATAAAGCTGCAATAGTATACCATATCACATTATAACAGAGCATACCTTTCAATCTATAGGAGTAATAATTCAGGAGACACATTCGTTAAATCAGAAAGTTCATACCAATGGAGAACCAACTATGCCCATGGTAGGAGCCGAGAAGGCATGGCAGCGTGCCAGTGATGCCCCACGGGCTACAAATATTAGTACCTTGGAGCAGGAGGGTCCGGCTCTCTGCAGGAACCACTTGAATGAAAGGCTGCTGACCTGCAAGAAAAACAAAACGATTTTACAAAAAGAACGACCTCAGAGGTGAGCTGGATGGTTCCATAAACAAGTCCAGTTAGTCTTGGATGCCTAGTATAGCAGCAGCTACTGTAGTTCAGGATGGAACGGGTCTATCGCCATTCTCCAGCAGCAGAAGAGCGGCGAGTCGGCGGTGCCATGGCGGCCGTATGCGGGTTCTAGTTAGTGACTAGGAGAGAGACCGACCGCTCATGTCTCAGGTGATATTGAAGTCTCGGGGCTGAAATGGGACAGAGGCGACAATCAATCATGGTCTAGGTGCATATTTTGGTGACGCTATATCGTGGTCCCAGACTGGAACAGAAGCCAGTAGTAAGGGTTAACATGTATTGGTAAAGTCCATGCAATCATGGTCCAGAAATGTCAAGGGTACCGTTGGTCATGCTTTGTGTTTGCATATTATAGTCGGTGATCGCCAGCCAATGAGTCATGGACAATAATAGAGAGTCTTATTTCATCACTGACGTCATGTGGCCAAACCCATGCACAATGGCCGAAGAGAAATGTGTGAGAGGTAGTGGGCAGCAGAATCCAGGGTGTTGAACATGCTAGACCCCTGTGAGCTGCTGGAGAATACATGTAGAGCAGAAGAGCAGTTTATATGTAGGGGGACAAGACATGCGGAATGCTGGCCCATGTCTGAAACAGTAGCAGTGAGCAATGGAGAGGGCACAGAAAGACACCCCAATTGCATGCAATTCAGATACCTGAGAGGGCCTCTAAGGATGGGTGAGAGAACCAGGCCCTGGAAATGTGAAAGAGGAATCGGAGAGAGGCCAGCGTGCAATGGGGATTGCACACGCAGAACCAGTCCTCAGTGAGAAGGAGCACTGGGGCAGGAGGGACAGTCTGAAGCGGCATAGGAGTGAGACTCAACACCTGGGAGGGGAAGAGGTGCCAAGACAAGGGAAGCAAAGGAGAGTGATACCAGGTGCAGAGGAACACAACAATGTGAGCCAGACTTGGAGGGTGCAATGGAATTGCCAATGCCTGGCATTTCGAGTGGAGAAAGAATTGCATTGTGGGGGTTTCAGACATGGCTGGAAAAGACAGAACAGTTGTACCACTACTGGCTCGGAGAAATGTGGTGGTGTGTGAGTACCCTGGACAGTTCTAAAATAGAATGGGAGCCCATTTGTGATCCCCAAAGTCAGGGCCTGTCACTTGAGCCAGACAAGAGTTGGATCGGATGTGTTCTCATTGCTGTCGCTCCACACTGGATTTCAATACGTGTTGAATGTCGCCATGGTGTTTCTGTAACAGAGCTCCCATGAAAGGTCTAGGATGCCATCATAGACCGATCACCCTGTCTCCTGTTCCTAGGCAATGGGGTCCTCATACTCAAACACGCAGAACATTGTGGGCCCTCCTGGAGGGGAGTGCCCCTCTGCCAATATTTCCTTAACAGACTCCAGACTGTCTGTTGTGAGAGAGTATGTTACTCAAGAAATTATCATCCTAAAAGTCCTTGTATAAAGAAAGAGGCATCACACCTCAAGTATCATTAGTTTTGTTGGTTATTTAATGGTTTCCACCAGTCTAACCACAAGTGTTTCAGAGCGAGCTCCCTTCTCAGGGCAGGGTGGCATCTGATAGGCCTTCCCATGGTGCCTGTATACAAGCTACAACATTTCAAAAGTCTGACAGGTGGATGTGAAGATGTTTTTGAACAAGTGACCACAGCCTTTGTATCGGCAGTTCACGGAGGTGCAGTCCCCGGCCTGGAATGGAAGCATCCGCCTTTATTGTATGCACCAGGCAAGGATCCTGAAATGGCAACCCTTGCTCAAGTTGTGCATTTGTGCCCATCACTGAAGTGCTTCGTGGACCTCGATGCCCAATATAGCTATGTCCTTCCACTCACCTGTGACTTGAACCCATCATGTATCAAGGATTTCCTGCAGTTTTCATGAGCAGACACTGGTGGGGTCTAGCCCAACGCATGAAGGCAGAAAGCAGCCCAGCTGGGATTAACATTGACTGATGGTGCAGGCCTTCTTCAGGCTGAACTCTCAGGCTGTCACTATAAGCTGTTGTAGACAGTCTTCTTCAGGCTGAACTCACTGGCTGTGACTATATGCTGTTGTTCACAGCCTTCTTCAGGCTGAACTCTCTGGCTGTGACTACAGGCTGTTGTTGACAGTCTTCTTCAGGCTGCACTCTCTGGCTGTCACTATAAGCTGTTGTTGACAGCCTTCTTCAGGCCGAACTCTCTGACTGTCACTACAGGCTGTTGTTGACAGTCTCCTTCAGGCTGAAATCTCTAGCTGTCACTATATGCTCTTGTTGACAGCCTTCTTAGGGCTGGACTCTCTGGCTGTCACTACAGGCTGTTGTTGACAGTCTTCTTCAGGCTGAACTCTCTGGCTGTCACTATAAGCTGTTGTTGACAGCCTTCTTCAGGCTAAACTCTCTGGCTGTGACTAGAGGCTGTTGTTGACAGTGTTCTTCAGGCTGAACTGTCTGGCTGTCACTATAAGCTGTTGTTGACAGTCTTCTTCAGGCCGAACTCTCTGGTTGTCACTATAAGCTGTTGTTGACAGCCTTCTTCAGGCTGAACTCTCTGGCTGTGACTATATGCTGTTGTTGACAGACTTCTTCAGGCCGAACTCTCTGGCTGTCACTATAAGCTCTTGTTGACAGTCTTCTTCAGGCGGAACTCTCTGGTTGTCACTATAAGCTGTTGTTGACAGCCTTCTTCAGGCTGAACTCTCTGGCTGTGACTATAAGCTGTTGTTGACAGTCTTCTTCAGGCTGAACTCTCTGGCTGTCACTATAAGCTGTTGTTGACAGTCTTCTTCAGGCCGAACTCTCTGGTTGTCACTATAAGCTGTTGTTGACAGCCTTCTTCAGGCTGAACTCTCTGGCTGTGACTATATGCTGTTGTTGACAGCCTTCTTCAGGCTGAACTCTCTGGCTGTCACTATAAACTGTTGTTGACAGCCTTCTTCGGGCTGAACTCTCTGGCTGTCACTATAAGCTGTTGTTGACAGCCTGCTTGAGGCTGAAATCTCTGGCTGCGACTACAGGCTGTTGTTGACAGTCTTCTTTAGGCTGAACTCTTTGGCTGTCACTATAAGCTGTTGTTGACAGTCTTCTTCAGGCCAAACTGTCTGGCTGTCACTATAAGCTGTTGTTGACAGCCTTCTTCAGGCTAAACTCTCTGGCTGTGACTAGAGGCTGTTGTTGACAGTCTTCTTCAGGCTGAACTGTCTGGCTGTCACTATAAACTGTTGTTGACAGTCTTCTTCAGGCCGAACTCTCTGGTTGTCACTATAAGCTGTTGTTGACAGCCTTCTTCAGGCTGAACTCTCTGGCTGTGACTATATGCTGTTGTTGACAGCCTTCTTCAGGCTGAACTCTCTGGCTGTCACTATAAGCTGTTGTTGACAGTCTTCTTCAGGCAGAACTCTCTGGTTGTCACTATAAGCTGTTGTTGACAGCCTTCTTCAGGCTGAACTCTCTGGCTGTGACTATAAGCTGTTGTTGACAGTCTTCTTCAGGCTGAACTCTCTGGCTGTCACTATAAGCTGTTGTTGACAGTCTTCTTCAGGCCGAACTCTCTGGTTGTCACTATAAGCTGTTGTTGAGAGCCTTCTTCAGGCTGAACTCTCTGGCTGTGACTATATGCTGTTGTTGACAGCCTTTTTCAGGCTGAACTCTCTGGCTGTCACTATAAACTGTTGTTGACAGCCTTCTTCGGGCTGAACTCTCTGGCTGTCACTATAAGCTGTTGTTGACAGCCTGCTTGAGGCTGAATTCTCTGACTGCGACTACAGGCTGTTGTTGAGAGTCTTCTTCAGGCTGAACTCTCTGGCTGTCACTATAAGCTGTTGTTGACAGTCTTCTTTAGGCCGAACTGTCTGGCTGTCACTATAAGCTGTTGTTGACAGTCTTCTTCAGGCTGAACCCTCTGGCTGTGACTATAGGCTGTTGTTGACAGCCTTCTTCAGGCTGAACCCGAAAAATTTGTATAAAAAATGTATCAACCCAATAATTAGAGTGTTGACTGAATACAAGTCAACACCGGGAGTTGGCACTTCTTTTCAGTTTATATTGTTTGCTATTACACTTACGTTCGATCCGGACAGTTTATTTTTCAATTTATTTTTCAATTTATTTTTCAGTTCATTTTTTCAAGTTTTTTACTTCATTTCCATGAGCAAAGTGACTGTTCTAATCCATTGTTTTTGATTTTCCGCGTTTTTGTTTAACTGAAGACCAGTTTATTTATTCATTTACAAGACTGTTTTATTCATTCTCCATGATGCCCTTTGAAAAATAAATATTTACTATTTTTTGCCATGAGACTATCTTGATTGCTTTCAGAGTTTGCTGCAGCCTTAACTTGTTGGTTCGGTGATATCGCCTTGATACACTTATTAATTAAGTCATCTCTTAAGTAATTTTTCAAATTGATTATATAGCAGTGTGGACCCCATTGATCTTGTCTAGTTTCAGTCCAATTCCACCACTGCTTTCGGGACACTCCCCCCTCTCTTTTGTTCTGCAGGCTGTTGTTGACAGTCTTCTTCAGGCTGAACTCTCTGGCTGTCACTATAAGCTGTTGTTGACAGTCTTCTTCAGGCTGAACTCTCTGGCTGTCACTATAGGCTGGCTGTCATGACCACTGTGAGGGGGCACAGGTTGTGCCACAAGCAGGCTCCCATGAGAATCATGAGGGCCTTAAAACCACTGCAAAAGGGCTCCTGGAGCCAGTCCTGGCGCCTTTGGCACCGGCTCATATGTAGGAAGGAAGGGCTGTACAACCTAGGTCCCATTTATGTACACGGGCCTTTAAATCCAACATGGAAGCACCCACACAGTCTAGTTCTAAGAACCAAGCCATGCGGTCTAGGGTTTTGGGTGTGGCAGGCCTGGAACTACTCTCCCTGGTAATACTTTACCTGGGCTATATAAACAACACCCTGACTGCAGAACACGCTTCGAGTTATTCTTCCCAAGAAAGGCGTACTGCACCAGTGAAGCAACTCGGGCAGCTCGCCAACAAACGTCAAGCGCCCCTGCACATGAAACACAGGACGGATAGCTCACCCTACAAATAACTAAGATTAATTATTCAGCACTGGGCAACTACGCATCCAGTGTTCTAGATCTCAGAGCCTTCCAGACTCCCCCGGGGATATCAGGTGAGCGTTACAGAACTCAAAGTCTTTAAACCTTATCACCTTGGCGTCATGGAGACATCTGAAACTGATCAGTTAGTCCAGCTTTTGGGACAATTACGCGTTGAGGTACACGCAGCCCGGCAGGAAACTAATGCATTAAGACGAGAGTTAATGGTCACAAAAGACCGTACTGATGAACTAAGCAAACAGTTACTATAAACACAGGCGTGGCAGGCTCCATTGCGTGGATTCGCCCCATCCGTCGCTACACCATCATCAGTCAATCCAGTACAGATAACATTATCAACCTGGTAGTTCAGTTGGACCACAGATTACAGGATCGAAGAACAGACCGAAGTAGACTTGAAAATCGTGCCATGTACGTATGTTCAAAAGGTAATGTTCAACGTCCATCAAAAAATACCATAGAACCCATGCAGATTGGAGGAGTACAACCCCCTTTAACTAAGGGTGAAAGAGACAAGAGGAGACAGCTACAGTTATGCCTATACTGTGGTAAATAGGGTGACTACCTCAAAGAATGCCCAGTGAAACCTCCAAGGAAGGTGGTAGGCACTACAGAGAAAGAAGATGATGGAAAGGAATCGGAAAACTACCAGGCCCGGCAAGCGTAGAGGTCCGCTTGACGAGCGAAAAGGATGAGTTACAGACCTCACATTTCGCCCTACCAGTAACCTTGATCAATCACCAACGGCCATCACGGATGCATGCCATAGAGGCATATATAGACAGCGGAGCAGTTGGTAATTACATAGATCGAGATCTGGCAACAGAAATGGGATGTCCCTTATGCACAAAACCAGCAACTGAAAAGGTAACTACTGTTGACGGTACAGAAATTGCTTCGGGACCAGTAACCCAATGCACAACAGAATTAACCCTTCTATGTCAGGATGGACATCAAGAAGCAATCACGTTTGACCTCATCAAAGCTCCTCAGTTCCAGTTGATCTTAGGGATGCCATGGTTAGTAACTCGCAATCCCCACATAGACTGGTGTGCAAAGAGACTGACCTTTTCATACGAATACGTCCATGCTTGCTACCTGAAATCTATACCACAGCCAAACCTGAAAGCTGTTCAAGGAATAGCATCGGTGATTGCGGAATCAATGGGCACCTTACTAAAAGAATATCAGGATTATCAAGATGTTTTTCAGAAGGAACAGGCTAACACATTACCGCCAAATAGGCCCTATGACTGTCAGATCGACTAGATACCTGACGCACAGGTTCCTTGTGGTCGAATTTATGCACTTACGGAAACCGAAAATCTCCCCTTGAAGTCCTATCTGGATCAATGCCTGGCTAATGGGTTTATCCACCCGTCAAAGTCACCGGCAGCCTCTTGCTTATTCTTCGTACCCAAGAAGGAAGGAGATTTGAGGACTTGCATCGATTACCGCTCACTCAATCAAATCACAGTAAAAAAACGCTATCCTTTGCCCCTTATCCCGGAACTGTTGGACGAAGTCAAGTATGCCCGAATCTACACCAAACTAGACCTCAGAGGAGCATACCACCTTGTACGTGTTAAGAAAGGGGATGAATGGAAAACTGCATTTCGCACCAAGGATTACCTGTACGAATATCAGGTAATGCCTTTCGGGCTGTGCAATGTGTGTTGGTCACATACATTCTCACCACCAGTATTTATTAGGTGCCAGACATACCATCACAGTAATCACAGATCACCAAAACCTTCAATACCTAAAGTCAGCAAAAGTCCAATCGTCAAGACAGTTGCGGTGGGCTCTATTCTTCGCAGAATACGATTACGTAATAACATACCGACCGGAAGTTCGGAATGGGAAGGCTGATGCCTTGTCTCATATGGGTGTTGAAGAGAAAACGAACAGTACCCTGGATTCTGTTGCCATAATCCCAATTGATAAACTACTGGGACTCACCACCACATTGACTCTGAGTGAACTTCAAGATAAGATTCGAACCTTAATGAACTCCGAGATCTTGCAGAAATGGAATTCCCAAAATGAACATCACACAGTTCTGGATGGATTACCCTACTTCAGGGAACGACTATATCTACCAAGTAAAGAGCTGCAAGAATTGGTCATGTCTGGTTATCACGATTCACTGATCAAATGCCATCCTGGAATTGCTAAGACTCTAACCAAGGTTAAACAGAATTATTGGTGGCCAATATGGCGTAAGGACATTGCTCGATTTGTTCTATCCTGTGGGATATGTGCACAGAATAAATCCCAAAAGCAGAAACCAGCTGGCCTCCTACAACCACTGGATATTCCACCGGCTCCCTGGAATACTCTTTCTCTTGATTTTATTACGGACTTACCTCCCTGTCAAGGTTTTAATACCATTCTGGTAGTTGTAGACCTGTTCTCTAACATGGCACATTTCATTCCATTCAAAGGACTTCCTAACGCTACCGGTCAGGCAAAAGCATTTCTTGAACAGATTACAAAACTGCATGGTTTCCCCTCAGTCCTAATCTCAGATCGTGGAAGCAAATTTGTATCCAACTTCTGGAGGAAATGTTGGACCATGGCACAAATCGTTGTTCGATTATCCACTGGCCATCACCCCCAAACGGATGGACAAAAAGAAAGAACAAACCAGACATTAGAACAGTATCTACGTTGCATGCTGCATCAAGTGGAAAAGAATAGGAAAGACTTGTTATGGATAGCGGAATACGCATACAATAACTCCATACACACCAGCACGGGACAAAGCCCGTTCTACACAATATACGGAAGACATCCACGCACCTCTGAACTAGACTCCCCCATGACCTTGGAAATGCCAGCGGTAAAGACTCTACACACAAGCATAACCCAAGCCTTCAAAAGGGCAAATGAACATGTACTGCAAGCCAAAGACAGACAAAAACAATTTGCGGACCGGCATCGAAAGAAAGCTCCTGATTACCAAGTTGGAGACGAAGTCTGGTTGGCATCAAAACATGTGCCCATAAAAGGTACCCGGACCTTACGTCCAAGATATCTAGGACCCTATACCATCGAATCGGTGATAAATCCGGTGGCCGTCAAGTTAGCCTTACCACCAAGCATGCAAATTCATCCGGTGTTCCATGTGTCACTTGTAAAACTTGTACAACCAGGAACCCGAGTCTTAACACCACCAAAGCCTGTGCTAGTTGATGGAGAGCCTGAATTTGAAGTTAAAAACATCCTGGATTCGAAACGTACCAGATCTAAGCTATACTATTTAGTGGACTGGAAAGGGTACGGGCCTCAAGACAGAACTTGGGAACCAAGTGAACATATTCACGCACCACGTCTGATTAAGAGGTTTCACCTGGATGACCCCACCAAATCCGGACCGGACAGGAAGGATACCATGAGAGAGGCCTTGGGGGGGGCGTGCTGTCATGATCACTGTGAGGGGGCACAAGTTGGGCCACAGGCAGGCTCCCACCAGAACCCTGAGGGCCTTAAATCCACTGCAAAAGTGCTCCTGGAGCCGGTCCTGGCACCTTTGGCACCAAGCTCATATGCAGGAAGGAAGGGCTGTTCAACCTAGGTCCCATGTATGTACATGAGCCTTTAAATCTAACATGGAAGCACCCACCCAGTCTAGTTCTAAGAACCAAGCCATGCGGTCTAGTGTTTTGGGTGTGGCAGGCCTGGAACTACTTTCCCTGGTACTACTTTACCTGGGCTATTTAAACCACACCCTGACTACAGAACACGCTTCGAGTTATTCTGCAACCCGCAGCGTGACGCTCACCGTGACCGGCTCCTGGTCTTCAGCATCTTCCTGTAATCCTGCAAGAACAAGTTTATTCTGTTTTACCTGAGAAAACACCATCCAGCACTCAGCATCTCAACTGTGCTGCAATCTGTGGAAACCGAGAGAAGAAGAAACATCACTCACCTGTGAATACTAGCTTAAGGACTTCCGGCGAACCGCTACCACAGCTGCTGTTCGAACATTGCGACCTGCAATAACGAGAAAGGGAAAAACATTATTAGAACGCGCGCTTCTAAAACATCGAATTTCATCAGTCTTACCTGAATTCCAACACGCTACGCCACACTTCCATCCAAAGCACCACAGCAACATCTGCAAAGGAAAAGAGACATATTCAGGTTCACTTTCAATATTAAACAACTGCACAGCGGTGTACTTACCTTAATGGATTCTGGGGGCCTGTTTTTCTTCGCGCTCTCATCCACTCGCAGCACCACAGCGGCCTGTGAGGAGAAGAAGAAGAAAACACAGGTTAGCTTCAAAAGACAATAAAGGCGCTGCGCTTCGTGCTTTCTCTTACCTAGAAAACGTGCCTCTCCATCCGGCACGCCAGCATCAAGACCTTCGCACCTGAAAAGAAGGAGATAAAGACATTAACGAATTCCCACCATAAACAGAACAAAGACTCACAATTAACAAACCTACCTGCCTACCAGCAGATTCAGGGTCACAGCAGGCCTGGGCCCAAGGAAGGCGTACTGCACCCGTGAAGCAACTCGAGCAGCTCGCCAACAAACGTCAAGCGCCCCTGCACAAGAAATGCAGGACGGATAGCTCACCCTACAAATAACTAAGATTAATTATTCAGCACTGGGCAACTACGCATCCAGGGTTCCAGACCTCAGAGCCTTCCAGACGCCCCCAGGGATAAAAGGTGAGCGCAACACTGTTGTTGACAGTCTTCTTCAGGCTGAACTCTCTGGCTGTCACTATAAGCTGTTGTTGACAGTCTTCTTCAGGCCGAACTCTCTGGCTGTCACTATAAGCTGTTGTTGACAGTCTTCTTCAGGCTGAACTCTCTGGCTGTCAATATAAGCTGTTGTTGACAGTCTTCTTCAGGCTGAACTCTCTGGCTGTGACTATAAGCTGTTAACAGTCTTCGGAAGGATGAACTCTCAGTATGGGGGTGTCCAAGTGAGCCCTCAAATATAATTTTCTTTGTGTTGGGATTAGGTTTGACTTTAAAACGTTGACATAGAAGCTGAGCTCTTCAAATACCTATATTGTTTTTTGTGCTTGCGAGAAAGTGGGTGCTCTGACAATCCACTTGACCTGATAGTATTAGACTGACACCAGTGGCGAAAGCAGCTTTTGGTGGTGGGGAGGGCAGATAATAGGACACCAGAAGATTGCTGGGGGGCGCGGTGGGCACCAGGGGAGCCAGGTGAGTGGCCACCATTCCTGCCCCCCCATGCCCCGGGCTCCGCCACTGACTGACACCATGCTCCTGCAGAGAATTACAGCCCTTGTTACTAGGCATTTCATGAATACCTGCACAGCTGAAAGTAACAGGAACTGGAGCACCTTCAACTGGAAAAAACGTAGGTACCTCCTGTGTGACTGATGCGTTGGCATGTCGTAGGCAGCCTCTAAATCGATAGTTGCAATGAAGTCATTCCAGCTGAGGCACTGGAATGCCCTTTGCCAAGTGGTCATCTGGAAAAAGGGAATACTTCCTGAGGGATTTGTTGGGACCGCTGACTCTCTTTGAGATATTTCTTGAGTACCAAGAAAGATCTCGAGTTAAATCTCAGGCCTGGATGGTTATCTGCCATTTCATCTATTGCCCTTTTTTCAGTAGGGTCTCCACCTCCCAACTCTGCTGCTGTAGGGCTTTAGGAGTAAAATACTTGTTGGCTAACTTCATGATGTACTGAAGAAGCTTATTTGTAGTCTGTTATTATTTTCTTCTCCGCTGGTGGAAAGCGGCACACCATGCCTTCAAATGGGATACTGAATTTGGTCGTATGGCCAGAGAGAGAGTCAGAAATTCCTGGATAACTTAAGACATGCTTTGACCTCTCCTCTTGTTGTGTTCTTCATGTTGTGTAGTGAAACTGGGCTTGTTGAAATCTGGGGCATGACAAAGAAGCCAGCGATGGACTGTCCTATCTCTGTGGCGGTAAGATGAGCAGGAGGGCCCTGACCCTCAGAGCTTATATGCTCAAAACAAACGGAAAGGATGTCAGGCACACAGCAATTTGACTGCACAAGTGCTATTCACCATCAAACTGCATTGTGAAAATGTTTGCTTAGACCACGCGTCTAAAACAGGGTTGTTTCATCCAACCTTAGTGGCTCAAGTTGTATAAATCCTGTATCAGTGATTCTAAAACCACATTGATCACATGATTAGATCTAATGTTGCCTTTCTGGGTGATTCTTCTAGCTGTGTACTATCTATTCACAAGGAGGTTATCAATGAGAGGTGGTCATTTTTCAATGTCCTTTCCAGGGCTGATATAGGAGGGTCTTTATTGCCTCCTCTGGGGCTTGCATGTTGAATCGGATGGATGCATTGTGAATCATCTGTTAAAATGCAGCGCTACTGCTGGAAGATGAATCCAAGGAAACAGGAAGCTTCTTTTCATGCTTTTCTATAACATGCTTCAGCCTAATAGTCCACTTGGTCATGCAGAATTTACTCCTCTTCAGAGGCAAAAGAGTCATCTCCCACATAGACTTCTTGCACACCCATTAGGGTAACCACATTACCTTCTGCCTGCTCGCACATCACCTAGTGACAGAGGTCTCTCCCTGAGACTATAACTAGAGGAAGATGAGTCCCTTTGTGAGGAACTGCTCCGCTCGAATCTTGCTTTGCCAGTGGGATGCAGGACATGATGCGACTTAGCTGTGCTCCCGAGAGGATTCTTCTTCCAAATCTTTAAAGGCAGGCCTGGCCCATTGTGGTGCCACTTCTGATACAATTACGTTCTTTCTATATGCCTTAGGCCTTTCATATTGGGACAAAACCCTTTATCAGGATTGTAACATTACGGGTGCCAATGTGGAGGGTTCTTTCTTCTCTTCTTAGGAAACTTCATTCCAAGCCATAAAATAAGCAGTGCTGAATAGCAATTTGCTATGCAATTCTGTAGATTGGCTAATTAAACTGACACTTGTGTGGCACAGCTTGCTATTTCAATTACCCTCTTCATTGAAAGCATAGCTCACCCTGCCTTCCTCTCTTGAGGGGCAGAGACCTAACGATCTCTTCCACTCTTAAAAGTGCCAAAGTCCAAAAAAGGTATCAATCAACACCATGGATGGTGGCTCCAAGTACTAATGGTGATAAAAAAAAATGTTCATAGACATAGATGGCTGGAATGATGTTCTTGGGTCTAACTGGCTCGGAGTTGAGGGCCATTGGCAGCCCTGCCCTCCTCTGAAAATGGTATTTAATGCTATATTGAAAACCATATCAATGACAGGCAAGGGTCATCTTGTCCACCTGAAGTTGACAATTACCATGTCTGCCACAATACCATACTACGTACTTAGTCTCAGGCTATGACTTTCCTTTAACATGACTTTCCTTTAACATTGTGAATGTTTTGATTTAGGAAACATCTCAAATTCTCCTTGCAGACCAAACGAGGAGTCGAGCATGTAGGTCATACAATATACGGGACACTTCCCTGTGAAAAACCGACTGGACCCACCTGCACAGAGCCCTGCACTGAAAACCTGTTTTCAGAGCCTTTTTGTTATATCTATTTATTTAATTGTGTCCCTTCATGAAACAAACCTTTACATTTTACAGACACTCATCTCACTAATGTCTTACTTCAGCAGTACACACAAATGCTGTATTGTTGATCATTTTCGTTCTTGGGTACAAATAACCTCTGGTGACATTAAAAATATTAGTTCAAAATTGCTAATCAAATATGTTTGTTTGCTAATCACAAAAGGTTTAGTTAGCAAACTATGCTAATCAATTTTTTAAAACTAATTTATGCCTTGCATCCGACCCCTAGGAAAGCCACTTACGTCTTCTGATTCTACACACTCTTCTAGCACGATTTGCCTAGAAATCCCAGGAATGTGAGATGTGAGATACGGTTGACAGAAGAAGTTGCTCCATAAGTGGAGATTCCTCCAATCTATGGGTTCTATCTGAAACCGGCATTTCTCTGAAGTCGATGAAGAGCTCTCTGTGGCTTTTGTCGTTGACAGTTATTTAATTGTTTCCTGAGTCTTTTTCCCCCCCATCACCTCTATACATATCAACAAGACAGGGAGCCCAATGTTGACAATGACTTGACTTCAATGCCACTGTGGTTATTGTTGGTCCCTTGGCCGTACAGAGTGTTCCTTCTGTTGGTTAAGCTTTGTCCATTTATGGATGTTTGGAGGAGGATTTTCTCATTGACACTCATTAGCCAAGAAACACAGAAATTAACGGGGCAGTGTTTGCTTGATACCTTCATAGAGGTGCCGTTGATTGGTCAGTTTTTTCCTCTGATAATTGATATTTTGGTGGACAATGGATGAGTGGGTCCTGTTGAAGGGGTGTCTTTGGTGTCCTTAGGTACCAAAGACACTAGAACTATCTCGACCACCTTTCTATGACTTTTCCTTACCCGGCTTCTTTTGAAGTTTACTTGTAGGGTCCAGCATGTCTTGGTCTTCTTTCCTTATGGTGCCATTTGTTCAGATTGGGTACATTATCTAGAGAGGTTGGAATACACCCTACTAGAATTTCAACAGAGGCTTGGACCATTCTCACAAATTCATCGCCTATGGAAACTACTAACCCCTCACTTACATTTACGAAGAAGGCTGCCGAGATGATTCTTTACTGTTTGTTTCAAATCCTCTGCAGTATGATCTTGATGAAGATGATAAATGCATTCTTTATGGAGGGTCTATCCAATAATTCTTCTACTTGTCACAACAACCCTACAGATGACCTCTAGAGGGAGGGGGCATTCAGGTTAGCCACCACATTGGGGTCACATGGACCAAAAAGAGGTGGATTCTTTGCAAAGGTTTTACTTTATGGATATTTCTATTATGATGGCAACCGGGTATACCTAGCATGACAAAAGGAAATTAGTCTAAGGCGATGCTACTCTGAAATATCCAATGCTTGAGAACCAGCCATATGCAATTTCTTCTCTATATGTCATTCTATGCTTGCATTTTTATCAGGTACATTTCAACTAAAGTTTCTTTTGTTCGTACATTGTTAAATATCTTTTTTAAATAACATCTAAATACATCTAATTCTTCATAATGTTTAGTTCTGAACATCCTCTCTATGGGGGGGACAATAGACTCCCAACAACTACCTTGACCCCACCAGAAAGCCTCCCTTTCCCCTTCTTTTCTACTTACACAGCACAGCACATTATAGCAGGAAACATGATTAACCTACATTACAGTGAACATACTGACTTGCCCTCCTCTAATCCCTTTTCCTCCACTCACAACTTTCCTGTGTCCTATGTCTCCCACTACCTGAGTTGCTCTTTGTTCTTAATTCTTCTGCCACTCAACCAGCTCCTTGATCCATGTATGTGTATCTATTGTTTCTAGTGCAAGTAATCTGGGCCTCATTACAGGCTGCTGGTAAAGTGCAGTAAATCCCTTCCTACCACTCTTCCTCATCGCTGAGTTCTTATTTTCAGGGAAAAGTGGTGGAACCAGCACCACCACTTTGTTGGAAGTATTACAACCACTGGTACGAGCCATGGGCAAAATTACTGTCCATGGTAATGCCTCCAAGACTCCTGTTGAGCCCTAAGGATGCCAACAATTGGGATTCACAACACCGTTATCCACTACTAGTCTGGTGGTAAATCTGCCAGATGGAGTGGTGGTAACGGTAAACAGGTTTGGTGGTATTTATGTCAGAAATACAGACAATTTGTAATGGGGCCCTGCATATTCGAACACTGATAATGCACAGTAATTAGGTGTAAACATATGCAGCAGATGATAAATGATTACATTGTATTTAGTAAAAGCTGTGCTGTGGAAGGATTGTATACTCAAGATTCCTCAGACTCTTACTGTTCAGCCTTCACTAATATTTGAGACAAAGTTTAACAGCTTATTTCTTACTTGTGAAGTTCCCGGTGTCACGTCTGGTCCTCGCGTGGCTCCTGCCTCCATGAAGAGGTGCTTGGAAACTCTGATTATATAGAAAAGAGTTTATCATCAGGAGATCAGGTCCAACCTGCTGAGAGAGAGAAGACAAGTTTAGGCTCTTATCAAGCCACTGCAGCAAGCAACCATGTTGTCATGAAAAATAATACAACTAATACCAACATTAACTGAAATGGTGAATTACTGTCACTTCTTCAGATTAAGTGTTTTTAACACAGACATTGGCAGACTTTTTTTTTACAGAAATCTAGTAATTTGTAGATTCATATCCATCAAGTGGGGCCAGTCTGGATTCCTCCTCCACTTGGCCGCAGAAACACCTGTTCCAAGTTAGGATGGAGATCCCATGCCACAGCACTGGCCATAGTACCCAAAGACAATGGGCAGCTTAAGATCAAATAGATGGTGCAGATCACCTGATTCCCAGCTAGGATGGAGATCCCATGACCCAGCACTGGCCGCCATAGTACCCAAAGACAAAGGGCAATTTCTGATCAAATAGATGGTGCAGATCACCTGATTCCCAGCTAGGATGGGGATCCCAAGATCCAGCACTGGCCGCCATAGAACCCAAAGACAATGGCCAATTTCTGATCAAATAGATGTTGCAGATCACCTGATTCCCAGCTAAAATGGAGCTCCTATTCCCCAGCACTGGCCACCATACTAAACAAAGATGATGGGCAGTTTATGATCAAATAGATGGTGAGGATCACCTGATTCCCAGCTAGGAGGGAGATCCCATTCCCCAGCACTGGCCACCATAGTATCCAAAGACAAAGGCCAATTTCTGATCAAATAGATGGTGAGGATCACTTGATTCCCAGATAGGATGGAGCTCCCATTCCCCAGCACTGGCCGCCATAGTACCCGAAGACGATGGGGAGCTCCTGATCAAATAGATAGTGCAGTTCACCTGATTCCGAGCTAGGATGGAGATCCTATGCACCAGGACTGACTGCATAGTACCCAAACACGATGGGCAGCTTCTGATCAAATAGATGGTGAGGATCACCTGACTCCCAGCTAGGGGGGAGATCCCATTCCCCAGGACTGACTGCATAGTACCCAAACACGATGGGTAGTTTCTAATCAAATAGATGGTGCAGATCACCTGATTCCCGGGTAGGATGGAGATCCCATTCCCCACACTGGCTGCCATAGTACCTGCAGACGATGGACAACTTCTGATCAAATAGATGGTGAGGATCACCTGATTCCCAGCTAGGAGGGAGATTCCATGCCCCAGCACTGGCCACCATAGTACCCGAAGACGATGGGCAGTTTATGATCAAATAGATGGTGAGGATCACCTGATTCCCAGCTAGGAGGGAGATCCCATGCCCCAGCACTGGCTGCCATTGTACCCGAAGACGATGGGGAGCTTCTGATCAAATAGATGGTGCAGATCACCTGATTCCCAGCTAGGATGGAGATCCCATGATCCAGCACTGGCTGCCATAGTACCCGGAGACGATGGGCAGCTCCTGATCAAATAGATTGTGCGGATCACCTGACTCTCAGCTAGGATGGAGATCCCATTCCCCAGGACTGACTGCATAGTACCCAAACACGATGGGTAGCTTCTAATCAAATAGATGGTGCAGATCACCTGATTCCTAGGTAAGATGGAGATCCCATTCCCCAGCACTGGCCGCCATAGTACCTGCAGATGATGGACAACGTCTGATCAAATAGATGGTGCAGATCACCTGATTCCCAGCTAGGATGGAGATTCCATGCCCCAGCACTGGCCACCATAGTACCCGAAGACGATGGGCAGTTTATGATCAAATAGATGGTGCGGATCACCTGATACCCAGCTAGGAGGGGGATCCCAAGCCTCAGCACTGACCACCATAGTAACCAAAGACAATGGCCAATTTCTGATCAAATAGATGGTGCAGATCACCTGATTCCCAGCTAGGATGGAGATGCCATGCCCCGCACTGGCTGCCATCGTACCCAAAGACGATGGGCAGCTTCTGATCAAATGGATGGTGAGGATCACCTGATTCCCAGCTAGGAGGGAGATCCCATGCTCCGCACTGGCTGCCATAGTACCCAAAGACGATGGGCAGCTTCTGATCAAATAGATGGTGCAGATCACTTGATTCCCAGCTAGGATGGAGATCCCATGACCCAGCACTGGCTGCCATAGTACCCAAAGACGATGGGCAGCTTCTGGTCAAATGGGTGGTGAGGATCACCTGATTCCCAGCTAGGCGGGAGATCCCATGCCCCGCACTGGCTGCCATAGTACCCAAAGACGATGGGCAGCTTCTGATCAAATAGATGGTGCAGATCACTTGATTCACAGCTAGGATGGAGATCCCATTCCCCAGCACTGGCCATCCCAATTGTCCAAAGAAGACAGGCAGATCATAATCAAATGTTAGGCCTCAAGCACCTGATTCTCAGCTAGGATCAAAATCTAGTGCTCCAGAAATGGATTATCCAAAGAAGCTGCTCCAGATCAGATAGATGGTGCAACAGACAGGATTGCCACCATTAACCCAGACCCTGCATGGGGGCTGGCCTCACTTTTATTTCATCGTTTCACTGTAGTCCATACTCCGAGCAGGGAGTGTGTTGTGTCAGCTTACGAAAAGCCCTCCATGAGCATCCCAAATGCTCAATGGATCCCAACCAATCCAATATCATGTTCTAACACGAATGGAGAATTTGTGAAAGCGACATGTAGTGATTCCCTTCAAAGCCCATAATGTAATGACAACAAATAAAATATGCTCCAGTCTCACTGATTTGTATAGTTATATGTTCAGTTTCCTTCTCATTTTAAGATGCGGACGTAAAGATTGGCATAGATTGCAGCATTGCTAGGTCTGTAAAGAGTTGGATAGTTGAGGGTCATGTATAACAGACTGGTGCCTGACTTGCCGCCTGGTAGTGTAATCTATGTGTGAACACTGTTATGTTATGTTATTTTGCATTTATATAGCGCCTTATGTACCATTGGTATAGTCTCAAGGCGCTGGTAGGTTGAACACCCTCGGGAACCGAAGTTCAAGTCAGTAGAGAGAGTAGAGAGAGTCAAAGGTGCGTGTGAGCACCGTATATGTGTGCAGCTAGTGTGGCATTCGTGTAATAGCTGCTTCTTAGTGTTAGGTGTGGTGGTTGAGAGATGAAGAGTATGTGTTTGTTCTGGCAGGTTTTATTCAGACCGATTCTGGCTGCGTTAGGCCTGGGGAGAACGCCTGGCTGGAGGGTGTGTAACCAGCAGTGTTTAGTTAGAGTGATGGGGAGTATGAGGCGGATGTTGGTATGAGAACAGCTATAGCAAATGGTGTCATAGTATCTCTGTGTTCTAGTTGAGTGGTGGTGTAAAGAAGAGAGTAAGCGTGGTGATGTGATATGATGGGTTACATGCTCTTTCAAAAGTTCTAAGCACTCCAAACCATTCCATGTATGTCGCGTAATTCTATGCGCTCCAATCTGTTCCATACATTCCAATCTGCTTCATGCACTCCAATCCGTTCCACTGGAGTGAGTGAACCATGGTACATAGTCCGTATCATGTATTAGTGAAGAGAATATAACTTCAATTGATTCTTGTAGGAATATTTAGTCATGGGCCCTCATTACGACCCTGGCGGAAAGCGACTGACCGGAGCGCCACAGCGTAAATAGCGTTTCCGCCATTGCACGAAGGAGCAAAGTGCGGCCCATTCCGACCCATCGGGCACGAGCACCACGGCATGGCGGAAGTGCAAAGTCCGCGATGGCGGAAATGACCCCAAAACGGCCCACACCGCCGCCGTACGGCGCCCTAGGTGCAATACCGCCACCCCTCTAAGCGGTCACCGCAGTGTGCGCCTACCGGAAAGTACGGTGGCCGGAAATATACGGAAACGGAAGTTAAAACATGGGCCCGGAACGGGAAACATCCCGGCGTACACCTATAAATACACTGAAACCACACAACCACTAAAATCACTACCCTGAAACACACCCCAACCCGTCAACCACCCTAGCGAAACCAAGAAAAATGGGAAAAGTAGCGAAGAAAGCGTGCGACCGCAAGCGGCAGGTCCACTTCTCCCGTGAGGAACTCACCGTGCTAACAGAGACCCTCCAGGAGAATGCTGCCGTCGTCTTCTCCACGCAAATGACCAGAACGGCACTTGCAAACAAGAAGGCCATATGGGCTCTGGTGGCACAGCGGGTAAGTGCGGTGGGGACCGCACCCCGCACCCCACAGCAATGCCGCAAGCGATGGGACGACCTGCGGATACGCGTCCGCAGCATACTCTCTGCCAACCGCAACATTGCCACAGCCACCGGGGGAGGTCCTGAATCACCCATCAAGTTGACCCCCTGGGAAGAAATCTGTGCCTCCACCATCGGAATGGAGAGCATAGAGGGAGTCGGAGGGATGGAGAAAGGAGTGCAGACATCCGAAGATTCAGGTAGGTGGGCCAGATAAAACAATGCCAAATCCACACAGTCCATCCATGTGAAGTACCATGCGTCCACATAGTGCAACAGAAACACATGTCCAGGAGAACGTCCACACACATCGGCCTGCAAGCGCACGTTAAAACCCACAATAAATACATAAATAATTAAAAACCCCTAATACACGCACTACACGTGCAGCAGGCACACCCTAACTGCAGGCTGCCAGACAACTGCACCCTCACTCCACACACAAATCAAAGCACCTCCAAGGCCCCGACCCAAATCACCCTCAGGTACCACCACAATGCATGTGATACAATGCCATTCCAATTCCCACAGACCCATCAATAACCCTCGCCCTCCTTTACTCCACCACAGGGTCCGATCCAAACGACGAGCTACAGGACACCCCTACCAGCACACCTGCAAAGAGGGCCAAGACCAACGGCCAGAGACCCTCCACCTCAGCTGCACGCATCAAGACACGGCAGCAGCACAAATCAGGTGGCAGCACAGAGGAGGGAACATCAACAGGCACCCCAGCAGCCAGCATGCCCACAACACCACCACCACAGGTCCCCCCAATGGATGCCACAGAAGGCACTGCCTCTGGTGGCAGCAGCACCATAGGTGACACCCCATTGATGGCAGCATGCTCGGACACAGAAAACGGGGATGCCGAAGTCAGATCCATCCATGACCTGTCCCAATCCCCCTGTCTGTTCCATCCCATACAACATGAGGATACCACGCAGGGGCACCCACCAGACGACGACTGGCCATCCCCCAAAAGCCCTGTGGCAAGGCAACATGAGGACAACAGCCCCTCTGTGACACCCCCGCAAATGGCCATGGCCCAGCAGAGGCAACAGTCCCTCGACCAGTTGATCGAACAACAGCAGCAACTGGCCACACTCCTCAAGGACCATGCCGATGAATGTGGGGGCACTAAGGCAGACATAGAAACATCAACTGAGACACTTAGGGCAGAAATGGAGAGAGGTACAGAGACGCTAAGGGCACAAATTGAGAGAAGCACCGAGAGCCTGAGGGGGGAACTGCATGCGACGTCCAAAGACGTATGTGCCGAACTTGCCGCAGTGCGCCGTGTGCTCACTGAGCTCTCGCAAACCCTTAGGGACATGCATGGACGTGAGCAGGCAGACACATCATCCGTTGCAAGTTCCGTCCAGGGCAGCCCCCAACGTAGATCTGGGAGGAACCTGCGCTCCACAGGCAGGGGTGCCCCTGATACCCGCAGAGGGGGCATGCAATAGCGACAGCCCACTTACAATGAGCATCTTTGGACACTGGTGTTCGGGGGGGAGGTAGGAGGGTGGAGGGGGTGTGTTGGGCTCACTTGGGTGGCGGGTCGATAGGGTGTTCAACATGATATCACATATGCCATAAAAAGTGCACGATCAACCAATGAGAAGTGTGGACATTGATCTTTGTGTACTAGGCCATCATAGGCGTACAGTCCATATTGTGCATGTCCCAGACACACGCAGTGCCACGAGTCCCATGTCCATGTATCAGCCACCAGGCGTGAGTGCTAGAAGCATACATCAATGAGATGCTGACGAATGTCACGGGCCTCCGGTGCCTCGCAGACTCCATGAGGTGCTGCCACATCCCCACCCTCATCATGACCATCATCAGGTGCTTGCAGTTCTGCGTCAGGGGGCATGGGCACATTTCTACGTACGCACATGTTGTGGAGCATGACACATGCCATCACCATCTTTGCAACCTTCTCATGGCGGTACAGGAGTGCCCCGCCAGACCTGCTGAGGCAGCGGAAACGGGTCTTCAGTAGGCCGAATGCCTGTTCAATGACTACACGGGTACGTGAGTGGGCATGGTTGTAGTCCTCCTCATGCTGGTCCCGTGGGTTCCGGACTGGTGTGAGGAGCCATCTCTTCAGTGGATATCCAGCATCACCTGTATGTGGACGAGAAACGTATGATGTGGAATGCCATTGATACGTACGCACACCCCCCCCCCCTTCCTGGCAAGTCAATGCCAATTCACATACCCCACATCATCATGCATGTAATGAGACTCACCGAGTAGCCAGGATCTGTTCCCTGCGTGTCGCTCCATGTAGCGTGGTATTGTAGAGTTCCTCAAGACCATCGAATCATGGGTTGATCCAGGGAATCGGGCACAACAATGTGTAATGATCCTGTTGGAGTCACACACCATCTGTACATTCAGGGAATGAAATTGTTTTCGGTTGCGGTACTGGGCCTCCATGGCATGTGGGACGACCAATTCAACATGGGTGCAGTCGATGGCACCAATGCAACCCGGTATGCCGGCAAGTGCATGGAATCCCACTTTTGTGTTGGTTATTTCCTGCTCCGAGCGTGGTAGAGAGATGTAGTCGTCTGCGTGCTTCAGGAGGGCATCGAGCACTTGCAATAGTGTCCGTGAGAACAGTGGCTGAGAAATGCCATGCAACTGTCCGACTGTGTGCTGGTAGGTGCCTGTGGCCAGGAAGTGGAGTACAGACACCACCTTCAGTAGGGGTGGGATGGCGGTTGGGCTATCTATCATGCTGACAAGGTCAGCCTGTGTCATGTCCACAATGGCGGTTATGGTGTCCCGGTCCAGACGGTAGAGGGTGTGGATCTGCTCATCAGTGAGGTTGAACGGATGTGCTCGGAGGCGTGGGATTGCGGGCTGCCTGCGTGGTGGTAGTGGCTGTGCTGGCAGCCCTTGCTGGCCCTGCCTTGGCCTCCTCCTCCTCCTGCGTCTCCTCCGTGCGGCTGGTTGTAGTTGGTGTTCGTCTTCTTCTTGGAGTCGGAGCGCTTGCAGTGCTATCAGGTCCCCCAGGGCCAACATCGCGAGTCCTGCCGGTAGCATTTCGGTGTGGTTGTGGGAGGAGACTGGCTGTGCAATTTATGTGTTTTCAGGCTGTATGGCCTCCACCTGTGGTGATTGATTCCACCTGTGCAAACTGCTCTCCCCTTTGGCCGAGCACGTCCCGCGCACAACGCTGCAATTCGGGGATTTGTATCTTGGTATTGCAATCATGTATTTGTACCCGATGGCCGTGTAAGATTGGTTGATATGTTCATTCTGCTGTGGTCCCATTGTTTCACATACTATCTGTGCAGTCGCGAACTGACTTGTGAGGGGTCAGTGGAACGTAGTACTCGAGTAACGGTGGACCCTCATGCATCACTGCACCGAGGTTCAACGACGGGCGGGGCGTCCCATTCGTGGGTGAAGGCAGTTGCCATTTTCACACACAGCCGCACTCGATGGAATAATTAGTGATTTCAAACGGCCACAGATGCCTTTTCGACGTGATGTTGCAAATGAGGAATTCGAGGGGCGGCGCTTTCGGTTTCCAGCTAGCGGCGAGGAGATGCCCACAGGTCTGACTGCAAATGTAACGTTCTATTGTTCTATGTCCTTGAGACAGGGCCCATGGCGAGGGAGCAATGATTGATATGAATAGTTTGGGATGCGCAATAGCTACGTGGGCGATGAGGCCGTCCGTTCCCAAAAACATGTTACTTCACAACACTGGAATTACGGGCTGGGGCACTGTGGATTTAGCAGGCTGCATAACGCACGGACTCAATGGATGTTTCTAATGTTATGTGAGTAATTATTCAGGCATTTTGATCCCGGGATGAGGGAATGATGGATGGATGCATGGGCAGGTGATTTGATACAGAGTTTGCCATGTACAGGGCTTCTTGGGATCTATCCGCCTCCCCTACGCTATGTGATGCAGGGCTGCCATTGTGGGACCATCGTCCATCTGGCCTTGTTGAGCCCTCCCTGTCTCGAGGCGCCCTCAGACACTTGTGTCCATGCACGTTAACATTCCCATCTGATGGAATCTGTTTTGACAGACGCATGCACAGGTACACTCGTTTGTGATGGTGTTTGCACCTCGATATAGATGGTTATGAGTCGCAAGTGGTTTTGGGGTGGTGATGATCCTTTTGGTTGGGCTAGCATGCATATGGCTGTGGATTTCGT